>NC_060232.1:16082409-16399909 GCF_021155775.2 Neodiprion pinetum
AATTTTGAGATAAATACTGGATTCTTCTCCTTTTTGATAATGTATTTTTTTATACCCGTGGGCATACGGCCCTAGTATGATAAAACTTGTTTCTTTCTATTTATCTATCTCTCTCTCTCTCTATCCATCTATCTATTTATTTATTCTATTTATTTTATTTAATTTATTTATTTTATTCATTTTATTCATTTTATTTGTTATATTTGTTACGAAATAGATTGCGTAGGCTCCGATGAGCAGTAATCAGAGCTTACTCCACGCCCAGTCGAGGTGTTATTTGGCTATTATAGGGTCCGTTCACGTCGACTATGCACTCGCGTGCTACTACTCCCAATGCAGGAAGTGAATGGAAAAGAAAGGGATCGGTATTAAGGGAAGGTAAATGATTTAAAGTATATGATTGTTTATTAGTAGTCAATGCAACGGAGTCGGTCGAGGGAAAAAGGTATGGTCTTGGTTTAGAGGGATGGGTGTCTTGCTTGAGCGCTAGGATGAGTCTGCTTAGTTTAGCGGGATGTAGAAGGCAAGCTAGTCGCGAGTTACAGAAGAATCTGCTGACTCGCGAACGACAAGAGTAGACCACAGAGCGTGAGGTTACTAAGAGTGTGGGAAAGGAATAAGAAGTCTGGAGGACGTAACATGCCCCCCCTTGGGGAAAAACATTCAGTGAGGGTACGGAATAGGATGTTCAGAAGGAAGTGGAATGCCATGAAACGTACTGACTCACTTACAGAATATTACAAAGAAGAGTCTTGAAATATAGCGCCTAGATGTTAGTGCGCGTTTGAGTGGGTTAGTGTACATTTGAATAAAAAAAAAAAATTTTATAAATGACATCTTATCGTACTGAATCACTTACAGAATATTACAAAGAAGAGTCTTAAAATATAGCGCCTAGATGTTAGTGCGCGTTTAAGTGGGTTAGCATTCATTTGACAAGGTTTTCTAAATGACATCTTATAAATGTGATGGTATATATGATAGATTTGTACATATGATAGATATTGTGTATATTATAAACGAAACTTATGCAACATGCTGATGATTATATTATGGCTGCAGATTATTACGGGCAGAATAAGGCAATGAAAGAATATGATTGCTAATAGCGGAGGGCTTAGCGCCAGACTTCGAGTGGTTCGGAGCTATCGTTAAGGCTTTGCTCGGGAAGCAATTGACGCGGCTTAGATATGCCTAGTTCCATCATTTCAATTTCCGATTGGGTCCGGAGCAGCAACGAAGAGCGAGGAGGTAGGTCATCGGGAAATGGTATTATTTCTAGGTGCGGGTGGTGGATGGCATGGCGCGTAGGAATTTGGGGTTTTGTACGACGCGGGTGAGGGATATGTTTAAGGCCGGAAATAATTTGTTCTGGTGATAGAATTTTAGGGCGGACGATACCTTTTTGGGCGAAGGGGATAGCGTCTACGAAGCTGGACAGGTCAAGTTCGTATTCGTTCAAGCGTCGGTCCAGGTCAATTAGTCGGTTAAGTGTGCCAATTTCAATTTATTGAAATCGACGATTTTAGTTTTTCGGGGGGTAATCCAAATATCAGCGTTAATATTGTCAATTATACGTTCAATCGTATACACTCCTTCATAGTGATCGTTCAATTTGGATCGGGTTTCATTTAGTAGATAGACCTTTTGATCTGCTTCGAAACTTTGGCTGTTGACATTACAGTCGTAATACGTCTTGGAACGATGCTTTGCTTGTTGTAGGTTGGCGCGGCGTGTTTTCGTATGCTGGATAGATTAGCGATTAGGTCTGAAAGGAAGGAATCGTAGGAACGAGTATACGCGCTGGCAGGGTTCGCATCTGTTGGGAGTCTGGCTTGAGAGCCAAAAATTAGTTGGTGGGTGGTGAAGTTAGTACCTTCGTGCTTCGCGGTGTTATAACAAAAAATTGCAAAGCGAATGTCATCGTCCCAGTCGTTACCAGCATCCGTGTAGTGTTTGACGTGCTCAGTGAGAACAAGGTGACTGCGTTCTAGCGATCCGTTAGTAGCAATACAAGGGGGGTTCTGGATAGAAACACCTTCTTTACCGACCAAGCCGACCAGTCCGCCTGTTATCGACGGCAGCCATTTTTTTTTTGATGGCGGCCATTTTGATTTTTTCGATGGGCGGGCAATTTTGACGATGGCCATTTTGACGGCGGCCATTTTTGATGGCGGTCATGATTTTTTCGATGGCGGCAATTTTGACGAGGGCCATTTTGACGGCGGCCATTTTTGATGGCGGTCATGATTTTTTCGATGGAGGCAATTTTGACGATGGCCATTTTGACGGCGGCCATTTTTGATGGCGATCATGATTTTTTTCGATGGCGGCAATTTTGACGGCGGTCATTTTTGATGGCGGTCATGATTTTTTCGATGGCGGCCATTTTGACGGCGGTCTTTTTTTTTTTGATATATAACCAATAGTTTGCCTCAGGCGAAAAATAATATTTTCCACGTACTTCGAATACATTCTTTTACGTTAATGGACCGGATGGTGACATCGCGATTAGATAGACAGGGAATGCCGATGACGATCCGTAAGCTTTCACGCTAATAGTACGTACTTCGAATACATTCTTTTACGTTAATGGACCGGATGGTAACATCGCGATTAGATAGACACAAAAAACAATATTTTCCACGTACTTCGAATACATTCTTTTACGTTAATCGACCGGATGGCGCCATCGCAATTAGATTTCGCGCTAATAGTTTGCCTCAGACGAAAAAAATAATATTTTCCACGTACTTCGAATACATTCTTTTACGTTAATGGACCGGATGGTGACATCGCGATTAGATAGACACGAAAAACAATATTTTCCACGTACTTCGAATACATTCTTTTACGTTAATGGACCGGATGGTGACATCGCGATTAGATAGACACAAAAAAATAATATTTTCCACGTACTTCGAATACATTCTTTTACGTTAATGGACCGGATGGTGACATCGCGATTAGATAAACACAAAAAAAAAAACAATATTTTCCACGTACTTCGAATACATTCTTTTACGTTAATGGACCGGATGGTGACATCGCGATTAGATAGACACAAAAAAATAATATTTTCCACGTACTTCGAATACATTCTTTTACGTTAATGGGCCGGATGGTGACATCGCGA
Organism: Neodiprion pinetum; assembly: GCF_021155775.2. Classification (NCBI taxonomy): domain Eukaryota; kingdom Metazoa; phylum Arthropoda; class Insecta; order Hymenoptera; family Diprionidae; genus Neodiprion; species Neodiprion pinetum. Next base: position 16,085,546 of record NC_060232.1, read on the forward strand.
TTAGATAGGCAGAGCGGAAATTTCACATTCGAAAAAAATATTAATAGAATTCCAGATTCTAGAAGTTTCTCAAGGAATACGGGTATAAAAGACTGAAATTCAGGCTCGAAAGACAGTCTTGTACCTTCAGCTCTCATGAAGAGAACTCCAAGTAAAGCAGAACTAAAACAGCGAATCGATCTGTTCCTAAAAAATATTCACGACTTGAAAACCATTGTGAATCAGAAGTCAGAACTAAGCACAGTGACAAAAAAGTTTGCTAATTTAAATTTATCAAAAACACGTAACTGGTGAACATTAAAAAAATGGATTTCACAAAATTGAACAAAGTGGCAAGCATGGCCGATTTTCTACCGACGAAGAAATTGACCGAGCTGGAAATTTTCAAAATATACAACGTCACCAATATTCGACGAGTTCAAACGAGGTTTGGAAAGCGTGTCGTCACAGATCTGAACGACGAATTCAGCATCTTCTTACCGGCACGGGTTGCGCGAATGCTCAACGAGGACGAGACTCAGTACCAGAAATTGGTGCAGGCGACGGAGGAGGAGCGGCTGCTCTTGCAATATCTGGGCGGCCAGTATGGGCAAATCGAGTTCAAAGATGCGTCGGCTCTCGTCTAACTTGTACACCGTACCAGGACAACGTGTACAGCGTCTCCTTACACCACTGTTCCATATATATATATGTATAGAAGAACTAATTACAATAATTAACATTGATCGATGTAAAAAAAAATGAAATGTTTTATTGAATAAACAAAAAAAAATGAAATGTTTTATTGAATAAACAAAAAAAATGCGTATACATTTTTTTTTTTTTTTTGCTCTCTTCACCCTTTTAGTTCACTAATGATCTGAAACAGAGAAAAGCAGCGATTGCGATTTCGATCCCGTGCGTTCTCCATCGTTTTGACGATATTTGAGTATGTTTCAGCAGCCATGACTTTAACGCTGATATTTGTAGAACTTTGATGAACTTTTGACTTGCATGTGCCGTGTAAGACTGATGAGTCTCGGCGTTGAATTCTGGAAGGTTCTGAAATAAACTCTTAACTAGCGGGACAGAGGTTCTGAATAAACGGTCGTTATTGACGATGCAAAATATTTTATTGAAAAAAACAACTCAAGATTACAGTTTTACATGAAATTCGTAATGCTAATGTATGAGTGTTCTTACTCAACGGTATCGTATCCATGCGTTAGACAATGAGAATGAATAACTGTTCGAGGAGATACCGATTGTCTTTTGTGTTTGAGTAAAAAATTTCGCAGTAACAATACGTTTTGGGCTGCACAGTTTGGACGTAATATAGCGTGATGCGTACAGTTTGAATTCGTGTCCGACATTTCATTCAACTTCTGCAACGACGGACAACTCAAATCCATCATTTCAACGACTTCAACTTTTTCACCCAGAAGTTTCTGCAGCCAACTTTTCTTCTCCAAACCTTTTACGTAAACTGTTGAAGCCTTACGCAGCAGCGTACATTCGATGGTGAAGTCGAGCTTCTCGAAAGGTAAATCACCACCTTCCCAGGATAGTCCATGATAATTCCGTGACAGCCACAAATTGTCGCTTTTGAACGGAGCACGTAAACAATTCCAATCGTACGGAGGTTCGAAGAGAAAAATTGACGGGTTGGCCTCTTCGTCGAGTGACACAACTGCCAACTCTTTTGGTGTAAAACCGGAACCCTGTCTTCTGAATCCTTGTACGTCGACTATGAACTCCATCGTGAAAAAAAATACTGAATCGATTGTCACAACGTTCAAGGTTTTTATACCAATTTTCTCACCCCACCACTCAGCGGGTTATATTCAATTATACGATCATGTAAAATCAAGCAGTAGGCAGATGTACCGGTAGGAAAGTTATTCTTCGCCTCAAATTCGATACGAATATCTACCGGTCCGGATTTCAGAGCCTCGTTTTGTTTCGAACAGTCGATGAAAATCAAAGGTTCGTACTGTAGAAATTCGCTCTTCGTCAACAGAGGCTCGGGTTCTTTGCCGTAATAGGTGGCTTGAAAGTTTGCGTACATCTCGTACAGTAATGCAAAGCGATTGTGACTCATGTCCAAGTTCAGGTTACCGTACGGATAATACTCGGAATTCAAGAAGAGCTTGACGTCAGTAATGTTACAGTGATCAAGATGACTGGCATTTTTGCCGGCTTTGTTTTTTCGATTCGTTTGAAAACCGAGCATGACAAATCGCGGTTTTTCCAAATGGGTGGACGTTTTCACAGTCCAAACGTGTTTCGTGGTTGCCGGTAGCAAAGGATATTCGTACAACTCCCAACTGCGGAAGCTCATGGAGACTGGTGTATCTTTCTCAATGAAATTCAACAGTGCGATTTTTCGTTGATCCGAGAGCTTCACGTAGGGTACTAACCATTCCACCTGATCGATCACGATTCTAAAGTCTTCGTCTTGATTTTGAACGATGGCATTCAAATCACTTTTTGATCTTGTAAGAATCAGCTCATGTTTCGCGTTAACGACGATCTTGCGATAGTCTTCAGCGAAGCCCAATATCATGCTCAAGGGAATAACTACGTCAAAGTTACCATCGGCATCAGTTAATTTTTTCGTTTCCTGAACATCGAGCCATCCAGCATTTTCCATAAGCCAACTTTGACCAGGGTTGAGCGAAGCGAAACCTTTCAGCAGGCTGGTCAGACCAACGTTTTTACATTTATCAATCTCTACGGCGTTGAGTTCGTACCGTACATCTTCGAACAAATGGCAGATGGCGTTATTGACCAAAGTTGTGATCGCTGCTGCGGTGCCGTCCGATTTGAGCAATTTTCCAGAGATATGCAGCGAACTCTTGCTCGGTAATACGCATAAATCCTGATGCTGAACGGTGATTCGAATCTCATCGCTGTTGTTGAAAGTTGACGATGCGTACGGTTTGTGTGCGTGTATTTCTTGGTGTGCGATTGATTCGTCAAAGACGACAGGTGTTTGAATGCTCAATATTTCCTCCTCCATGGTACGGAGCATACAACGAAACAGCAGAATCGCAGTTTTATTTGTCGGAAATTCCTTTTCCAAAAGGTGTCAGCTTTAGACCCAGAGCTATCAGGAACTCCACGTTTCGACGTGTTAGCGGTTCGGGAATCGATCGATGACTGACTTGATCGGGACATGCTGACTTACTGATATAACTCTTTTTGGCCAATCTGTTATATACAATACCCATCTTTTATTGCGATTTGATGTGCAGTCTCACAGTTATAACTTCTCCGCGAAAATTAACCAGATCTCCGTCTTGATCGACTAACCGAAGCTGCACGTGATCTATGGTCTTGACGGTGATCGGAAGGTAAATGACGTGCGACGGTACTTCCACGATCTTATATCCCGGTGGAACGATAGGGAAAAATTCGTGAATAGTATGCACTTTATGTCCATTGACGTAGGCACCCGTTGTAATGCTGCATTCGACTTGCAACGCGTTGACCTTGAGAATAGTTACAGGCATATCCGAATGGTGAGTTTGATTAGCTGTCAATACGCGCGGTGTAAATCCGAGAAGCTGACCAATAGAATCCTCAGGTTCCAAATCTACGATATGGTTACATTTGATTTCGCTGCGTAACGTATTATTGTTAGGCTTTATACTGATTTCAATGTCGGTATTTTTTAACGCGTCTTGAACATACTTTTCAATATCCTCAATTTCGTAGCTGCCAGTGGATATAGTGACTACCTTGTCGGCTACGTAAATTTTATTGCGACCGACATCGACGTTGGGAATGGAATTGAAGGTTAACAGTTCAACGAGACCGAGAACATAATTTTTGTTCAGAGCAAGTTCGATCGGAGGAAAATATTGCGCTTCGAGAATCGACGACGTTCCCGATATCGTTAATGTAAACGAATCATCCATGACTGCGAGTGCTCGACTGACGTTATTAAATTACGTGTCATGTTTATATAGCTTATCGCTTAGAAATTTCAGACACAAGTGTCCGCAATCGAATGTACCGTAATCTTGATACCTTTCGTCGTTGTACTTAACGCTACCAACACCGAGATATTTCACGAGGTCTAACGGCGGTTGAAGATGACCGAAACTGTCGAAGTAAACTACATCGCTGCCGCGTTTCTTATACGCAACCCAGTGTGTCCCAGGACCATCTTTATTGTCGAGATTGACTACAGCTGTTTCGTTTTTACGCGGCCCGGTTTTGGGCATTTCGTTGCGCATAAAGACACCTCGGAAGTATGGAATTTTCATGATTTTTGCATACTTCGGCAAATCCCAATTGGTCAACGCTCGGCGTGGTAGCTTGACATTTAGTTTTTTGAAAGATGAAGACTAAGACCCTTTTTGTAAGGTTTGAGATGGAGACCTTTACCTAAGGCGATCGCTTCCATCGTTTTGTTATGCCGTTTGCTTTCCTCCAATTCTCGTTTAGCCGCGCTCGCATCGTTTACAGCCTTTGCTATACCCGCAGCACCTCCCGCTAACGCACCCGTAGCGCTGAGACTGGCAAAAATAGGTATGAGAAAAGGTAGAAATCCGCCAACTTTTGAGGATACCGGTAGAACGCGCGGTGATCGAACTTTATGTTTACCACCTTCTTTTTTCACAGCTTCTCGAGCACCTTTGAGTGCGGACTTGATGCTCGTTTTCGCGTCATAGCTTGGAATCATAGACTGTTTTGCCGCTCGTATGATTTTGTTCAAGAAAACGTTCTTAGGTTTTCGACACCCCATGCCTAACTTTGTTTTCACCTTCATCGTGTTAGCTACAGCCCAAGCGGCTGCCTTCTCACCCAAATTTGCGTCCGTTGCGAGAACCCGTTTCCAAGCTTTTTCAGCTAATATTTTATCCGCAACGCTTCTAGCTTCAAGGTTCTCACGATTTTTCGAATACGCTATATCGTGTTCCTTACACGCTGCATCGAGAGGATTGATACCGGAATCGCCTCTCGCGAGTCTTTTCGACAACTTGGTGCCAGGACCGCAGTACTGGTAACCGGGAACATGCAACTCGATCGGAAGTTTGTTGATAATGCTATTTACCAAACCTTTCCCACTTGATCGCTTTTTTGACGATCGCTTACGATCACGTGTGTGCACAATCATGTCCGCTCCGCGACTGAGAGAAAGTTGTTATAAACGATGCATTTATGGAAAAATCCAGTCAGTCACGTTTGAGATGAGGTTCGAGACACAATCGGCCAAGCTGCCCGTGATGAATTTTGACAAATTTACACAGCAGAGTACAAAACGGAAAAAACGTAATGGCGAATTGTTGCCGAGTAGTGTACGTGCGGTATTCTGCGGACCATCCAACTGCGGCAAAACCAACGCATTATTTGCGCTTATAACGCATCCGAACGGCTTGAGGTTCGAAAACCTGTACGTTTACTCAAAATCTCTCAATCAGCCGAAATACAAGTTTCTGAGTCAAGTGCTCGAAAATGTCGACGGTGTTGAGTATTACCCCTTCAACGAGCATGAGCACGTCATTGCACCGAACGAGACGCGACCTAACTCGATCATGATATTCGATGACGTAGCGTGCGAGAAGCAGGATAACATACGCGCGTACTTTTGTATGGGTAGACATCACGACGTAGACTGTTTCTATCTTTGTCAGACGTACGCTCGAATCCCTAAGCATCTCGTGCGCGACAACACCAACTTGCTGGTCTTATTCAAACAAGACGAGATGAATCTGAGACATGTGTACAACGATCATGTAAACACCGATATGTCGTACGTAGAGTTTAAAGACTTGTGTGCGGCGTGCTGGAACGGTGACAAATATGGTTTCGTAGTGATCGACAAGGATAGAGAGCTCGGTAATGGTCGGTATAGGAGAGGTTTTGACAATTTCATAAACATGACAAAAGAATAAAATACACGATCTTCGAAGACGACGGAACAGTAGCTTTCCAGAACTAGGTGTGTCAACATGCAGGAAATTCGTAAGGAAAAAGAAGTCTTGCATCGTATCGCTCAAGCGAGTAATGCGATTCGCCGTAAGCACAGAATCCTCAAGACGGGAAAAGAGTCGCTGCAGGAAACAATGAAGGATGTCTTCAAACCTGTGGTAACCCCGCTGCAGGCATTAGTCAATGTTTCTCGAGGTACGAAACTTGTCAAGGAAGAGGTGAAGGAAGAACTCAAAACTGAAACGAAGGATGAGCCGAAGAACGAAATGGAAGATTCTTTTGCAACTGCGGAGGAAGAGGATCAAACCGTCACGGAATCGTCGGTGAGATCAGAGGATGAATATCTTGAGATGCTCAACGATAAACAAAGACAGCAGGAGTTGGATACCGTGTACGGGGTACGGAGTCTTTCTACTGCCGGGCTGATGGTTGGTGATTCGCCGATAAGCTTCGAGCGCGATTCCGTTCGCATAGGCAACACGCTCTATCCGAAAACTCAAGGACTGCTGGAGTTGCTGTTTAAAAAGACGCCCAACAGCGCTCACGTTAGCCTCAACGACAGGGAGAATTATAGAAATATCCTTCTCGCAACAAATGCTCACAGAAAGTACTATAGCGCCACCGAGCCTATCCGAAACGCTCAGAGCGTCAAATTCAAACATTTAATTGCTGAGCTGCTGAATATTTCTACGTCAGGCAAAGACGTATCACCATCGTCACAGATGTCGAAGCGTACGGGCAAAGGTGTTCTGCTACCTCAGGCTTGGGTTACTCGACAAGGTGTTAAAACAGATTATATTTTCTGGGACGACGCTAACGAGCTGGTGGAACGTCTTCGTTTACTCCTGGCATCTCAAGCAGCTGGGAATACAAGTCACAACAATGAAATTATGTCGATTCTGGAAGAATTGCGGGAAGCCGGAATCATTTATTAGCCAATTCTCGTCGACTCTGCAATCATTTACGAGATGAGCATCGACGTGTTTGGACGTCAGCTGAATAAAAACACAGCTGCGAGCACTCGCGGTCCTCCGGGTGTCGGGTTTCAAATAACAGCGGATGGGCATTACGATATACGGAACAGGAGACTGTGCAACGTCGCAGAACCCACAGCACCGAACAGTGCTGTAACTTTAAAAATCTTGAGACGAAAATTCAACGTGCTGCAAAAACAAATCGACAACCTCGATCAAATGACCAAAACTTTGGAGATCGCCACGGAGAAAGCCTTGGATGCCTTCTACACAGACCTTAAAACAGACAGAGACTTGTCGACTCGAAACGCGGAAATCATTTCCAAATTGGACACCAGACTAATAGCGTTGGAATATGTACGAGAAAAAGCAAGCACTGGTGACGGAACTGCATAAACCTGCACGCCGGAATTACCCACGTCGACGTGTAGACGTGCGCGGCATCGACGAGACCTGGCAGGCGGATCTTGTTGATATGACGTCGTACGCTGGACAAAACAAAGGTTACAAGTACATGCTCACAGTCATTGATATCTTTTCAAAGTATGCGTGGACTGTACCGATAAAGAGCAAGTCTGGAGATGATGTTACGAAGGCAATGGAATCTGTGCTTGTCGAAGGACGGGTGCCGAAAAATTTACACGTCGACAGAGGAACGGAATTTTACAACTCGAAATTCGAATCGCTTATGATACGCTACGGAATCAAACTTTACTCCACGTACAGTAATTTGAAGGCTTCGATCTGTGAACGTTTCAATCGCACGCTGAAAAGTAAAATGTGGACACGGTTCAGCATGCAAGGAAGCTTCAAGTGGCTCGATATCTTATCTGATTTGGTTTCGGCTTACAACAACACCAAACACCGAACCATAAGAATGAAACCGTCGGATGTCACCGTTGCAAACGAGAGGTTGTTATTACGTCAGGCGTACGGAGGGCTTCGAGCGATACCTACCATATCGGCAAAATTCAAATCTGGCGACAAAGTTCGAATCAGCAAATTCAAAAATGTCTTCGAGAAAGGTTACACTCCCAATTGGACGACTGAAATATTCACGATAAGTCGAGTGGAAAATACTCATCCTGTGACGTACAAGCTCAAAGACTACCGAGATCAACCCATCGCTGGTGGTTTCTACGAACAAGAGCTCCTCAAGGTTAAGCATCCGGATATCTATCTGGTGGAGAAGGTGCTCAAGAAGCGTGGAAGAAAAATATACGTTAAATGGTTAGGTTTTGACAATACACACAACAGTTGGATAAACGAATCGGACATGTAACTTTTGAATAAATAAATTTTTTTTTGTAAAAAAGGTATGTGTCTCTTTATTTCATACCCGACACATGACAAGTATACATCTTTGTTTTTTAGACAATCAACAGACATATGCATCGTTGTACAAATTTTTTTTTTTTATACTTCGGAGCGTTCTTATTAACCATCCTGCATAATAATATTTTATACATCATGGTACAGTTGAAAAAATTAAGCTCTACATAATAATACATCATGGTACAGTTATAAATTAAGTCTTACACAGATTACGGTAATATATAAAGCTACGGTGCAGGCTTGTAACCCCACGGAAGCGTATCGGTCGTGTTTTGAAACACGATCCGCTTGTCGTCATTCCAGCTCAGTGCTACTTTCTGCTGTTCTACGGTATATACCTCATGCTTTCGACTCATGATCAAATGCTGATTTGAGGATAGATTTTCACGTTTCAACGCACAGTCCAAATAATCGTTGAAGGTTATTTTTCTTAACGCTGATCCTCTAACACCTTTGGCACGTTTGTTGTCTTTTTCATCTCCCAAGACTCGGAATGCGTACAATTTAGCTCGTAACCCTACAAATTCCGACATGATTTTCCCGTTATTCTCGTCTTTCATCAAGCCGAGAACTTTTTTGTTTGCTCGAGGTATTCTGTAAACGTTGTCAAGAGGATAATCCGACGTGTCGAATTTGTGCAAGTCCTCCTTCATGTGTTCGTATATGTCGGGGACGGTAAAATTGTAAATCAAACTGTCGGTATCCGTGTACATTAATTTTGCTCGGTTGCCAAATTTCTGCTTGATGTAATTGTAATGAAAATCATAGATGTATGTTTTAGATAGATCCAGAATGGAAAAACCTGCATACAATGGTTTATTCAATTTGACTTTCGTCTTATTCATTTCGACGATAACCATCTCTTTGTCGAAAACGGTGCAGCTGTGAAAATTAGGCTTGGCTATGGTAGCTCTCGCACCGTACCGTCCATCCCATTCGGTGATCAATCGAACATCTCTGTACTTTCGCACGTTTTCCATAGTTTTACCAAAAACTGCGTTGTTCATTAGCTTGTAAAAATTTTTCTCAAATTCGTTGTCGGATTTTTTTCGTAAATCGGTATTCAAATCTATATATTTTTTGAGCCACGGGGTTTGCCTGAATTTGAGAACTCTGTGAATTTGAAGTAATTTTAAGCCCAATTGTAAGCATTGTTTCAAAACGCTGTAGTGAACAACGTAGTTTTTCTTGGAAAATAGCGTGGGCGTCAATTTTGACTGTTTATTGGTCGAAATCGGAGGTACATAGTGCTCCGGACACAATGGTAAATCCTTATGAGTTTCATGCAGTTCCGCAGGATAATCCAAATCTACCTCCAGCACGTAACCAAACTCTGCATCGTCCGAGATGGTAAGAACGTCGCATTGTCTGAAGTCTGATACCCATTCGAAGGAACTGTATGGCAGAGCAAAGCTCATAGCAGCACCGTACAAATTATTAACGTCAAAGTACATGAGATAAGATTCTTCGATCTCAGGATCGAATTCCTCTCCCATGTACCTGTTGTTGGCCTTTGCATATCTGTTCGAACACTGTGATACACCACCACGAATACCTTTTTCGATAAACATAACCATGTCTATGTCGGTGAGAAGCTCGAGTTCGATGCCTGTACATTTTAACATTGCATCAAACGACAGACCGGGCGCTGTGTAGTAATGTAACGGGTCCAGTTTGTACGTCGTCCAACAATTCTGTCGAAAATTTTGAAAAACGTCAGCCAGTAAAAACACGTCCGTCTGTAAATACAAGTCCGAATACTCTCCCAAAGTTTGGACGTTAAAAGTTTGCCATACGTCGCACGCGTGTGCGTAATCGTCGTCTGATATATTCCGATCGTTTAATTTTGAATAAAACTGTTCTTTGGCTGGTAAATGTTTCTCCTCGAGCTTCTCCCAACTGTCTATGTATTCGTACGGGAAGACACCTTTCCTAGTCAATAACCGAAATTTGTTCAAGCTACTGCAGAATTTACGTGTTATTGTTTTTCGGCAATCGTCCAGATACGATGATAATTTATCGAGACTGCTAGGCATGAAACGGTATGAATCTATGAAACGGAACGTTACATCCGTTCCCTTAACGAATTTAGTGAAGGAAATGTACTTTTCTTTGTTGACAGGTAATAGTTGAACAGTACCTTCGAATGACTTACCCAGAGCTTTGATCAGAAAATGCGCATCGTAACCCGAAAGATTGTGGAATATCACTGGGATGGTGTGCGAATTTTGGTAATTTAGATTACAGCTGCGGTGAGCAGCACCACGGTACTTTCCCGTGAAATGACAGTGATCCCGATGTTTCACGTCTGTGGGCGTAAACGGTTTTTCACAAATATGACAGACCGCCGACAAATCAAATTCGTTGATCTGATTGAAATTTAGTGGTTCCATCGGTACAACAGTCTTGTAATATCCCTCTAACGAAAGTGCCAATTCCTTTAACTCGTTTACAAACCATTGGATGCAAGTTTCTCCGCGATTAATTTTGAATTCTGAAAGCGAATCGTCAAACGCACAATGCAAATAGTAAGCTATACTATACGGAAGATGCTTCTGATAAATTGTTCTATTTTCCCCAAAACTTTCATGTGTGGGCTGCAGTAAACATTCTAGATCTGCGTAAACGCAGAACGGAACGGTTTCTTTGTGCTTGAAATTTTTAAATTTGAGAATCTTGTCCTCTTCTGTTGGCAAGATAACTTTGGTTTTATTCAAATTCATGCAATCTACATTGTGCTTGATCAAACACCTTTCAGATTGGAAGTGTGATAGACACCTATCGCACAACCATGTACGACATTTATGTTTAGAAATTTGGGAACTTGTCAACCGCGATAAATTCCGAATCCATGCAAAATGATGTGTTACATTCTTTTCAATATTTTCCCTACTATCATCGTCGTCGTCGTCGTTTTCAGACTCTATTACTAAAAGATGGATTGTAGGCTTATCAGACTTGTTTCGACTCAAATAAATGGGTACAATTTCACTACGCTTTTGTTTTTCCGCACTATCTATACCGTAAACGTTAATTGAGAGTTTGTTAAGTTTCTCAAATTTTGGAATCTGGTCTAAAGACATTGGAAAATGCAAACCTCCGTATTGTAGCACTGAGCTGAAATGCGGATACGAAGTGATTTCGCTGGGATTGTTGTTGGCTGGAAAGAGGGCTGCGGTGACCGACCAGAGAAAGCAATACGCGTCTCCGTTGCGGATGTTGACGACAGCCTTCTTATCTTGAATATCTTTGGGTAGTGGTGTGTATGTGAACACACCGCCTCGCAGTGGCACGTACTTGTTGATATTTACAGTCAAATTGATTATTTCGGTCAGCGACCAACCAGAGTCTCTCTCTTGAAAATCTTCCACCTTGGCCAACACTTTTTGCTTTACGTTCTCTTCGAACCACCCGTGTATGTCAGCTGGCTGGAGGATGATTTGGTTTCTGGTGTTAAAATATTTCATTTCCTCAACATGTTCAGCGTTTTTCGTTACATTGAATTTACAACACAAGACACAGTTTGCCTTTAAACTTCCCACTTTTCGTAGCATTTTCTTCAGTCTTGCAACGACGAGGTGTTTCGCATCTTCCAAAAACCTGTTCAAATCTTTATGCCGCAGATTGATAATGGCTCCCGTTCGAATCCGACTCTCGAAAGCTGTCTCCAAATCTTCCCACCGTACTCGATCGCTTCTTCGTCGGCTTCGTAATCCGTCACCCACTTTTTGAAATTGTTGAAATTTGACTGTCAACGATTTCAGAATTCCAATTGTAGTCAAAATTCTTGTCTTCTCCCCGATCGTTGAGGCGTTGTTGCGTAAGATTTTATTCAAAAGCCTGGTATTTTGGGTTCCGAATCGAATCCATTTTGCAATTTCTGCCGGTGACGATTTTTCAGATAAAATCTTGAACGCCGTTTCCATAATTTGTATTAATTTCAAACACTTTTCGGAATCCATGTTTCTTCTTCTTTCGACCACGCACACACTTGACAAAGATAGAGTTGTGAAGCTTCCTCTAGAATGACCGCTCTACGCTGACCCGGTCTCTTTTATGCTAATTGCGATGTCACCATCCGGTCGTTTAACGTAAAAGAATGTATTCGAAGTACGTGGAAAATATTATTTTTTTCGTCTGAGGCAAACTATTAGCGCGAAATCTAATTGCGATGGCGCCATCCGGTCGATTAACGTAAAAGAATGTATTCGAAGTACGTGGAAAATATTGTTTTTTGTGTCTATCTAATCGCGATGTTACCATCCGGTCCATTAACGTAAAAGAATGTATTCGAAGTACGTACTATTAGCGTGAAAGCTTACGGATCGTCATCGGCATTCCCTGTCTATCTAATCGCGATGTCACCATCCGGTCCATTAACGTAAAAGAATGTATTCGAAGTACGTGGAAAATATTATTTTTCGCCTGAGGCAAACTATTGGTTATATATCAAAAAAAAAAAGACCGCCGTCAAAATGGCCGCCATCGAAAAAATCATGACCGCCATCAAAAATGACCGCCGTCAAAATTGCCGCCATCGAAAAAAATCATGATCGCCATCAAAAATGGCCGCCGTCAAAATGGCCATCGTCAAAATTGCCTCCATCGAAAAAATCATGACCGCCATCAAAAATGGCCGCCGTCAAAATGGCCCTCGTCAAAATTGCCGCCATCGAAAAAATCATGACCGCCATCAAAAATGGCCGCCGTCAAAATGGCCATCGTCAAAATTGCCCGCCCATCGAAAAAATCAAAATGGCCGCCATCAAAAAAAAAATGGCTGCCGTCGATAACAGGCGGACTGGTCGGCTTGGTCGGTAAAGAAGGTGTTTCTATCCAGAACCCCCCTTGTATTGCTACTTCCGTTAGACTGTGGGCGGTAAGCTGTAGTTCGTATTTGCTCAATTTTAAAAAGTTTACAAAGTTGTTTGATGACTGTGCTCATAAAATTCTGTACTTGGTCTGTAAGTATTGCTCGAGGAGCATCGTAACGTGTAATGTATTCTTTTGCGAATGCTGCGCCTATAGTTTTGGCGGTGGCATCAGGTAAAGGGATGGCGTCCAGGAATTTTGACAAATTTCATTGCATCGTCAAGAGATATTTGTTGTTCGATTTGGTAAGGGGTAGAGGTCCAACAATATCTAATGCCACTTTGTCGAATGCATCAGCAGGCGTGTCCGTGATCATCATTGGCAATTTGGTTTTTACTCTGACCAATTTTTTTCTTTGGCAACTCTCGCAAGGTCTTGTGGAATCTTGGATTTGTTCTTTCATACGCGGCCAAAAATACTTTTGTCCAATGCGGTTATATATTTTAGTTACACCTTGATGACCGCCGACTAACGATTCGTGTTATTCTCTGATTATTTCTTTTCGTGAACATTCGTCTGGGATGACAGTCGTGTTTCGACAAAGCATGATTTGAATTACTAAGTCTGCGAAAATATAGGATAGAAGTTTTCGAAAAACGCGGGGATCGAGAACGTCTAAACTATCATCGGTTATCGGGAGGGCAAGAGACTTTAGGTTTGAATCGGCTGAAGCCGTTTTGAGTTTGGACAATAGCTTGAAGATATCGTATAGGTTGATTTTATCTGAGCGTTTTGTTTTCAATAATAGGGTGAGAATACGTCGACTATTGTGCTTAGATTCAATGACATCAAATTCTCGCGGACGTGGTCGCATCACTATTTTTGGGTCAACGATATTCTCGTCGGCAAGTTGGGCTTGTGTACCCTTAATCCAAGCGCAGTCTGTTGATATGAAGTGCGCGTAATTGGTTTTGAGCATAAAAATTCCATCATTGATATCTTTGACATTGTCTGATACTGGTATGTCGTCTAAGTTGTCGATAAAATATGCGAAATCGTGAGGGTCATTAATTTGATCATCGTCAGTGTTGAGAGCACTGTCATGGTTATGGTCAGTAATTTCCGTACGGGAGTCGAATTGTTGAGTGCACGTATAGTATTCGGTATCTGTGAGCAAGTCGGAACTGTCGTCGTTATCAGTGGTGGGCGGGAGAGGCGAGGGGGGAAGAGAACAAGAGTGTAAGAAAGGGTTCGTCGGCCTTGAAGTAGCGAGGGGGTCTCGCCTAGCGCGACGCGAAGGCCCGACAGGGGTGGAGGGGCGGCAAAATAACGTCAGTGGATGGGGGCGGAGATGGAATCGGACGAGGTCCTGCAGGTTTAGTCGGACGTTCCGATTTCTTTCGCAGATAGCGGTGGGGGGGTAATACAGATGTGGAAGGGAAGGGGTCAGGGGGGTTAGTATGAACAAGTGGGGGGGGTAATGCAGGGGCGCGCAGTGGCAGAAAGCGGAGGGTCGCGGCGGCAAACGGTGATACTTATTTTCGAATTTTTATGAACATAATGGATCATTCTGCGTACCGCGCTCCATTGTAATTTGTCGAGTCCGCAACCTATTGATGGTATCGAGACGGATGTTACGCCATCTTCCTGCAAGGTTTTCCTAAAGTTAACCAAGGTGTCAAAAAAAACGTGGGGCAAAGGTTTGTCACTGTATTTGGGCTTTGTAACTAGGTTATAGATTTTTCGGTTTCCATGTACCACAGAAATAACCTCAGTCACAGTCGGGTCGAATTCTCTAAGTTGTTCGCGGTTTATGAATTTACGTTTTGTCAGTTTTGAAGCAATTCCTTTCGACATTTGGCAGTCAGGGAATATGCAATGAGCCAAGTTATCCTTTTGCTGTACAAGGTCAGCTTTTATTTCTTTGATACGTCTATTACGCATGAGAGGAAAAGTTTCGCTTTCTATGAGGAAATCGCTATAAGAAGGGCCCGGTGAATCGGTAGCTGGACAAGAATCATCAATTTCTGATTCAGTTTCTGGGGTCTGTGAGTCATCTGAGCTAAGAGAAGAATCTGAAAAATAGCTCAGGTATGGTTTTTTATGAGGCCCAGGATGTGTTGAAGAATTTGTTTCGCGATGGCGTTTAGGTTGGCGATGTACTGGGATCGGTGCCTGGATAACGAGGGGGGTTTGAGGAGCAACAGAGATTCTTCATCGCTGAACTCATCGTCCGAGAGATCAGAGGAATCTGAGGAATCAGAGGAGTATATCATCTTACAGGGTTGTGAGATTTTAGGGTATTTCAGCGGAGCTGGGTTGATGGACTCGTCTGTGGTCTGTCGAGGGCGTCTGGGGTACTGATGAGTCTTTTTAATGCGTTTTTTTGGTTCATCGCTAGAGGCTTCAGTCGTTGGACGGGGGCGTTTTGCATCTATAGGAAGAATTTGAGCGGTGTCGGGCGGTGCGTTCCTGGACAGAGCATCAGCGTTGGTATTAGATTTTCCGGACTTGTATTTCGTATCGAAGTCGTACTCTGCCAGTTCTAAGCTCCATCGTAATAAATGGGAATTAGGTTTCTTGACGCTTTTCACCTATTTAAGTGGCTTGTGGTCTGTTATTAAAGTGAACTTCTGACCATAGATGTAGGGGCGGAAGCGATTCATACTCCAGTAGGCGGCTAAGAATTCTTTATCAGGTACCGAGTAGTTTAATTCAGCGGGCTTAAGGGCTCGGGATGCGTATGCTACCGGTAGGTCGGCACCGTCTTTATCTTGACTGAGAACTGCACCTATCACGAATTTTGACGCGTCTGTAGTGAGCGCAAATGGTTTGTTGAATTCCGGGTGTTGTAGAATTGATTCTTTGCATAAACAATTGCGTACAGTTTCGAAGGCGGACTGGTGTTCGGACGTCCAGATGGAAGGGGTATCCTTCTTCGTTAAATTGTTAAGACATTTGGTAATTTTTCCAAAATTTGGAACAAATCTTCGGTAGTAACCTAAAAGGCCAAGGAACTGTCTAACATTTTTGGGACATTTCGGGACAGGATACTCTTTTAGAGCTATTAATTTACTAGGGTCAGGTTTTACTCCTGACTCAATTATGAGGTGTCCGAGGTCAACGACTTCCTTGCGCCAGAATTTGCACTTGTCTGGCTGTAGAGTTAAACCAGCAGCGGTTAGTCGCTTCATTAATTTCCGAAATTTAATTTCATGTTCTTGCACGTTTCGAGCGTGAATAACTATGTCATCCAAATATACGACCATCTCGTTGCCTTGTAGGACTTGGTCCATTAGCTGTTGAAACGTGGCAGGGGCGTTCTTTAGTCCGAAGGGCATACGATAGAATTCATAATGGCCTCTAGGTGTCAAAAATGCAGTTTTCCTGCTGAGATCCAGGTGCATGGGAATTTCGTGGAACCCGGAAGCAAGGTCAAATGTGGAAAAGTATTTAGCTGAGCCAGTCTGTTCAAGGATTTCCGTGATATCGGGCATGGGGTATGCGTCGCCGACTGTTTTGTCGTTAAGATTTCTGTAGTCGATTACCATACGCCATCGTTTATTGCCGTCACTATCCGGTTTTTTTTTGAACGATCCACACCGGGGAATTATACGGAGATGAGGAATCTTTAATAAGATTTTGCTTGAGTAGTTCATCAACTTGGGATTCGATTTCGTCTTTGTGAATCTTTAGAGAACGGTATCGTTTGGTATGAATAGCCGTATTGTCCGTCGTGGGGATAGTGTGATGAGATAAATTGGTGTGGCCTAATTCATCACCTGGGAGATAAAAGAGATGGTCAAATTCTGTTACGAGGTTGAATATAGATTGTTTTTCGGTGTCATTCAAATAATCAAGATGTAAGCTGCTCTTTAGGACGTCCAATCTTTCTGACCTACTGTCAGTCAAGAGCACTGTGCGGCACCGGGACAGGGTGTACTGTCGTCAGCGATAGGAGGATCGGATTGCGGTTGCGCCAGGTCAGTGGACTGGATAGGGCAGGAGGGGGGGATTGTAAGTCGGTCGCGATGTACGCTTGGCGGAGGGAAGAATTAATGAATTGCTGAGGAGAGGGCCTGGGTGCGATACAAGGGTTTTGGTGCGGGCATCGCTGTGGTGATTACTCGGTGCAGTGGGCGTAACGTTGGGCATGACTGTACTCAGTGGCTCGTCGAAGTCGTCTAGGTTTACTGTTGGGAGTCTTATCTCCACGGCAGATTCGTTACAATTGAACGCGTACGAGTAAGCGATGCAGTTCTGGTTTTCAACTAACGCTTTACCACATAGAACATTGTTGCCTGAATCGATGCGTCTAAAGTAACCTACTTTAGTGTCTGGGTTCGCAACCATTAGTGAAATGGCTTTCACGGTACGGGCCTGTATAGTAATTACGCGTGTTTTTCCGGGTGCGGACGGGGGTTCATCGAATTTATAAAAGTGGGTTGGCGATGAGGATCCAAGCATCACCGAGTTTGAGTTAAAAGAAATAGTTGCTTTCTCTTTTCGTAAGAAGGTTTGGCCTAAGATACCGTCGTGTGGAATCGGAAACGAGTCAGGGCTCAAGTCAAAGGTATGGGATTTATTATTAAAACGTATTTTAGTTTTTGCGATAGTTTGCGTATTTTTGTCTGTTATACCAATCAGCGTCAAACGTTCGTCGGTTGTTCGTTGTACGAGGGGCCTAACGGAACTTTCTTTGACCAAGTCGACGTCTGCACCGATGTCAATAATAAATGTAGATATTTTTAATAGCTCAGGGGTGTCGATCGAAATTAGTGAAGGGTCAGCTGAAGCTGTTATGAGGATATGACTTGAAGATCGGAACGCTAGTTGTTTGCATTGCTCGCGGACGCGTTCTCCCCGTGGGCGATGTTCCCGTTTGAATGTTTATTTGAGCCTTCATTGCCTTGATTATTACGCGGAGAGGATCTATATCGGTCTGCTGTGTGGCCTCTGCGATTACAATTGTCGCAGAGTAGTTCTTGGTTTATGTTGCATTTATTGTGGAAGTGGCCCATTCTGCAACATTTGGTACAATATCTTTTACTTTGCAGACGGTGACATTCCGTGATGGAGTGACCCTGGTGGTTACAAAATTGACAACTGCTGGGCAGAGCATTAACGTGGCCAGCAGAACAGGTGTTCGGATCGAGCGCTGGGGCGCAAGGTCTGGGCTCGGTACGAGGCGCTGGTTGATGAGCGTAACCAGGTGTGGGAAATGACATCGGGGGGGGGGGGGGGGGGGGGGGGGGGGGGTGGGGGTATGAAGTAGGCCACGGCGGGCATCTGAGACGGAGAAGCAGTATGGGGTGGTAACGGCAGGCACATGGGTGTAGCGGGGGTAAAATATTGTGCAGAGAATTGCATCAGACGATTAATTAGCCCGGCTTCTTCACCTTCGGCGATGGTGACGGCAGTTTCGAAGGTCGGTGATGGTCTGATAGTAGCGATTCTCCACTTCAATTCTGGCCGAAGCCTTCTAATGAACGATCCAGAGGTATCCTTCTTTAGATCATTCAGTAGAAGCGTTGCTAAGTCTGGTGGGTGCTTGTCTATGATCGTTGTGCTTATTTCTTTTAATATTGCTTTTATTCTGCACGAGTAATCTATGATGCGCTCATATGGTTGTTTTGTTATTCTATCTAATTGAGCAGTTAACTGGAGTGTGGAGATATCCGGACGTTATGCTCGGCTGAGGGCAGTTATGAGGTCCTCGACGTCATTACAGTTAATGCCTATTGAATATTGAGAAGCGGGGCCTGTAACCTTTGATTGCGCAAATTTGGCGAAAGTCATTTTATCCGAAGCTTTTATAAGAGTCTCTACGTGACGTAATTGTTCTACAAATGAGTCAAATGGCATGTTTAGCAGTCGAAAGGGGGGATTGTCGGCAAGATATCTTTTACTGACCAAAAATTTGAACCGGTTTCGTTAGTTGGTGCTATGTTGATTTAAGCAGGGTATTGCAGGTACAGGAATAAAAATATCAACTCAACACTTAGACTTAGAATAGACTTACAGGGCGAAGGTAAACGCAAAAACAGAGTACAGCATGGTTGTAGGCAGCTGGACGCAGGTGAAACTTGAAGAGGCGATACACGTCATGCGTCGGCACGAGGAGGGTATAGATGAGGTACTCCGTGGCGTGTTGATAAATAAGTCTGGCAATCCAGGTCTTAGGGCGATGCCACTTTCGGGTCCAGATTCTCGTCTCAACAGGGTTGCAGGGGTCCGAATGAGCGGGAAGGGTCTATTCAATATTTGTCGGTTCAAAAAGTGATGTGTTCAGATGCGGTGTGCGGCTTAACTTGGCTATCGCACTGAATTTCCACTCGCTACACAGTTATTTGACGTCGTACGTATCGATGAATTTCAATAGTACCAAAATGTGACAGAGTTATTGAAATTGGGCACTCTTTGCAGAGCCTGTGTCCGTGGCAAGTTGAATAGGTTCTGCATGCCTGTCACAGTACTTTGTGGACCAGAGTTCGTTCATAACACGGCTATCACTGATTGGTCAGGCGTTAGAAATTTTGAGCACTGAACACTTTCGTAGAAAACATGCAGCACTGCACTGACGGGTAGGTCGACGGGCAAAACCGCTGCCACCAAAATGTTACGTGGTAGATTGCGTAGGCTCCGATGAGCGGTAATTGGAGCTTACTCCACGCCCAGATAAGGTGTTATTTGGCTATTATAGGGTCCGTTCACGTCGACTATGCACTCGCGTGCTACTACTCCCAATGCAGGAAATGAATGGAATAGAAAGGGATCGGTATTAAGGGAAGGTAAATGATTCGAAGTATATGATTGTTTATTAGTAGTCAATGCAACGGAGTCGGTCGAGGGAAAAAGGTATGGTCTTGGTTTAGAGGGATAGGTGTCTTGCTTGAGCGCTGGGGTGGACCTGCCTGGTTTAGCGGGATGTAGAAGGCAAACTAGCCGCGAGTTACAGAAGAATCTGCTGACTCGGGGACGATTAGAGTAGACCACAGAGCGTAAGGTAACTAAGAGTGTGGGAAAGGAATAAGAAGTCCGACGGACGTAACATATTCATTATATTTATTTTGTTTATTATATTTATTTTATTCATTTTATTTATTATATTCATTTCATTTATTCCATTTATTTCATTTATTTAATTCATTTTATTTATCTTACTTATTTTATTTATTTTATTCATTTTATTAATTTTATTTATTGTATTGATTATATTAATTTCATCCATCATGTTGATTTCATTTATTATATTTATTTGATTTATTTTGTTTATTTTATTCATTCTATTCATTCTATTGATTCTATTTATTCTATTTATTCTACTCATTCTACTTATTCTACTTATTTTATTTATTTCATTCATTTTGTTCATTCTATTAATTTCATTCATTCCATTCATTTCATTCCATTTAATTATTTTATTTATTTTATTCATTTTCTTCATTCTATTTTTTCATTCATTTTATTTATTTTATTTATTTCATTTTTATTTTGTATCAATTAATTAATTTATTCATTTTCGTATTTATTGATTATTGTGTGCGTGTGTGGGTGTGTGTGTGGGTGTGTGTGTGGGCCGTGGTACGAGGAGGGAGCTAGGGGGGAGCGCCGCCATTGTGTGGTCCAGAACTGTCATATATACACCACTAGAGAGTAAGAAATTCGTAGAGTTCGCAAAATGAAGAAATACACTCAATACACCCCAGTACAAAAAGAATCAGAAATGATACGCAGAACTCAAATTAACAAGGGAATACGATTCTGTGGAAAGATACAGAGAAAAGAATATCCAGCAAAAATAATATAGGATTGCCAATAGCAATAGAAAAAGGTGCGGTAGTATTCAGAGGCTAATTCTACGCTCGGTTATACTCCAATGAACTCGATATACGATACAATAGGCAGGATATAAATAAAAATATAATAAGCAATACCAGAAATAGAATATAAGACATACTACTATTATAGAAAATCATGAAATGGAAGATTAAGCCAATAGGGCTCAAAATACGATAGACACTATGGAAGCAGACTAATAGAAATTCATAAATAATCAGAAAAATTCATAAATACGATAGAATTAATTATTCGGCAGTTACGAGGTCGCTCAGATACGAAATTTATTATTTACTGAAATCATGCAGTCACGCGGTGACTTACCGCAACCCTAAGCCGTGGACCATGGTTCACATAAAATCGGCATCACACGATGCAATCAAGAAACGATAAATACAATAAGAAAGAAAATAGAAATTATGAGCAACTTCCCAACAATACAATACAAAGGCCTTGACTTAATGGACGACTTCAGGCACACAACACTGAATTTATTTTAAATAAAAACATGGAGAAATAGCGAAAGAAAACGAGAAGGACAGAAGGTAATTTACGGAAAAAGGATGAAGTTAACGGTAGTGCAACGATGGAGGGTGATGAATAAAAGATAGATAACGATAGCGGTATAATCAACAGTAGAATGATAGCGATAAGGTAAAGAAAGAAGTATCGGTAGCTTAAATCGGGAGAATACGGAAAACTCGTAGCTGTCGCTCAGCGGGTCAAGCGTAGAATAGATGGACGTCGGAGTTCGGCTCGCCGATCTCGCTGCTGTTGTGAGGTGATTTTTCTTCCCTTTGATTAGTTGGTTGATCCCCACCGCAAATAGGCCATCCCCCTCTGGTGAATATCGGTTACGGCGTGGTCATGCGTTGTCGAAGGTTACCGCTAGATGTGGCGTAATGTGCTGCTCGTGATTTCGTTGTTTACACCAATTTGTACGATTTATCAGCTGCTTCCGTTTACTGTCAAGGTTGCCTATCATTGGGGACTCTTTTGACAGAGGCATACGTGGGGTGCTTTTCGGTCAAAGTTACCGAGTGGAAAGTGACGCCTCATACTTCGCGTTCGCCGGCTTCGTCGTATAGGCAGTGGCCGGCTGTCCATAATATCGAGGAAATCATGCAGTCACACGACGGCTTACCGCAAATCTAAGCCGTGGAGCATTGCTCACATAATTATAGTGCTTGCTGATAGGAAAGCTGCGTCGATCTTCAGAACGAGGGCTTTATCAAACTTGACGTAGTGGTTTCGGGTCGGTCCGACAGCAGGCCAGTAAGTTGGAAGATGGCAGGCTACAGTCTGCCCTGTATGCCATGCTTATGGCATCCGATAAAGCAGGCGGCTGGTTTCTCCTTGAGAAGTGGCGCCTACAGCTGTCGGGTGGACTTTTACATCCCTGTTCACCGGTAGTCGAGGCGATACGAGAGGTTCGAATGGATGGCTACGTCAGGTGTTCAGAAGTGCACCAAGGTAGCCAGTGTGGTCTTATTGGACCGTCGGTAGGCGAAGTCATCGAGAGTTGGAAACGGTAGATATCGGTAGCTGTTGATCTAAGTACCGTCCAAGTGCCTTGTTCGAGTGCAACGGAGCGCGAAATACGGAATTTACAAAGAAAGAATTAGTTAATACTAGTTATTGCCTATTTTGTATCGAGTTCGGTTGGAGTACCCCGCTAGAGACGCGTTTCTTAGAGATTTCCTTCGGTTGTGTGCCCTTTTGACGGGCGGCTCTAAAATGCCACGTTACAACATGTAACATAAATGTTTTTCACCGTACTTTTCAAAGCAGGTGCAGAGATGCTTGATCGAGTCGAAAAATATTAATTTCGTCGAAAAAGCAAATTTGTGATCGAATATCATGAGATCATGACGTAATGGAAAAAATAGGCACCGCCGTCGCATTTAACACTCTAGAATATATCGCAAATACACAAACTCATTCATTTTGAATTTTTGCGCGGAAATTTTGTAGCTCTGTTTTATGAATCAATCGTTATCATTACACTATACTTGTCACAAATTTGACCACTATTTTGTCAATTTTTCATTTCTTTTTTAAATTGTAATTTTATATTTCCAAGATAGCGAATAATTTGTGGTATGACATGAAAAAATGGATGAAAACGGTTTTAATTTTTCTTTCGCAATGTTGCGCTAATTCGATAAAATTGACAAGAATTGAGAGTCACGGGACATAAAAATCAGTATTTTGTGGAATTTTTATATTTGTACTACAATAAAAATACATTCAAATGGCAATTCTGAAATTACTTAATTTTTTTTGTTGAAAATCAAGTCTTTCTCCGGAACACTTTAATATTCTTTGGATTGATTTTTTTTTTTTTGTTGATAAGTATTCTGAAAAATCCAACACGAGTCCACCATAAGTATATAAGATAATGTTAAAATAACTTCTGGGGGTCTGCGGAATAGACTGGAGCACTCCCTAGTTCACGACGAGCAAGATACTGAATGCTTTGTACATCATTTTTCATTGAACAGCACAGAGATCAAGAAAACGTATGTTGATCATGACGAAGATCGACCTGCGTGTTCAAAAGTGGGGTATATATGTGGATTCTAGACCACACTATAGCGGCTCACCGCTCGGGGCACCTCTGATGGCACTTTCCCCAACATGATGTCTATCAAATATGACTTACCGTGAATTTCATGTAAAGTTTGCAAAGTCACAAATAAATAACAACAAATAAATGAACAAATACATGATTGATACCATGATGAATGAAAACAGCTATTCAAAGCATCCAAAGCCATTTTTCAAACGACACATTTCCCCCATCACCAACCTGTAAAAAATGACCGTCTTGCAGCTGACATTGAAAACGAAGCAGAATCGATCGACGGAACAACGATTGATCGATGAAGAGGGCGCCATTAACGACAAGCCCATGATAACGCTTACACGGGTATCACCAACTGTCGGTAAGGGTGGAGGTTACTCCATATTGCGGCGGAAGTTGAAAACGAAACTGTCGTAACTGATGAAACAGCGACCAATGGATAAAGAGGTTCTCGGTAAGGTTGGGATCGGGGGCGACCCGAGCGATTAGCCGTCATCGTGTGGTCTAGAATCCCTATATGTATCCTCCTTTTCAAGTGAACTAAATTTTCCCAATGAATCTATGGATTTTTGAATTCCTGCTGTGTTCATTTCAGGGTTGCAAATAATGCATTACTTTTTCATTTGCATTAGTGTTTTCATGAAATTTGATGTTTTAACCCTTTGAGGGGCAGCGGTACACATATGTACCACCTTTTTTGCTGCAGTTTTTTCATTATTGCCGTTCTATTTTCTAATACCTTCATACTTCTAAGTCGTTTCTAGTATCTTGGAGGTTCAAGCTAAAAGATACCTAAGGAAAAAAGTGGATATTTGTTCATTCACAAATAACTAGGGGCTTCGCCCCTGCACGCTTCGCGCGCCAACCTCACTTCGACGCTACGCGCCTCACTATTTCCTTACACAGTGTCTGTTAGACATGTGAATTTTAAGTAGAATTTCTATGGCTTCAGACAAATTAAAAACTCGTTATGATATTCGACCCAGGGATATAAAATTTAACCCCGGCGATTCTGTCTGACTTTTTCAACCTCGAAGACAAAATGGACGATGTCCGAAACTACAAAGAAACTGGGAAGGCCCTTACTTAGTGGTTAACCGGATCAAGGATTTACAAGATCCGCAAAAACCTATTTCTTCTCTGATATAACTCTCCTCGAGTTCTGTTTCATTATTTCTACTGACATGTTTGCCAGTATGATATATTTGAAACGATACTCAGTCTCACCTCCGCGTGCCGATCTTGAGTGCCATACACACAATACGCAGCGCGCGAAAAAGACAATTCCCGTCGGGAATCATCTTGATAATTCTCATTTGCATGTTTATTTTTCGCGCGTCAGAAACAGATACCTATAAAAATAATTGTCAAAGACTGTCATAAACAGCCGATGACAGCTGTCAAAGGAAGTTTTGTTTGCTAGATGCTTTTTGTTTTGTTTTCGGCATCTCACCCCACCGCTAACTTCGTGCGTATACTATTGTTATTACAGGCTTCAGGCTTCTTTGGCTTTAGGCTTCTCTTCATTTGTTCGAATCTTTTTTATTAGATAGAGAGATAAAGGAGCGTGAAGTCAACAGGCCTGCCTGTGTGCCACATCATCGGTTAGTAATATTGCCGATAACTCTCGTACCAGTTATTTTAATATATACTCTAACCATCTAGGTATAAAATATTCGTCGTTCAGTCGTTGTTTCCCGCAAATTTGTTCACCATGCCATTTTTCGAACGATAGATTGTACGAACTGTGGCAAATTTTTCGTGTGGTTTGAACTACTCCGACATGAATTACGAAGAATTCTGCCTCTTCAAATGAGTGGAGTCAGCACTCGCTGGCGCCCTTCCAAAAAGCGTTTAACAAAAAAATTGGATCACTAGCGAAACAATCTACGTCCTCCCCCAACCTTCCTTTTCCCACTACTAATATTTCTCTAACAGGTGTTCGAAATATAGAAAACGGCACAGTGGTTGGACCATCTCAAATGAGATCACCCCAAATCTCGGATTCAGCTGAACCGGTAGAGTGTGAGGCAACTGAAAGCTTTGGAAAACTCGGTCTGTTCGACATGCTGTGTACTCCAGAAGAACAGAGCTCTCAAATTAGAGGCAAATACGAGTTTCTGTTCGTACATTGTAACTGTTTGACAGGACTTTTTAGGAATTTTACCTGTAGTGAATGCAAAGCCACCACTCTCGATTCTGTGCGAAGCTCGTTGTCAAATGCCACAGCTGTGGTTGTAAAATGGGTGAAAATTACACAAGCCCACGAACCAAAGACACTACGACCAGGCCACCCTTTGAAATAAACAGGCGAGTAGTTGATAGAATGATCGGCGTTGGACCAGGGCACTCAAGTATGGAAAAATTCCGTACCGTTATGGGTATGAAAGGTATGAGTATTAGTAGCTTTAAAAGTCATGTCGACTAATTGACTGCAGGTCTCTGCAGGTCTCTCAGTCTTGAGAAATCAGAAGCGAGAGTTTTTAAGAAAGTAAGAAAAGCTGTTAGTAGAGCGCATGGAGTAATGGATCCTTCAAACGAGAATGGTGCAATACTTAACGTCGCAGTATCTTACGACGGTACGTGGCATAGACGAGGGTTTACGTCGTTATATAGCGTAGAAATAGTCATCGACATCCTTACTAGACTGGCCATCGATTACTAAGTACTCTCGAAATACTGCCCGGTGTGTGTCGTTGTCGCAGCCCAACTAGATGCTACTTTGCCTGATTTCGCAGTGTGGCAAGATGTTCACAAATCAGAGTGCAGTCAAAACTACAACGGAACCTTTGGTATGATGGAAACGAAGACAGCTGAGTATTTGTGAAACAGATCTGTTGAGAAAAACCAGATGTGATACACGACTATTCTATCCGACGGAGACGCACATTGAATCATCTGAAGAGTATCGCCCCATACGGAGACGATGTACCCGTTACAAAGGAGGAGTGTGTGAATCACATCGCAAAATGATTGGGCGCCGAACTCCGAAAGCTCGTCAAAGAAGGGAAAGTCAAAAGAGTATTTCTCAGAGGGCGCGGTATAGGCACACTCAAGAAGTCGACGATTCCATCCTTGACTAATTATTACAGAAATACCATTGTAAAAAATATTCCTAACATACCAGCCATAAAACGAGCAATGGATGCAACGATTAGCCACTGTGTGTCAACCGACAGGAATCCTCAGCACGATCAATGCCCCACTGGACCAGATTCATGGTATTTCTACAACGAAAGTGTCGCCAAGGCAGAAGAGCCGGAGAGCTATGAAAAGATGCGACTGAAGCTCAATCCGAGAGTAGTCGAAAAGCTGAAGCCTCTGTACAAACGCCTGTCGACCAATGATCTCTTAGCACGGTGTGCCCGAGGTGCGACACAGAATGCTACCGAAAGCTTGCACTCCCCGATCTTGCGAGATGGCCTGAAAGAGATATTAATCTCAAAAAAGAGAATAGAATTAGCATCAGCAACCTCAGTTGCTGAATTCAACATGGGAGCGCTGCATGTATAAAAGGCAAAGATGTCAGTGAGGTCTAAGAAGGTGACAGATAATTCAAAAAAGATAAGCCAGCAATGAGATGCCAGACGAAAGCGTAAGGCTGAATGGAAAGCAGTGACGGAGTCCAAGAAAGCCGGACCAGCAGTGCGAATTAAAAAAAAAAAACCGCAGCGGAGAACACTGAATCAGAAGCAGAAGGGACAACGTATGGTGCCGGAGAATTCTAACGGTTTCTGTACAGGACTAATTTACAAGTAGTCAGCCCCAAAATTAAATTCAGGTGCGTTATTGTATAGTAAACTCAAGCGGGGACTAAATGAATATTATTTGATCGGTTTCATTTACTCAACATATTATTGAAATATTTATCTAGCCCTGATAATCATTTTGCAATAAAATAATTGGATTTTTCTTTACTTTCGTGTCCCGGAGCAAGTTCATTGAAAATTGAATGATTCTGAAGGACGAAACGGAGTAAGGAGAGGGTTGACCTCAGAACAGATACGCAGAAGCCGATTGGATACAAATTGGCACCACGGCATGGAATTGAAGATCAATCAAAACATATAGGCACTGACGAGCGACACATGATTTATCAATATATTACTTAGATTCTGAAATGAATTTTGAACTCAATTCTAATAAATGAAATTAAAAAAAAAAAATTACCGAATATTGAATTATTTCTTTTCGGCCGAATATTACATGGTCCAAATCAACGTTGAAGTCAACTACGTTGAAGTGTCTTATTTCTACAGTAAATGTCTCATTTTGAGCATACTTCATATTTCCTTCTTGGAAGGTCGTGAAACTGAATTCATTTAAACGCGTTTATCTCAGAACTATGTTTTCAGGTATTCAAAAAATTCCTTACGCATTAGGTTTCATCCAATCATTTTGCCCTTTGTCAGATACATTCTTAGGCATATTATCTTGGAATCGTTGTAGGGAATTTTAGCTCCGGTGAATATAATTCGTTTTCCAGTCTATAATATACCAAAAATTGTAGCAAAAAAATTCAAACTGTTGAAGTAATAGTTTCAATGACTCAGAAATCTCTAATCAAATATTCCCTGCTACAATTTTTAGTCTATAGTATTAAGGTGACAACCAAAAATTTCAACCTTTTACGATGAAACCTAATGTGCAAGAGATGTTTCGAAGAAATCTTAGAAAAAAATGCATAATTTTGGAATTACTTGACCTATTGAGCTGAATTTTGGATAAGACTCCAGTTTTACGGTTGTAAATAATTGATTCAAATTTCAGTGAAATTGATTCAAAAATACGGGATTTTTTTTCCACCGAAGTCTCCCCGTAATAAGATTCATTTTAGCGATCAGTGGGAGCAAAGTGAACCAACTGGCTCACTAGAGAACGATAAAGAAAAGAAGAAGCAATTTACAAAAGAGTTGAATAGTAAAATCAAAATACGAGCGGCATTAAGAAATTACGTACAAACAGTTATAGCTAGGGTGAATAGGCTTACAAGGAGATTAGGTACCTTCAATGTCGCGGATCGGGTTCCCGTTTCCCGCGGTAAAAGTTTAAGACCTCCGAATTAACGTCGTTTTTGATTTTTGACCGGATAGGCCTTGGTTGCTGAGATATCGCGATTTGAAAATTTGAGATTTTTTGGCCGAGTGGGGACCGTTTCGGCTTGCGCATGAAGTGTGTTAAGCGTGGACAGTTATACCAAGAATTGGCGTAGCTGACGCGGTGAGACGAAGGACTAGAACGCTGAAGGTTCACAGTTCGCGTCTAATACGTTTTTCTATGAATTTTTTTTTTTAGTAATTCGTTTTTCATATATTTTTTCAATCTCTTATAAGACTTTGCATGCGCAAGTCAGTGTTTATAGGTACTTGTTGTTGTTCCATAGAAAAATTAAGGTACATATTCCAGGTATTCATGTGTTATAGAAAATCCTGCACGTGGATCAGGGAATGGAATATTCCAGGTATTTATGTGGTATGAGAAATCCTGCAGGTGGACCAGCGTATGCAACATTCCAGAAATTATTTATGTCTTCACAAGGTTTGGCCGGAGGGATATTTTTCATTGTTAACCGTCCGCCAGTTGTCCCTTTTTTTGACTACGCTGCCGGCTATCCATGACAATATCGTCATCGGCTGTTTTTAACACGTACATGAACTTGGCTCGCCAATTGTCGAAAATGTGAATTCGGACTATTGCATAATTTGCCGTTAATTAGCCGTAAATTAGTCACGCGACTTATTTTTTTGTCGCACTCAATTTTCAAAAAAAAAAAAACGGATGGCGTGCAAACTTTTCAAGAATTCAGCACGCCAACTACCAAAATAACGCACAGCGAGCATCATGCGTAATTCTGAATGGTTGATAATTTGCCGTAAATAAGCCGCAAATTAGTCGTTGAACTTTTGTTTTTGTCGCACTCAATTTTCAAAAAAAAAGCGGATGGCTTTCTGATTTTTCAAGAATTTAGTGTATATATAGGAATGTAATAAGGATTGAAAAGGGTAAACACATCATCTACACATCACATTCCTATGTATACACTGTGCTTGAAGAGACGAAAATTCTTATACATTCATACCAGGCATACGAAAAAACAAATTCGAACTCACCGGTGATGAGAGAAATTAGCAACAGAGTCAGGCCGGCTAGGTGGTCCAGTGGAGTAAGGCTCCGGCTGAGCATCTCTGGACGCCAGGTTCCTGGCTCCGTCGTTGATTTTTCGAAATCACTAAATTTTCGAATCGTCAATTTTCAATATTAGCTATCATTTGATCAACTATCGGCACACAGATAGATAGAGAGACTTGTTATTGTATGCAGAGTTGTGAAAATAGTAATGTGAAAGTAATGCATTACTCATTACTTCAAAAAATGTGTATTGGATGAGTTCTCGATTATAAATTACAAAAGTAATAAGTAATGGATGAGTGTTCCATAAGAAATTGAAAAAAGTAACGTGTAATTGATGAATGAACCATTACAAATTACAAATGAAAAAAAAAGTAATTCGTAACAGAGAGTATTCCATTACAAAAAGAAAAATTGCCGTACTCGCATAACGATTTGTGCGAAACAAAATCATGCAAATTAAAAACTTGTCCATATTGCTACCTCGTCATTTCATTTCAGTCACTAAATGTTTCTTCTGGACAGAATTCCGCAATTTTATCGATATGCATAATTGAATTCGAACTGTGCGTGCTCGGACTACACGGTGTTGAGTGTGTGTGTGTGTATACATATACATATATATTAAGTATATCAAATATAATCCAGAATTTGCCGAATATCACATATATATCTGTATATAGGTACGTCCAATACTTTTCGACCGGAGCCTGCGGGCTTGGGTCAGCGATTCGGCTGCTGATTTTTTTCAAGACAGTAGGTTACAAGAAAAGACGATTCTCCAAATTTGAGCTTAATATGAGAAAATCTGATGGCTATAGAAATTTTTGAAGTTTTTAATAATTCAATTTTTTCGTTATTTTCACGATTTGTTCATGGGAGCTTTGTGGGACTCAAAGACTTGAATCAAGAGGGATTCCCCTTCTCCGACCTTATATTTTAAGGAAAAAAATAGTTTTTTACTCCAAAGCAAAATCCAGTTTAATTAGAACCCTTTTCATGAACTACTATTTTAGCAAAATTTCGCATAACTTTGAAACGCTGCCAAGTCAAGAATTTTCCAAGTAGACGGCCAATCGACGGTTCAAATTTTTACATCTAAGTATACTTTATCACTACCTA
Organism: Neodiprion pinetum; assembly: GCF_021155775.2. Taxonomy (NCBI): domain Eukaryota; kingdom Metazoa; phylum Arthropoda; class Insecta; order Hymenoptera; family Diprionidae; genus Neodiprion; species Neodiprion pinetum. The sequence continues at coordinate 16,116,266 of NC_060232.1, forward strand.
CACGAATTATTATTAATTCCTACGTTCCTTTTTATATACGGCCTCGTAAAACCAACTGATTTCTGGAAAATCGCTGTTTTTAGATAGCTGTAACTTTTTTCCGTCAACTCAAAATCGCTTGATATTTCTAGGGAAAATACTTCATTCTTTCCCCAAACAACGCTAAAAATTTCCAGCTAGGAGTCAATGTTGTGAACGAGCTGTGAATTTTCAAAATATTCAAGTTTCCCACATAATATTTCATGTTTCATGACATTATCAATTATATAACAAGTATTGAGTATGACATAATGGGGCACAAAGAAACAAATATTTATTTTCAAATAAATGATTACAATACGAATATTTTATACTGCTATAAATATCCTGTTCTCGCAGTCAATGAGTTTTTTTCTTAAGGCGATACAATTTATAGGGATGTCAGCCATATTTTTATAACATCACTTCAGTATGTAGTTTTGCAAGCTCTTCATTTTTGAAGTTATACTTCTTTAGGCGCGTTATGAAAAACTGATGAGAGTGAAATTTCAGGATGCGCGCGCATCACTGTAACACAAAACTGTAACACAAAATTAACAGGATGAAGTTGCCCACTCGACCGAATTCATGCGCGCGCATCACTGTAACACAAAATTAACAGGATGAAGTTGCCCACTCAACCGAATTCATTAAGTCTCGAAAAAAAGCTAAATATTTATCCACATGGTTTTAGTTTTTACAGTCACAACACGTGTTTTATTTTCATACAAGTGCAAATTATATATGTGGCAATAAAATATATTCAGTAGTGATTTAAATTGAATATTTGGATTAATATTATTTACTATTTGTGAATATTAGTGAAAAAATTGTGCTAAAATACTTTTTCAAGTGCTCCAATATAATTGAGGTTAGTTATCCGTATGTATTATTTATTGATATAAATTAAAATATCATTATTTAATATAATTCATACTAAATATTATTAAATTATCAATGTTGAATATTTATTATTGCTTTTTTAATATTTACAAAATAAAGAAATAAATTTAATAGAACATTTAATAAGAAGTTCGTGACAAAAATTTAATAGATTATTTAAATATAATGTAAGACATCCGTTATTTGTTTTATTGTTTTTTAATGATGCCAAAGAAGTATAACTTCTCACGCGCGTACATAAGTACACGCACCCATTTTTTTATTTATTTAGGTTAATAATCGACAGGTATAAATTTTCCACGCGCAATTCAAGAAGTCGTTGATAATGCCATGGAATACGGAATATGATGTGGGAAACTTGAACATTTTGAAAATTCACAGTTCGTTAACAAATTCGACGCCTAGCTGGAAATTTTCAGCGTTGTTTAAGGAAAGAATGATGTATTTTCCCTGAAAATTTCAAGCGATTTTGAGTCGACAGAAAAAAGTTACAGCTATCTGAGAACAGCGATTTACTAGAAATCAGTTGGTTTTGCGAGGCCGTATATATAAAGGAACGTGTAATTAGTATTTTTTTATAACCTACTGTCTTGAAAAAAATCAGCAGCCGAATCGCTGACCCAAGCCCGCAGGCTCCGGTCGAAAAGTATTGGATGTACCTATATACAGATATATATGTGATATTCGGCAAATTCTGGATTATATTTGATATACTTAATATATATGTATATGTATACACACACACACACTCAACACCGTGTAGTCCGAGCACGCACAGTTCGAATTCAATTATGCATATCGATAAAATTGCGGAATTCTGTCCAGAAGAAACATTTAGTGACTGAAATGAAATGACGAGGTAGCAATATGGACAAGTTTTTAATTTGCATGATTTTGTTTCGCACAAATCGTTATGCGAGTACGGCAATTTTTCTTTTTGTAATGGAATACTCTCTGTTACGAATTACTTTTTTTTTCATTTGTAATTTGTAATGGTTCATTCATCAATTACACGTTACTTTTTTCAATTTCTTATGGAACACTCATCCATTACTTATTACTTTTGTAATTTATAATCGAGAACTCATCCAATACACATTTTTTGAAGTAATGAGTAATGCATTACTTTCACATTACTATTTTCACAACTCTGCATACAATAACAAGTCTCTCTATCTATCTGTGTGCCGATAGTTGATCAAATGATAGCTAATATTGAAAATTGACGATTCGAAAATTTAGTGATTTCGAAAAATCAACGACGGAGCCAGGAACCTGGCGTCCAGAGATGCTCAGCCGGAGCCTTACTCCACTGGACCACCTAGCCGGCCTGACTCTGTTGCTAATTTCTCTCATCACCGGTGAGTTCGAATTTGTTTTTTCGTATGCCTGGTATGAATGTATACGAATTTTCGTCTCTTCAAGCACAGTGTATACATAGGAATGTGATGTGTAGATGATGTGTTTACCCTTTTCAATCCTTATTACATTCCTATATATACACTAAATTCTTGAAAAATCAGAAAGCCATCCGCTTTTTTTTTGAAAATTGAGTGCGACAAAAACAAAAGTTCAACGACTAATTTGCGGCTTATTTACGGCAAATTATCAACCATTCAGAATTACGCATGATGCTTGCTGTGCGTTATTTTGGTAGTTGGCGTGCTGAATTCTTGAAAAGTTTGCACGCCATCCGTTTTTTTTTTTTGAAAATTGAGTGCGACAAAAAAATAAGTCGCGTGACTAATTTACGGCTGATTAACGGCAAATTATGCAATAGTCCGAATTCACATTTTCGACAATTGGCGAGCCAAGTTCATGTTCGTGTTTTTAACTCACTTAAGAGTATCCAAAAATTCCCGAAAAATTCGAGGAACCAGTTTTGGGTCTTATCTCAATATTCCAGCAGTTTTCACTTGAGAATGTTTGACCAATCAGGTCGTGCCAAAGTCAGATATGACTATATCGTCATGGATAGACGGCGGAGGGTTGAATGAATTTTCTCCAACGTTTTGGCACTCACTATGGGCCCTCCTCTGGGTAACATTTATTCTATATAATGTATGAAGTTTTGACATATAGGAACACATACAGTTGGCGTATATTCAACAAGATGAGACTTTCAATATTGACCATAAAAAATTTTGCGTGAGTAAAACATTTGTAGTAGGCACTGCGGAAATCGTCTCCATATAGACTTTATAACAATCCATTTTGTGTGTACCGGGACAATTTCTCAAAACTATACATACAATGCGCATGCGCCTAATGATTCAATCTCATTGGTCGCTGAGATCGCCCCGCGGCGATGTTTTTGTGTCTTGAGCAGGGCGCCAATGTACACGAAATGAAACTAAAGCTGTGAATCTCTCGCGCATGAAGCCGTGGATTAAGGTTATGTTGCTGTTTATTTTTACGTAGCGTGAATTGTCACGGAAAAATAGTATTATTCAGCAATACCGTAATCGATATTGGAAAATATTTAACCGACGCAATAAAGAATTCAACGGAAAAGCAAATATCAAAAGATACAGAAATTGAATGTTATTTATTGAAAGAAAAAATCTGAAATTCAATCTGAAATGTCATTAACAGGTAGGAGTCTCATCAAACAGATTTAGGTGAGTAAAAACAACGTTTATTGCGAACAGATTCTTTATTTACATAAAATTAAATATGCGTCTCAACAAGGATTTATGTATTGTGCATTTTATTGGAAATTGGTTGTATCCAAAAATACCAAAAGATCCTGTCTGATAATAATAGCTTCTAATATTTTCAAGTATGAAATAATTCATTGTCAAAGCGGGACTGAATTTGCCAAGCATGGAAGCATGTAGGTGAATTCCTAATTACGTGATCTTTGACTATTACAATATTTTAACATGGATTCAATGATAAAATTCGTTTTTTTTCAGCAGGCTCGAAGTTTCAACTTTGATTCACACGAGGAAAATTATGCCTTACCTGACGGTCAAAACGTTTAGGTGGCAAGGATCCTGGTTTCTCGAGCGGTGCAATCATTATAACCATCGAATCTGGTTGTTCCGTCAGACATCAGGTGCCAGATTGAATTTCATCAGGCCATCGACACCTTCTTAACATCAGTTAAGGCAAAATTGAAGAGCGGGATATACTACGGATCATAATGGCTGTAGGGACCGGGAGAGAAGGGAGTAATAATCGTGAAGATCAAATTAATCGAGAAAAGCAAACGATTTTATTAAATTGAACAAACAAAAATGACTGAAAGATCACGTGGTTATAACTGCTTCGCTCGCGACCGTGTCCGAGTGCCCACTGCTTTGTTTCTCCCTTCCCCCTTCTTTTGTTCTAACGTCCCACCAGGGCCGTCACCTCGAACGTCGGAACCCGACCCCACATTCGGCCATTCCTGAGTTCCTCCGGCCCCCGGAGAATAACACCGATAGGGCTTCATCTGGTCAGCTGCTATAAAGGTCATTTTAGGACCCTCTCCATCGGTCTCGCGGATGACTTCGTATCTATCGCATCCTTTTACTTGCGATATCTTATACGGACCCACATATTTGTCTCGTATTTTCGATCCAGGATTGAATTGGGTTCGTTCGATGGCCACAAGGTCCCCTGCGTGGTAGGACACAGCTGGCTTGCACCGTCGGTCGTGTTGCTTCCTATTTTCCAACTGAATCGCCGCGATATTTTCTTTAGCGATTGCTCTTAACTTTTCTCTTGTTTCGTCAAAAGCGTTGACGACTTCTTGTTCGATGAGCGCCTGCAGCTCGATGTCCTTCTTCTGACGCATGGGTACCCCACGAGAACCTCGAACGAACTGGTGCCAATGCTTCGTTGATACGTGCTATTAATAGCACGCTGCACTGTATCGATGTGGCGATACCACTTGTTAGGACAATTTTGAGCTAGCTTCCTGAGTATTGGGATGATTATTCTGTTGATACGTTCGACCTGACCATTTCCTCTCGGCATACCCGTCGTGATCAGGATATGCTCGATGTTTTCTTCTTCACAATAGTCATTGAATTCGGACGACGTGAACGCTGAACCGCGGTCGCTGATGATACACCGAGGATTTCCAAAAATTTTCTGCTGCGTCTTCAGTTTGTCGATTACCTCTCTGGGTGTCGTCGACTTCGTTGGATAAATCCATACAAATTTAGAGAAGCCATCGACGACTACGAAGAGATGCTTATACATCTTCGTGGTCGCATTCATTGGTCCGAGGTGATCCACATGATAGACCGCTAGAGGGACGTCTCCTTTTGGTATCGGCCTGAAGAAACCTTCTTTTTTACCGTGTTTTGCCTCCGCCAATATACAGGGGACGCAGCAACTTACGTATTCGTCGAGCTTTTGAGCCAAACTCGGAATGTAGTACTCGGATTTTATGGATTCCATCATTTTTTCAACGCCGAAATGACCATTCTCGTGCGCCTTTCTTATCACGGCCTGTTGCATGCTTGCCGGTAACACAATGAGATTTCGATCGTCTACTTGTTTCTTCAAAATACCGTCCTCGCAAAGATAATCCTCGTAAGGCCCCTTCTCCAAAATCTGCTTGATCACTCGCAGTCTTTCTTCACCATCTTGTTGTTGTCGTATCATCGGGGTTATTTTGTCTACGACGGTCATCACGGGGTAACGACTTAGACCATCGACATGTTTAAGGCGAGAATTGACGCGGTGCTCGACTTCGTATTCAAATTCTTCGAGAGTCAGAGCCCAGCGGGCCACTTTCGGAGAACCATCGTTCTTGTTCAGCGTCTTCTGTAACGCGGAACAGTCAGTCACCAGTTTGAATTTAATGCCGAGTAAATAAACGCGGAACTTCTTGACGGCTTGTATCACAGCTAGCGTTTCGAGTTCGTAGGAGTGCAATTTCTTTCCTGCGTCCAACGTCTTTCGGCTCATGAAATAAACTGCGTAGAAACGGTCATCGTCGTCAGTCTTTTGCAACAACGCCGCCCCATATCCGTCTTTGTTGGCATCTGTGTGCACTTCAGTCTGCGCGTCAGGACGATATATCCGCAACACAGGTCCACTAGTTAACAGTCCTTTCAGCTCTTCGAAAGCCTGCTCTTCTTTGTCTCCAAATCGAAATCGTTGATCATTTTTCAGTACGTCGGAAAGGGGCTTCGCGATCTTGGCGTAATCTCGGATAAACTTGCGAAAATAGCCGGTCAAACCCAAAAAGCTCTGAATGGCCTTCTTAGAACCTGGCACCGGAGAACTTTTTACGGCCTTAATTTTCGTAGGCGACGGACCAACAGCACTATTCTCGATCACGTAGCCCAGGTACTCGACTCGACTCTTCAGAAACTCACACTGTTTCCAGTTGATCGAGTCCCTTTTCCGCTGCAACGGTGAGAGTCTTTTTCAAATTCACCAGGGCTTCTTCTGCGTCTCTTCCAGGTACGATTAAATCGTCCATGTATGTAAATACCACTCCCTCTCGCTCAGGCTCGTGGAACACTTCGTCGATAAAGCGCAAAAACGACGTAGGACTGTTGCATAGCCCGAACGGGGTCTTCAAAAACTCAAATTGTCCGTCCGGTGTCACAAACGACGTATATTGCACACTGCTGGCACCGACCGGGACGTGGAAGAACCCGTTCTTCAGATCCAGCACTGAGAACATGCGAGCATGCGCGAGCGCATCGATTCGACCATCGATCAACGGCATCGGAAATCTGTCTCATATTATTTTTTTATTCAACTCTCTGTAATCAATGCACACGCGATACTCTCCATTTTTCTTTAGCACGATTACCACCGGGCAAGAATACTTGCTTCGACTTGGCCGTATGATTTTCTCGCGTAACCACTCACCGATTTGGGCGTCTAATACCGCTTTTTCTTTGACCGACAGTCGTCGCGGTCTCAAACACACCAGAACGTCATTCTCCAACACGATATTCGTCTCGACACTCGTTTGCACTTCCTTCCGCGGGTTGTGCTCTTTAATGAGCTTCTCGATTGTGTCGCGATATCGACTGTCAATGTCTACTTTCTCCGTTTCAACGTAATTCACGAGGCATTCACTTAACCCGCCACTGTCATTGTCTTTCGACCTCATCTCCTCACTGTCACTTTTCTTCGACGTCAACTTACCGATTGTCACTCGACCACCTTCGACACGCACGTCCATTGCTCTCGTGAGATCTTTACCAAGGAGCATACTGTAGTTCATGGCGAATTCCGGTACCACGTACACGTCACCGTCGTATTTTTCGCCCTGAATCACTATGCTGACACGTAAAAGTCCTGCGGCTTCAACGGTGGCTTTTCCGAAGCCCTGAAAAATTTTCCCCGTCACTTGCAACGGCGGTTCCCCAATTTTGTCGTACTCACTTTTCTTCAACACCGTTCGTTGCGTCTTCGTATCGACCATCGCTTTTATCGACGCACCGTTGATTTCGACTATGATCTCGTCGTCTGTCGCCGTTTGGTTAATCGCGGTGAGCACGTTTACACTGTCTTTTTTTTTGTTTATTGGGGTCGTCGCACTTAGCCGCAATATGTCCAAATTTATTACACTTAAAGCACTTAGGCCCTTTTTCTTTTTCCGGACACTCGCGCGCGATGTGCTAAGCCGAACCGCACCCAAAACACCGTGAGCTTTTAACCGTCGTGTTTTTCGTTGTACCCTGTGGAGCGGTTGTATCCCTCGTCTTTCCTTTCAGCGGCTCACTTCGCTGTTTGTTCTGGCTTTTCTCTTTTATTCGATCATACCGTTCCAAATTTCTTCTTAATTCCGTGATCGTGGACGCGCTGTACAAGATAGCCTTGTTGTTTTCGTCGTCAACGACACCGTCGATCACGTACTGCATGAGCCCTTCCTCTTCGATCGTACCTTGACTAGCGATTTCACTCATGGCGTACAAATATTGTCGCGGCGTCTCATTGTTCAGTCTCTTCCGTTTCGCGAGCTGCGCGTGAACGGTCGCGCTGTTAATCTTCGTTTCGAACTCACGGGTGAGTAGTCGCTTCATCTTTTTCCACGTCGAGAGGCCCTTTTGCAACGCGATATATTGTTTCGCCGAACCACACAACAGTCTTTTCGCGTATATCACTTTCTGTAAATCACTCCAGCCCAATAGAATACTTGCGTCTTCGAATTCCTCAATCCACTTTTCCACCGAAAGCTTGTCGTCTCCGGAGAAATTCGAAATACTGCCTTCGACATCTTTAATAGTAAACAAGCTTCCTGGGTCACGCGGTCGCGCTGCTGTCCTTCGCTCGTCTCGTCGTCGTCTTGTTCTTCTCGCTTCAGCCCCACGATCGTTCCTGTCATCGTCATCGGTATCAGCTGTCTGCTCGCTGATCAATCCCACCTCTGAACTTTCTGCGTCGTCCTCGCCCGTGTTTTCGTCTTCGCTCGTGCTGCCGCCTTCGCTGTCGCCGTCGTCTTTGGCATTTTCTTCGTGTCGCCTCAATCGAGATACCAGTTGCGCCTTTTTCCCTTCCGTCGGTAACTTTAACCGTTCTAATTTACTTCTGAGCTCTTTTACCGACATTTTCTCCACCGGCGTTCAACACGGCATTCGTTCGTTTCCTTTGTTTTCTTTTTCTTTGTCGCCCGAGCCGCCGGGCTCCCCTGGGATCGTGGCGACCTTCCTCGTGCCCTCTGGGGCGTCATCTTTGTCTTCGAGCGATTTTGCGACAACCACTGTTAACGCTAGGTTTCGGTTTTTACTATACTTTGTCGTGACTTCAACTTTATTTTCAGCTTAACGGCCGATGTTTCCGTCTTCTCGTTTTTCAACTTCTTCGTCTTTCGTCTTTCACTGTTCGTCTTCTCGTTTTTCAACTTTCCGTCTTTCGTCTTTCCCTGTTCGTCTTCTCGTTTTTCAACTTTTCGTCTTTCCTCTTTCCCTGTTCGTCTTCTTGTTTTTCGACTTTTCGTCGTTCTCCTTTCAACTTTTCGGCTTTAGTCTTTTGAGTCTCACTTCGTTTTTCAAAATCTCGACACTCGCTCTTGTGCTCACGATCCCGGACGAGCCCCCATATGTAGGGACCGGGAGAGAAGGGAGTAATGATCGTGTACATCAAATTAATCGAGAAAAGCAAAGGATTTTATTAAATTGAACAAACAAAAATGATTCAAAGATCACGTGGTTATAACTGCTTCGCTCGCGACCGTGTACGAGTGCCCACTGCTTCGTTTTTCTTTCCCCCCTTCTTTTGTTCTAACATCCCACCAGGGCCGTCACCTCGAACGTCGGAACCTGACCCCACATGGCTGAATATCCCATCATTTTACTTTGATCGAGCCAATAGCGACAAGTTTGTTACTCAACCGTAGCTGCCAATTCATACTACCGAGGAATCATTCTGTGCACCATTGTAATTCGAGCATTATTATTGACCTGCATTGTTTTTCAAACATCATACTATTTAATTTGGTATCCTATTTTAAAGCTTATTTTTACTCTCCTTAGCATTAAATTCAAATAAATAGTTTTTCAAGTCCACAATCAGATTGTATGGTTGAATTTTGCGAGGCGAACTGAATTATTCTGAATCTGGAATTGTTGAATAACTTTAGTTGAAAATGTTTTTAAATTTAATTTTAGTTGACGGTGTCATCTGGCTAGCTAGTTGCACGATAACTGACAACCAAATTCAATTTTACACACCTTATAGGGTCCTGCGCTAGGACTGAAAGCTTGTGAATCTCCATTTACCGCAATTATTTCTGCGTTTCATGTTTTTCGAGCAAAAAAAATTTCATTTCGAGATTGGAAATGGAACCTGAAATGCAGAAGTTATTCGGTAGTACGAATTTAAAACCAAGAATTTTATAATGTTTCCTGCAACAAAGGGACTCTTTCCAAATATCCTTGTTACAAGGTGATGTTCGGAGGACTATGAACAAGATATTGTATTGGATTATATTATTTGGGAAAAAATCTTCATGAACTTCGTTAAAAATTAGATATTCATTTATTTTGATGTAACAAGGGACACAATCTTGAATCCGATAAGTCAATATACTTGTAATAATGTTCTGACATTATTCCAAAACATGATTGTCCTTGGAGCTAATTGTGACATTAAGGCGCATTTTGACAAACTTGATTTTCAACTTGTGTCACAGGATGTGATTTACGTTCCTGAGTTCTACGCTTCCGATTAGATTTTCTTCGTTCCGTACCGCACTAACATAATATACAGAAATCATTTTAATAAATCTCATATTACTTGAATTTTCAATTTATGTATGTTGATATATGCGAAGATCATGAGAAATATACAAATGTACAATGCGTGTGAAAGTATAGATGTCACTTATACATAGGTAATAAACGACTGTAAGCGAACGATAGAAGGAGTCTGTCGAGTGAGTCAAAACTGACCGGGTCGTCTTGGATTAGACGGGACTCAGTAACTGAGTGTATTGTATTGAGCACGTGTATATTTGTTACGCCCCGACGTACCGCCTTGGCGTACCTTTTTCAAAATTCCATTTCATTTCATTTCTTTCTTTAATTTCTTCAATGCACAGATATCATTTCATCAAAATCTCATATTCTGAAAACGGCGAGTTCCGCCCCTCCTGGCAAAAGTCACGTAGAGACCAACGAGGATCCCTAGTATAAGGTTCAACTTTCTTCTATTTAACTGGTACCGAGAACTGAGATAGGAGACTGCTGAATTAGCATCAGTAGCGCTCAGCCTGGAAATATCCCTCTTTTTAAGTTAAAACTATAATCAATAACTAGGATAAACCCTACCTTTAGAACCACCAAATTAAAATAGATTACTTATTGGAATGTATGAATGAATGTGTGAACATTGCATGTAAATATCTTTTGTTCATATCTTCAATGTGTCACCGACGAGATTGAGAATCGTCGGAACACCGTCGAAGAGCGAGAAGTAACGCTGACCATGTGGATTTGGGCACCAGGAGATCGCCCTTGCACCTCATTGGCTAATTACCGTTGTAACTAATTACAACTGCAGCTCCTTTGACCCTCGGGCCCAAGAAGCCGCGTCTTTCGTCTGTCAAGTCGCGAAGTGCGTGGACGTCAACCCGGATTAGCCCTCTCGAGCAAGAGTAGCGTTTGGAAAATTTTAGTTCTGACCGACCTAAAGTCTTGCGCTAATTCGTCAAATTCGAGCATTCAGTTATTCTGTTAGCTGCAAGAGACTCACCATCTTCTACGTTTCCATCTTTTCTGTGCTTTGTTAAATCTCGTCATTTCGCGAATAGACATTTTTATGCTATTCCATTTTCCATAATTAAATTGAGTTCGGCCCTGGTTCAACCGAATCAGGTAATTTTAAGTAATAATAATAATAATCACACTATCGTTTTTAATAAATAAATCGTTGCAATCAATTTTAACATAAATCAAAATCAGGAAATTGACGTTTTCAACTATAACTTTCGATAACAAGATATCATTCCAAATCTAAAAAGACTAAGTGACCGACGTTCAACATCGTACGATTGAACAACTCTTCCAAACTTGAGGTAAGGCCCTGGTCCAGAATTCTACCGACGCAGACCGACACGATCCGACGGCTCTCAATCTCGTCGACCGATTCACCTAAAGCTAAGTCAATCCGAGTGTTAATCTTCGAAATTGAACGAATTTTTGTTTCACCTTCATAATCAAAATCTACTTCAGTAATTTTCATTCAAAACCAAGTCTAGAATTGGTGGCTAGCTTCACTACCCCCAATTAAATTGTACTTATTGTTTCCAAGAATTAACGAATAAGACTTAACAATAGTATATATATAATTGATTTAAGATAATCTACAAAGAGAGATACAATGCAATAATCACGACCAGCTAGTTAACCATCGTTCAGAATAGATGTTCCTGGTACCAAATAATAATATCCTTTAGAATAGTATAACACACGATTTGTATAAACTTGAACACTTTATAAATTGTTATTTTCGGATCATATATCATTATCACCATTGATTGTTACCAGATATTTCAATAACCAAATCGAAACAGAATATACTTCATCTTTTATCAGTGAAATCAAATTAAACATTTATTTTGAACGACCTTCTTCCCATTTTTATTATTATAAAATTGCCTCAACAATTTAAACAAACCTCACAGACCTGTACAGGACTATAGCAACACGATCCTACAAATTACCGGCTTATCGAAAGGTAGGTCTTCTCTTAGTTTTAATAATTATTCATTGTCGTTACGTGGGAGCTTGATTATTCAATTAATCATTAACTACCACCGCTCAGTACACCCTCACCCCCACGTAACATATTTATTCCACGCACCTATTGTATTACAACGTTTTTATTTTGCACCTTTATCTTTACTTGATTACTCTGTAATAAACGTTAATTGTAACAACGAACATTTTATCCATACCTACTCTCACCAAACACCAGTATTAAATATCAGAGTATTAGGTTCCCTTCATTTATTTAATCAAACATCATTGAAAATTTGCCAAATTAACTCTGACAATCAGTGAAAAATTCTTAATAGTAGTAGCAATAATTTATTGATCAGAAAAAATACATTGACTATCGACTATTGCTCAATTTTGTTGAACCATTTCCGAGAAAAAAGATTTACAGTTCTATTACCGATAGTGAGATATTTAAATTTCTTGAACGCTCGGTTTGATGTCTCATTTTCAAAAGTGATAAAATTCAATATTACTGCCTGAAATCACAAGAGTGTTAGAAAATTTCTCAGTTGCTCAAAAGTGGCGATGATCTTTGTACGTGTGATAAATTCAATAGTCAGATGACAGTAAATATTAGAAATGTAATTATTTTGGCAGTATCACCTGTTGAAAGAAAAAAATTTCATTGTTATTTCTCATGTACGAAATAATAAAAGTAATCAAATAAAGTGTTCCCACCTACCTGCTGCGTTTCTTCCAAGCACCCAACATTTAAACAGATTACTCAGTTGAGTCGAATAAAACCAATTTTCAAAGATCATCAGCATTAACTTTCCGAGTCACTAACTCGACTGTTTAAGAATCTATCCTCAAAATTTCATATAAACTACATCGCCGCCAGAAACAGAGTTTGACAGCTGAAACTCGGGATGGTCAGCCTGCCCGAGCAGCCGATAAAACTCGCGCATGCACATTGTATGTATAGTTTCAAGAGATTGTCCCTGTAAATGTCAAATGCCATCAACAACGTGGTAGACAACATAAAATCCAAAATAAAGAAAAAGGGCAAAAACTTTGGAGTTTTTGGTACGGAAATTCAAAAACCTCAAAAAATATATGAAAAATTAATTATAGGAAACAATAAAAAAAAATATGACAACAAAAATGTACGTAGACGTGAACCGTGAACCTTCAACGTTCTAGTCCGTCGTCTTACCGTTTCAGCTACGCCAACTCTTGGTTTAACCGTCCACGCTTGACACACTCCATGCGCGAGCCAAAACGGCCCCCACCCCGGCAAAAAATGTCAAATTTTCAAATCGCGATATCTCAGCAACCAAGGCCTATTCGATCAAAAATTAAAAACAACGTTAATTCGGAGGTCTTAAACTTTCTCCACGGGAAACGGGAACCTGATCCGCGACATCGGAGGTACCTAATCTCCTTGTTGGTTCATAGTAGATTTAATTTTATTTTTGTTATCGCATGAAATGTGGGTGCAATTGCTAGAACTTGTAAAATCTGATTTGATTTATTTTGATTGTTTTGAAAACTGGATAAACTCACAGATTTGCTTTCCTGTCACTGAACGAATTCACTAACAAATCAGCTTAATCAGTGCATGGATGTAGGAACGGCCTCGTATCCCCCCCCCCTCTGTCAAACACAGTAATGATTTAACCACCCGCGTCTGCTAGAGTAAGAATAAAATCAAGAAAAAGCGACAAGACCGCAGGAACGGTATAACAGCCTGACTCCGTTGTAGGAAACGTAGCTATACGGTAGTTCAATTTGTTTGAGGTGCAATGCATATACGACACGCGTTACTAACGACTCTAAAAACTAAACTGGATGCTCACTTGCATTCAAGTTGCAACGGATGCAAATCCTGCGTCAACAAGACAGACAGGCAAATAGGGATTCGAAATATTTATTATCACATCTCCTCTCCTAGCTAGATAGAGCTCCTCAATTAGTAAAATTTCGATTGTCAGGGAAAATATCTCATCAGCTCGTCGTTTTACAAATACGTTTTGCGTTAGAAACGCCGCGAATGATACAAAATGTCTATGTCCTACTTCAACCCAAAATTCGTTAAATTTACTAAGATCAACAGATAAACACTGTGTGTACTCTACGGCCCTGTAAACTCTAATCGAAAGTTTAAGCGCGTTTTCCTCAGAACAGCTATTTGTTAACTGATGTGCACGGTATTTGAAGAACCAGAGAACCGATCAACTTCAAATTTTAGCAGCATGCACAATATAATACAATTCTGTAGCGTTCGATAAATGGAGAAGACTATAAATTTATTCTTGTGCAAAATCGATCAATTGAATTTGACAAGTAACCATTTCGTTCATTTTTTTTTTGGTTTATCAAACATTACCTGCGTGTGCACGAATCAAAATGCCGTTTGGTTTTTTTATTTAGACTACCGGAAGTGAAGAAATCGAGCGAAACAGTGATCGCGGAAGTTTGCAAACCATGATATCTCAGTCATCCAACTACCGATTGCATTAAGATCTGGCTTTTATGAAAGCCCACATTTGAAAGAAAATCATCGAATGCCAATTCCGTTTACAAAAGAAGAGAAATGTTATTCCAGTATTGGCCGTGCACTTTTCTTTGTGATGACTAAATGGTGTGGAGTTGCGCGCGCGTTTTAGACTACTTGACGCGAAAATTTTCTGATTCTTCTGATTTGAAAAAAACCTACTTAGCATATTTCTGTTCGCAGTTAAATCAAATGTCTTCTTGTCATGTCGTGACAGTATGAAACTGTTAGCCACATTCAACTTTCAGAATACACGTATCCAAGAAAGTGCATTTTGTTATTTATCATGATTGAAACTAGATTTTTTAAGTTCTGTAATATTGTCATTTGGTGTTATCAGGTATCAGGATGTGGTTACAACTCTGCAAAACCAGATAAAAAAATGGAATACAACGGCAGTGACGCCAGCAAATCTTCCATGGGATCCTCGTGGTAATCCAAAATTTTGGGACCACACTTGGAACAATTTCGGTGACTACAGTGGTGCAACTACCATTTTTGACTAATGATCATTTCGTAAATAATATGCGTCTATTTTTACGAGTTTGATACATCGTTCAAATTAAGTTGGTATTTTACTCATCATTATTTACATGATTTGCTGGTTTATAATTTATCCTTCTGGCCTTCTTTCCTTTCTAGCTAGTGAGGTACAGCGATAGCTATAGAACTGGATTATAAGTTGAACTCAGACTTGAGTACATTTAATCAATATAAGCACACCGAATTAGTTAATCCTGGCTGTATTATGTCAAACTAAATAAAAAAATTTAAGAAGAGGTGTACAAAATTATTTCAGATTTTTGAGTGACACCCGCGAGTGAGATATGACTTCAAGTTGAGCAGATACTGTCAGTAGGTACGAATCAAAATGTCATTTTTTAGAATTGTATCACATCAGCTCTGAATGCCGATATGAAACAGATTGACCCAGTCATGGTATCCAGCAGTGTCAGGCTTCACATTTCTCGTATGATTTCCGATTTTTTTTTCGAAAATCCCGAATAGTCTGGTGAAATAATTTACAAAACATTTGTGCGTTATCATGACATCCCCCGGAAAATCATCTCTGGTGCAAAAGCCTTTCGCCAATGTAGTCATTATCCATAAAAATACCTCTATTGATCAAAAATGTATGCATTCAATCACTCCATGCAAAAAACTCATTTCACTAGAACAGTTTAGATCAATAAATATCTTATCGTTCAAAAAAAAAAAAATATATATATATATCCAATCACATACTATAGTCAACGTAAAGTTTAGGGTTTAAACGTGATTGAATACACAACGAATTTAAGTATAAAGAACGGCCTTATTCAATAGGTACAAAATGCATTTGTTTACTGCGACAGTCATGATGAATCTCTCATTCCCCACGCTCGCATATAATTTTGACAAGTTAGCGCGCCACCGACTGCTCGGTCGTCAACGATACTCCGTCCAACGAGAGAATGTCTTGATTCGCCTATCTGCGAGTGAGGTGAAAGCATAGACGTATAAGAATAGACCGCTTGAGCTCGGAGGTAGCCCGTTTGTGAATGCGATAGCAGGATAGAAAGAGAAAGCTGCATATGGACCCATACTTCTATCATTGTCTAGTCACGCGCATGCGTGCTCAGCATTCTCTCGCAGTGTAGTATACTGGCATACACGACTCGCGTGTCCCGTGCATGCGCGATTAAACAAGGATGGAGGGGGACCTATATGCAGCTTTCTCTTTCTACAGCGCTATCGCCTTCTCAGCCCGCTCACGCGGTCTATTCTTATATGTCTATGGGTGGACGAGAGTGGATAGTGCGTAGCGCGCTCCGCTGCCGCTCCTGAACAGCCCGCCGGACTCGATTCCAGCATGGAGGGGGTTGAATGGCCGTTCCTTTGGCGGAGACCTAACCGAAGCACACGAGTTTTTTCGCGATCCTACATCTATCTTCTCGCTGGAAGGAGTATAAATTGAAACACGGCATCCTGACGTCGTTGTTATTGACCTCCGACTCCTTTCACTCCACGAAATATTTGATTACCCGTAGCGAAGGGCGGTTCACTCACGACAAGGTCAATCCTAATTTAATAAAATAACGCTTATCCTGTCTTGTTTCCTTTTGCCCCATGACCCTCCTTATCCACCTTCCCATGAAAGATCGGCCGAACAACGGAGCCAAAGTGGAAGAGAAAAGGAGGAGAGTGAAACACCGGTCGAGTCGTCACGGCGCTAACCAATCCCGGGAAACCGCTACCGCATCGTTCCAGTCGAACAGTCATCACCATCCCGTTTGCTGGACAGATGCTGAAAGCCTCGACGTTAGTAGCTGTATCTCGATCGCAATTCCTTCTCGAAGTCGATTAACACTCCCGTCGTGGCTGTTGCCGAAATACCCGTAGCAGTTGGCCAGCTGTGACTCATATCCACGCCTGAAACTGGGGCACGTGAACCTGTCACTGTCCCAAAAGTCATTAACTAGGGGCTGACGAGACGATACCGATTCACCTTCAGACGTTCCGTCTCAGCTACGCGCTAGAATAAAGCCTTTCTACTACCGACATATGTACCGACAGCTCCCCCTATCGTCAGCTGTGATTCCGAGGCTGGGAAAGGGACGCTGACTGCTATGAAGCTTAGCTGTGAGTAAGATCGAGAGAGACACGGCGAACGCTCTGAGTGCCGCGACTTTGCCAACTGCCACGTCGTACACTGCATGGCGCTGCCACCTTTGATGTTTGTCGAGAAGCTCGAGGGAGAAGAAAACAGGGTAATAACGTGGAGACTCTGCTGTTTTGTCATTGTTCACTCACCCCGGGCAGATCAGATTTGGATCAATCTTCGTGACAATCGTTTCATCAACCATTCCCGCTGTTATCTTTTCGTCATATCGTTTTGTGATCAGTTGTGCAAATAGTTTCGATACATCAGTATATTATTGGTGTGACTACTGATTAACTGGATAAGAAAACTTGCCAGCTACCTTCAGTGTAAGTGAGCTTTCCTTTCCGCTCAAATCCTCGGGTTGCAATTCAGCTTCTCTTTAGTCCGTCGTGTGTATTGCAGCCCGTGTTAGTTCAAGTAGTTTTTTATTCGGTTCTGTGAGGGATGAGTTGGAGGATTAAATAATAGTAACACGTGTAAATACGGTTGAACAAAAATTGGCTGACTTGCGCCTGTCGCTTTTATTTATTTTTTTTCTTTCTTGACGCTTGTAGCGATACTGACTCGCAAAGAGCGTGCTTGCGGCACGACGCCTCGAAGGTAGCCGAACAGTTCAGACGTTACCCGAACGACTCTCATGCATACATAAGGCCTGTTCATACCAGCGAAAAAGATGCGCGTGAAACCTCATTCACACCAATACTACCGCCGTTTGAGTGCATTCCCAATAAGAACACGATTGTTCATTTAACGTAGAAAAATTCACATAACCAAACGCTCACAACGGATCAGACCCAACCGAAAACTCTAATAAATCGAAAAATTTCCACCTGGTAGACGATAATTTTTACGTTTGCCCAGAATGTTTTAAATACGTGGAAAATAGTCGTCAAAACCGCGTATACTCACCACGAAGGAATAAACGAGTACAATATATGGATATTCGTGACATCCATGTATTCGTATATAAGACGCCGTGGAAATGCGTTTAAAATGTCACACATGAATTTGTTGAAGATACTGAAAAATGTCCGCCTGATAGACGATCATTTATACGTTTGTCTAGCATGTTTTGAATAGGTGACCAATAGTCGTAAAAATCGCGTATATTCGCCACGAGGGAATAAGCAAGTACAATATACGGATATTCCCGTTATCCATGTATTCATATATAAGACGCAAACGAAAAACGTTTAAAATTTGACATACGCGTCGACGGTGAAATTTTGCTACATCTATATGTTTAAAATGTCACAAATGAATTCGTTGAATGAACTGAAAAATGTCCGCTCGGCATGCGTTAAACTCTAGTTATTTATGCTACATGTGGGATAACTAGTGTAGAAATATTAAAAAAAAGCGTTACAAATGTTACATTGAAAGGCAGCGGGCAAAATTTTTTATGATGTTACAAAAACAACATGTTTTGTCACCGTCCGCCAACTGGAATATATGATTTGCATTTAGATGATTAATATCGATATGTCTGCGTTACTTGGGTAAATGACAATCACCACTGAATAATTGCACATAAAATGTACATCTAAATATTAATATTCAGTGTTCAAACTTAGACAGCATTCTTTTTTTCGTCATTTGGAACAATATTTGCCATATATATATGTATATACACATGTACACACTATATTTCTCTGCTATAATAAAATAAAATATTATATACTGTATAACATATATAGATTATGAAACAAAAAAGAGATGCATTTTACATTTTACGTACGTAAACATTTTAGAAAAAGATTTTCAAAAGTAACAAAAATAATATAACACAAGAAGTTTACTATTCATACATCACATTCATGTTTGCACCGATTAGATTAGTATTACATAGAACGCATTGGATCACCGACACACGATACTGCAAATCATAAAGCTGAGTGACTTGTTGAAAAACCATAATACATTATATAAAGCTTGAAACAAAAAACGGTAGATTTTACATTTTCGATAGTGATAGCATGTACGGTTATGATGATGAAATACTTAACCATTTTAGAATAAGATTTCCAAAAGTAGAAAAAAAACAAAAAAAAAAACACAAGTAGTTAACTGTTGATATATCATATTCATTTTAGGCCATTTATATTTTTATTACTGTTAGGCTCTAAGGAACAAGTTCAGGTTTCTCGGGGTGATGAGAAGATCACAGGTTTATTATACATATAATCAATGAAATAACATCTTTATTATTGCTGAGAAATGAGTGATAAGAATAACTTGGAACATTTGAAACTAACTTTAGGTTTCATTTATTATTACAATTTGATCAGTGTGCTATTTGAAATATGAGAATGTCTGGATTATATTAATCGCTTGAGAACCCGATTATGATTTATGGTGATTCTAGATTTTAGGAATCACTTGAGAAGTCTAATATGATTGTATTAATCAATTCAGAAGTCAATATGATTATGTCACGATAAAGCTTTTGTTGAGATGGTACAGTCAATTCAAGTGCGAGCACAATGAGATGAAGAGTAATACTGATTAACAGCTAGAAGAGCCGGTAACTAGGCGCGTTCTCAGAGATACTGAATACTTTTGGCTAGTCCACGTTGAGAGACAGCTGCTTCTTGAGAGATGCCTTTGAGAATACCGATTCTCAAACAATTATCTATATTTCAATTACACTCTCAATACCATTATCTAACGATGCTTCGCGTCTACGGGTCTTACATGCACGGGATCTAATCTCAATCACATCTCTCTCTGATCACTATCAGCGTTACACTAACTACATCCGTCGCACGTATCCGTCTACGCTTACACGCTGTTGCTATGCAGGCTGTGCTGCCATCTATATCATATCATATATAAATGTGTACTACATATATACTTAACAATTACATATAGAACGCATTGGATCAACGAGTTACATGTGTTATCGCCAATCACAAGGCTAGGTAATTTTGAAACAAACATCATGGATCTCGAAGGTTCGAAAAAATATCAAATATGTAATGTGCTGTGATGTGGCGTTTCAGAGTCGCCCGTCACAAGGGCACACTACCGTTATTATTTCTAGTTTACGCGTCCTCAGCGGGGTACTTCAACCGAACTAGACACAAAATATGCAATAACTACTTTTAACTGATTATTTGTTTGTAAATTCGGTATTTCGCGCTTCGGCGCACGCTAATAAGGTACTTGGACGATAACGATCCCCACCACCGAGGGACCGATATCTACCGTTTCCAGCTCTCGACGACTACGCCTACCAACGGTCTAATCAGACTATACTGGCTACCTTGGTGCACTTCTCTTGCTACCGGGGTAGCATCCACCCGAACCTTCGGTATCGCCTCGACTGCCGGTGAACAGGGAGATAAAAATCATCCCGACGGCCGAGGGCACCGCTCCTCAAGGAGGAACCAGCCGCCCGCTCTATCGGATGTCGTAAGGATGGCGTGAAGGGCAGACCGTAGCCTGCCATCTTCCGACTTACCGGCCTGGTGCCGGACCGACCCCAATCCACTCCGTCCAGATTGATAAAGCCATCGTTCCGAGGATCGACGCAGCCTTCTGTCGGCAAGGACTAATTGTGTGGGTCGTGGTCCACGGTTTAGCCAACCGTCTGACTGCATGACCTCGGGTATAGGCAGCTGGCTACTGCCTGTACAAAAGCCGGTGGAAGTGAACAATGAGGCGTCACTCTCCACTCGGTAATTATGACCGAGAGGCACCCTGTGTATGCCTCTGTCAATGAAGTCCCCGATGATAGGCAACCTGGACAGTAAACTGAAGCAGCGATTAAATCGACGGTGTCAATGACGAAATCGCGAGCAGCACATTAAGCCACATCTAGCGGTAATCTTCGAAAACGCATGACCACACCGTAACCAATATTCGCCACAGGGGGATGGCCTATTTGCGGTGGGGGTCAACCAAACAATCAAAGGGAAGAAGAATCACCTCACGACAACCGCGAGATCGGCGAGCCGAACTCCGATCTTCGTTTATTGTACGCTTGACCCGCTGAGCGACAGCTATCTCAATCCGTATTCTCCCGATTATTCTCCCGTTTTGAGCTACCGATCCTTCCTCCTTTGCCGCTATCGTTTTTTTCGTTGATCATCCCGCTACCGTTTTATCACCACTATCGTTTGTTCTATCGTTAGATTTCTCCTATAAATTTGTTTTATCCTTCCTTCCTTCCTTTCCGTTTTGCTAATTCTAAGTTATAATTCAAAACAAATTCAGTGTTGTGTGCCTGAAGTCACCGATTAAGGTGAGGCTTCTGCCTTGTATTGTATCGTTACGAAGTTGCTTATAATTTCTATTCTTTCTTATGGTATTTATCGACGTTGTGTGAATCATGGTTCACGGATGAGAGTTACAGTAAGCCGCCATGTGACTGCATGATTTCAGTAATTAATTATTTTCGTGTCTGAGCGACCTCGTAACTGCCGAATAATTAATTCTCTTGTATTTGTGACTTTTCTGATTATTTGTAAATTTCTATTAGTCTGCTTCTGTATTTTCTATCGTATTTTGAGCCCTAGTGGCTTTACCTTTCGTTTCATAATTATTTGTAATAGTAGTGTGCCTTATATTTTATTTCTGTTATTGCTCATTATATTTTTATTTATTTTTGTGCCTATTGTATTGTATATCGAGTTCCTTGTAGTATAACCGAGCGTAGAATCAGCCTCTAAATATTACCGCACCTTTTTCTATTGCTAGTGGCAATTTTATATTATTTTTGCCTGTTATTCTTTTCTCTGTATCTTGTTAAGTTAAGTTCTGCGTATTATTCTTGATTCTTTTGTACTGCGGTGTATTTAGTGTATTTCTTTAGTTTGTGAACTCTCCGAAATTCTCACTCTCTCCTAATTTTGTATTTTGTATTTTCTCGAAAGTTATGTTTAGGAATTCATTGTTTAATTCCTTGGATGCGTGATTATTGTAAATTATTGATTCTATCGTTTATAAATAACTCTACCAAAAATTATCTAGTCGATCGTTTACGCTACCGATTGTGTAAATTTTTAATGAATGTCAATCTTTCGTACTGGTTATAGTCTGTGGTAAATTCGTCGTATTATCTACCGAGCTATCGTTACCTTGTTTTCTACCGTCGCGGCGTCGCCCAGTGACGTGTAGTTTCACGTGAATTCTTGCATTATATCGCTTCTACCGACCTACGTTCATTTTTCTCGGTTAATTACCGTCTCTCGTTTCAAAGCTACCGTACAATTCTATTCTACCGAAATTTTTGTGAACAACGATTGCTTATTTTATTACCTACCGCTGTCGATACCATTTCATTTGCCTGTCTCAACCATGTAACCTTCTCGAGAATATATGATCGATTGACCAGTTCATTTTTCCTGACTTGAGTTTATTCTTTATTTCTTTATTTTCTTTGATTCTGTAATTATTGTTAGCTGCCTTGAATACCGCCACTCTACCAGTTCGTGTGAGTACTTGAGCCTAGCCAGCCATACAACGGGTTCTCTATTAATTTTTCATACGGTTTCGTGTTATCTTCATTGATTCGTATTATTGTTTGAAAATCGACGCTAACGCGTCTGGCACCCAACTTAATTGATTTTGTTATAGTTTAACGAAACATAGTATCAATAAACAACATACTTTTAACTACGACAATACAAACATCCTTTGTGAAGAACCCAATTATTATAAAAGACTGTTACTAGAAATGTGCAACATTGTAGGTCACACCAATTCTGTTAATCTTAGACAAGATGTTGAACATTTAAGTAATATTTACAAACCTCTAATCTCCGCCCACACAACAAATATTGTTTAACCTTAACTACATACAAAAATATTTTTTTGTCCCTATTACACAGTCCTTTCTACATAACTGTTCTCACAAGATATTTATTGTTTTTCTGTATAATTGTTTATAATAGGTTCACCTTCACTCTGGATTATATTTGTTTTCTCCCATCAGTCGTTATTCACCTGTTGACTCAATTGGTTCAACCAACAATTTTTCGTTAGACATGTGGAACTTAATTATAAAGAACCTACCTCCACTTCTTTGACACTTGCGAATTAATTTTATTGCTAAAAAGACCTTCTTT
Source organism: Neodiprion pinetum (assembly GCF_021155775.2). Lineage (NCBI taxonomy): Eukaryota > Metazoa > Arthropoda > Insecta > Hymenoptera > Diprionidae > Neodiprion > Neodiprion pinetum. The sequence continues at coordinate 16,139,585 of NC_060232.1, forward strand.
GAAAACCTTTCAACACAATGACATACTGACTGTGAAGAAACATAGTTCTTTAATCTTTTCAATAATGACTTCCAACTATTAACTCCCACATGTAAAATAACTTGAAGATTGACATTGACTACCGTCACTCAAAAGAACACTGTCTCCACCAATTGTAATTGTGAATTCGACTACATCTTAGTCCACTTACTTAACTCAAAAGGTAAATAACACTTAAAGACATTCTTATTTCAATCAATCAAAAGGTTCTTACTAATCAATAATATATAATAGCTCTAAGAGTATTACATCTACAATATTTAAGTCTGATTACTTCTAGTACTATTATTTATTTTATAAAAAATCTTTTTGTTGTTCTTGACAGTTAAAAAAATAAATCGTTCTGAGGAGGGCCCATATCCGGGTCGAAACGTTAACTAAAAATACGTTTTCTTAATTGACCGATCACCAAGATTCTATAATAGATTACATACGAGGTCGAGAATTCTTATTCATCAGTTTGTTATATTTAAACGTTCTGAATAAGTGGAGAATGGCGCCAAAGTGTCAACGGTAAGTCCTCATCCGAGGGTAACCGAATTTAGCGTTACAGTACATACCATAGCACATACATTGACATACAATATACATATTAATAAGGTATCACATGTACGGATATGATAGTGTAACACTAAAACAGTTCATGAAATGATTAAAAAGATTGAAAATAAGTAGAACGCGTATGAGCGCTAGCTATATTTTGATTATATAGATCACCAACACCGTGGTAAAGATTTATCCAAAATAAAGATGGAAATGTTTGTCAACGTAAAGTAGTGTGGTAAGACTTTCCTGGCAAATAGGTATTACGACTGATGCAAGTGCAAAATCGTTTGAGAGCAATAAGGTAGAAGAATTAGATATACTTTTAAAAATTGTGTATTTTTTTCGGTGTGGTTAAAAGAAAAACTCGAATATAATATAAAATAATAGGACACAAGAAGTGAATCGGACTTGTACTTTGAAAGAACAAGTTAAATGTAAAAAATTTTTATTATTATGAACAAGTGAGGTACTACGAATAACTCATCTAAACTTAAAAAATATGTGTATCAACAGAGTGCATGGAGCCAAAATTAGAAGAAAAAAAAATGGTGCCAACAACTAAAATAGTTTCAAAATGGCACACAAAAAATAGCGGATTATCTTTCAACGTTTTGTTGCTAAACCCTGCGGTTGTTGGGTGAATTTGGCGGGAGTGGAAGGTCGGTGAAGGCGGATGCTGCGTGGGTTCATTTCCGGATTTTTTTCTAGCAACTGAATATGTATACCTACTTGTGGCTAGCTTAAACCAGTCTTTTATCGCATTTTCTATAATTAAATCTGAAGATTTGACTGGATCATCTTTACACGCCAATTTTGCAGCCTCTGAAACAAGATGTGAAAAAAAATTGTTTATCATCTGATTGCTCAATTATGTGCACTAATAGACACCATTTCTACTCAACGCAGCAGAACCACTCACAATCAGAAGTTCAGAGTTGATTATGCCAAAGTGCACGAAAAGGCTTATTCAGTTATCCTTGAATTATTTGTTGAAGAGCGAACAAAGGAGATTAAGAATAACAAATGAGTGAAAGGAATCTAATGCAGTTATAAAGCATATAGGATTCCGATCGCGAGGAGTTTATACTATTGGGAAGCTGAACTGAACATTTACCTATTATATGTGTGTGGATGTCTTATTTTTTTAATCTTCCATCTCTAAGCTCTATATAGGACGTATTGTGGAACCGCTGAGTCTACACCATCGAAGATTAAAGGTTAGTTTTTTTCGATGTCAAAATAGTCATGCTATTATTTAAAATAATCATGCTATTATTTAAAATAATCATAAATACTTGTATCAACGTTTACTGAACATGAGTTGTAAGATAACATTTGAATGAGGATAAAAATCAAAATTTTATTCGAATTGAATTGATTTTCTCAGTATTACTGCTTTGCAAGGATACTATGCAATTCTAGGGCATAACCTCTCAGGAAGTAAAAGTCGTGTTAGATGTAAATAGTTCATGATAATGAATTCAGTCAATACGAATTAGACGGTGCTTATTTCATTTGAATTCGACATATAGCTGGAAATAGCTGCACTTTCGGCTTACTTGCCTTACATTCTCCATTTCCAACACTATTGTTTACGATTTGATTTAACATTTTTTCATCTTTTTTTATCATAGTTTTCAATGTTGTAGGTTTAGATCGAAGGAGCATCGGTGAATATTCAAACATTTTTGGACAACCGATTTCTCGTTATAAATATAACAAACCTTGACAAAAATACATCCTTCCATTCATTTCAAACCAAACACAGATTCTCTATAACAAAATATATATTTATCATCCGCTTCATCGTATAGGTACGGAAGGTTCACCAGGTTTGAAGAAGAAGAATCAATGGCCCTTTAGTTAGTTGCGGGCAATATGAACGAAACGTGAACTGTAGACTTTTCACTCACCAATGACAATATACCTTAATTTAGTTCTTTTGAATGATCTCTTTTCTCTTTCCGCCCAGTTATACTCCATAGCCAAAGTATTCGTCATCAAAAGTTTCATCATATTCATGACGACTTGTCGCTGTGATGGGCCACCTACCGTTGAAAGCCTTCAGACTTGAAGAAAGTAAATGAATCAAAAAATCAAATTATATTTTTGTTCATATATAATTGTAAACCAGATTTAAAAAATTTTTTCGTGCATGTACGGACAAATCTTTTCCGAAGTAAGATCTACACCAAATGTGTCGGGCCTAAATGTATGGGTTACAATTCGTGTCACAGGATTTCTAAGTTTTTACACAATAATTGCTGTCGATCCAACTCCAAAGAAATGCCATCCACCTATTCACTACTATTTTCCTCCGAATATACCAACTTCTATTAATATTGTGTTGATCTTAAGTTCAGTTTTTGTGTTTTATACAATATTTAGTTAGAAAAAAAAAACTGTTTCCCTGACTGATCGAGCAAATAGAATACAAAATACAGACATAATCAATACAACATTATCAAGAAATTCAAGAAGATATTCTGAACCAGACATATTTTTTAAACTACATAGTTGTATGCGAATTCCAGAATGAATTGTGAGTAGATTATATTAGTCACTTACAAGGTAACTATGGTGCTCTTCAATCTGTATCATCTCAATGAACGCATCGAAGACATCCAGTGAAGAAATGGGCCATTCAGGGAAACATTCTGGCCGCGGAGCACCTTGTACTTGGGCTATCTGGGCCTGATTAGCTCTTTCCGTTGTGGCTAGAGCGACTTGAGTCTGCTCCATCTGTTGCTTCAAATACTGCAAGTATTCAAAGATTTTTCGCAGCATTTGTGTAACAACAGGATCCAAAATTGCACCGTTCAAATGCAAGGGTCCATTTGCGACATCTTGATGACTAAGAATTCTTTGTGGTGTTCTTACATGCGGACTTGAGTGATAAGAAGGCGGTACTGATGACTTGTAAGACCGCTGCGTCTCATTTGCCTCACTTGGAGATCCAAGGTTTCTTTCTGGTGTTGAGCGCACAATTGCGCTGGAAAATGACAGAGCCACACCTGACAATCCAGCATGTGCACTACCGTCGGCTAGATTAGTAGTATTACGCTGCTTCGTAATGATTGAATTATCTTGCCCCATGCCTGTTAAACTTCTTTTGAATAACGGGATATTTGGAATTCGGTTTTCCTGATCCGAGACAAATCCTTGAGAGCTACTTGCAGTAGAGTTACTACTGGGTTTGCTGTTCGATGCATCATTGGATGAACTGATACGATTTCGGCGCTTACTTTTTGTATGATGCTTACGGTGTTTGTGGTGCTTCTTTCTTTTCTTTTTTGAAGGCTCACTTTCATCAACTGTATCGTCTTCTGGCGATAGGTTTTCAGATGGCACCTTTTTCTGTGTTATTGGCTGAATGTTAACACCGTCTTCAGAAGGGCCGTTGTCTATCACATTAGTCATATACTCTATTGCTACATCCTAGTCAACTATAACGAAAATGTTATCATCAAACAGAAAGATGATGGAAAAAATTAAGTATTTACGCATATATTTGAAAACAACATTTATGGCTTGAAATTTCTGCAAGTGAAACTCTCCACCGGTAATAGATTAGATTTGTATTGAATCACGACAGTCACAGTAAATAGTCTTTCATAATGTTTCAATGACAAATATAATTTCATTTTCAATTTTTAATCAGTTTTTCGTATCAATTCAAAATACTCAATACCGAATAATACTTTATTCCAACCTCTAGTCGTCTTATATTGTAATTAATACGTATACTTCAATTCGATCGTATGATAATCGTCTATTAGAGTGACGCTGGTGGGAGAAACAAAAAATCTAATTGCGTCTGTTAACCAAAGCAATTCTAAGTGAAAACAGGGAGTTCTGCAACCTCATACAGTTTATCACACATAATTGCATAAGAATGATACATGCGTCGGTTAAATTTCTTGTTACCACCTGCAAGACCTTTGGGTAGTGTCCAGTCGCTCTAATTCTGTAATAAAACTCTAAGAAGAATCGAGAAAACTGTCAAATTATATACCTTTAGTATCAAGCACACGATGTACGGCATAGACGGGCCAGGATCGTTCAAGAGCTGCATTCGTTCGGACTAGGTTTTTGAACTTTTTCTCAGTTTTTGTCCGAGGCCAATAGCACTGAGTATTGTTGTCCGTGAACTACAATACAGGGATCAGAGCACACTCTTTACTGTTGTTACCTCTCAAGAATTCAATTATCGCCCACATTTTGGTTTTTTAATGCAGAAACTGTAGAATTGTCATATGTCATAAAAATGTACGAATAATTTCACGAACACAAAAAAAAGACAAAAAGCAAATTTTTTAAAAATATTAGAGACACATGATTGCTACAAATCGAAAAAGTAATTATACATATATATGTCGGAGAGAGCAGAATGGTCGGGTTTTTCCCTGAGAGTGGAAATTCCCAAGACCCTAGTTTAAACATTTATAACCGTAATACGTAGTTAATTCAAACATAAGGGTAGTCGTTTATGACATTCGCTGATTTGGTTCGGGGTGACACATCTGGTCACCGAACGTAGCCACGGTCGCGGGATAGGTACCGTTATTTACCCGTAGAGGTAAAGAGGAAAAAGGGGAGCGGGCTGATGAGCCCGTTGAAGCTTTTTGGAATAAGAAGGTGCGAAGGAAGAGGCAGTTCTGATTGAGAGGCAGTCGAGTAAGGACACATCGAGTATCCTGTCGACCGTGGATTCGTTACCGAACTTCTCATAACTCATAAGGGATAGATTTAGTGCCAGCTATCGCGTTAAGAAACATTGAGTTAAGAAAGTTTTGTAATTTTTTGTAAGTAATATTGTAATATTGAAGTTGTACATTGACTATACGCATCATTTGTAATTCCTCCATTTGTACACACCATCTATACAGATGATAGATTTTAATACATAAAGTTTACTATTCAGTGCTACTACGTTATCGGGGTCTTGTATTGACAGTTTAAATCTTTTTGTGGTTAATGTCGTACATTGGAAAGCATTCTCGCCCTGTGACCTGATACCCTTCGGAATCTCTGCCTTCGCCCAGGACCGTGTGTTTTTTTTTTTTTTTTTATCGATTTCAACATATTCTAACATACGCAAGCTTACAGTTTTTCAATTTCAGAAGAGATAATTTTCAACATTTGTTTTGGAAACTTACAAAGCGTGGTCCTTCGATCCAGTAATTAATTAATAATCTCTTGAGCACCCCCGAGTAAATCAAGTGCATTGGATCTAGGGGAAATTGCGTGACAAGTCCAACAAATAAACGAAGCAATGGCGATGTACCTTTGATGTGCGCCGTATCCGGATCTTCATTAAAATAGTCTTCATCACATCTTTTACGGTGATTAGTGTGATCGACTAGATAATGCAGTTTTCTTTGCAATGAAACAGCTGCAATGCAACACTTTTCACAACCGAACGTGCTAGTATGACTTTCGATCATCTTGAGCATTGCCCTAGCAGGGGCATCATACAAAGAGCAACCAATTTCTATACTTAAATTTTGATTATTATGTTCGATGCCATTTTGTAGCAAGAAACTCATTTCTTTGATAAATTCAAGCAAATAGCTATCTAATGACTCGGGTTTGCCTTTTCCACAAAACACCGCGACCATAAATGGCGGACTATCTTTTAATGAATGACTTCTACATAATATAGGCCACAAGTTCACGGAACTACTTTTATATAATGGTAATCCGTCAATATTGATATCAATTGTTATAATATTTGTGTACTTAGCAGAATTAATCAGGCCACCGATTAATTTACCTTCAATCCTTCTTCAATGCCTATACAACACATTTGCCCATTTCTCAAATCGGATACATTAATTTGGCGTTTAGTTTTCAGGACAGCTTTAGAATTTTTGGGTAAAAATGGATATCTTGGACGGATGAGAGCTAACATTCTATCAAGTGCCGTATGAGTAATGTTGCAATCACAAGCCAACTTTCGCAGATCTTCTTGGAATTTATTTTCAAACCTAACCTGTTCATTATCATCGTCCGTAGACTGGTCGCTCTAATCAATTTGAGTTCCTTTATTATCTAAATCATTGAGGCCCAAATCTGAATTAAGGAAACTGTTGATATCAAAAGGCTGTCTTTCAGGGAAATCAGGTTGAACCCAATTTTCTAGATTATTTATGTTAATTTCGACATCACTGTTATTTTCACTGGATGGAACTTCCTGGTCTGATGCGGAGGCAGGTTCTTGTTCTACTAGCGAAACGAGGGAGGTATGTTGTATATAACAATTTGAATTGGTTGCAGAACATGTTTGTGATATGATAAAATTAGTGGATTTAGAATTATCTGCACCCAGGAAACTGTCCACATTAGCAGAATGGGCTTGACGATAATCAGGGTAACAATAACTGTCTAGATTGTCTACATTATCATGGCTGTAACTATCAAATTTATCAAATAGATCTTCGGAATTTAATGTGGTGGAATTTTCTTCCTCTGATGGCAAAACGAGCGACGTACACGGTGTATTACAATTCAAATTGACTTTACTACATGCTTGTGCTTCGTTAGAATGGATATATTGAGAATTGTCTTGTTCACAGTGAAGATTAATACTTTCTTCGCTGTTGTGCGGTGCAAGAAAATCAGTTTGATTCAGTGCGGCTGTCTGTTTCCGACGTGAATGTCGCTTGCTCAGTAATTTTCGTTTTAGAGGCATATTCAGCAATTTTAAGTTTCATTTACAACTCTAGTATAGAATGGAAGGAATAAGGCAATACCTTAGTGAGGAGATCGATTATTCGAAAATGTTGAATTACTTGAGAGGTGTTAGCATATGCGCTCTTGCCTGAAATACAATATTGCCTGAAATGGGGGTCAAATAGAATATTAAATAAAAAGCACAAGTTTATTCATGATGATTAAAAAAATTAGTATTAAGAAATGTGTATCCCAACCAGTATAATGCAGGTCGTTGAATAGTCGTGAAATAAACCAATTTTCCCACGAGGTACGGTATAATACGCGTCTATTCGATGCATCACTGTACAAACGAACAAATTTCTGCGAACAGGACAAAGAAAATGTCTATTCTTAAAACTTCGTTAGAAATGCCTTTTTTCAGTATTGAGATAATGTATTTCTTATTCACCAATTGTTTTCCTCAACAATAATTTTGCAAATAACGGTCGAGTATTTCGAACGCGCTGGGCACTACGTACACGCTAGAAAAAAGAAAAAAAAAATTGTTCCAAACATGGTTTTCAGCCGACTGTAATTCTAATCATTTCGGAAAACATACTATTTGTTTCCTCTGATTCCAAAAAAATTCATCGTCCATGTTAATATATCGCGGAATCAACATCAAGGCCGTTGAATAGACGTGGAATAAACCATGTTTTTCACGAGGTACCGTTTAATACGCATCTATTCGACGCATTACTGTACAAACGAACAAATTCCCGTAAACAAGACAAAGAAAATGTCCCTTCTTGAAAGTTCGATAGAAATGCTTATTTTCTACGTCTCTATACTAAGCGTCTTTTTTATTCGAGAAAGTAAACTCTTGCTTTTCTCATTCAAGATAAAGCAATGCAACAGCAAGTTATATTTCCATAATTATCCTGAATGGAAAGAGCGTAATAAGAATAATAATAATTATAATGAAACTACGTACTTACGGAGAAAAGGTTGGCAGAAATTGCTTTACAGAGACGCTTCAACGAGGTAATACACTTCACAGGCGGAACCACACTGAGAGTACGTGGGGCAATCGCGTGCAGCGCCCCCCCTCCATCACACCTTGCTCACTGCCGAGGCCCGCCGTCAACGGCCTGTTGAGCTCAGAAGCATTGCCGAATCTTCACGGACGTTCACGATCCGGAGAGATTTCACTTATTCGATCATTATTCGTCTGTTCAACGACAGCAACGCCATAGTTGGGAGCAGAATCGAAACCTAATACTCTAATCTGTGTAGTATCGTCACGATTGTCGAAATTATTTATACTGAATACGGTTTTCAAATTTCTAATTATCAAGGGGATGACATGTACGATCAAATCATAAGATTCTGTAGCGAAAAAAATTCACGTCATTGTATAACAACTCAATGGACTGTTTGGTCCCAGGCCAGTGTCATGGCACTGTCTGGATTTTCAAACTTGGAAAGAATATCGGCTCGGAAAACATCATTCGATTCAATACATATAAGTATAATACATCGGTTTCCAACATTCTTCAATTTATTATCAGTGTACTATTGTAAGTCATAAAAACAACTTTCTACGTATGTTTGTTGTTCTTTTTTTCTGAGATACGATAGCTCATATATTATGAAATTTTGAATGAAACTTATCTGATTCCTTACTTTACATTACCCAGACAGCTCAAAGTTGTCTAAAAGATGTCTGAAAGATAACAAATTTCTCGACAAGTTGTCTTTTAGCGAAAGCGTTAAGTCACCTAAAAGATAACAAAGAGATGTCTTATGACCCACTGTTTAACGGCTTTTAGCCATGCTTATAAGACATTTGGTAGCCAAGTCTGTAAATGTTTTTTACGCATGGCTAAAAGACGTCGTTTCGTCACCTTTCGTGTGATTATGTATTTTCGGTAAATGTGAAATAAATGTTGTCAACCAAAATTAGTCAGATGCAGATTTTATTATCCAGCATAGAACTTGGACGTATTCTATAATATTATTTAAAAGATTAAATTTGAGATTTTTCTCAACCGACATACTAGAAATGAGAAGAGGTTATGTGGATTTGATAGATCATACCCTACATGGATCAACTGATTACATCTAGCACTCGATAATCACATATCGGATATTGAATAATGATCAAAAGTTATTTAATCATATGTTTAACTAGTTTGTAATAATCTAACTTACTTTTTCTCCAGCTCGCGAAATCACGTGCACAGCAATGACGCGCACTTCGTATGACGCGTTATCAAGCAGCCATCTTGCAATCTTCGTTTGACTACACGCCGCAGTTGGCGCTAGCTGACTTATCTTCTGAAAGACGTTTTCTAAACAGCTTCTCGTCAAGTTTACAAAAGTCATCCTGGAATAGACATCTTTCAGTCGACTATAATCATTATGTCTATTCGACATCTTCAAATAGACGTCGTTGAATCAACTACGATTAGTCGTCTTTTGCAAGACATCTATTAGACATCATTTCGCCCTGCCGAAAAGACGACTTCGTCATGATACCTTTTCGTCATCTTTAGGACTTATGTCCTAAAAAAAAGTGCTGTCTAGGTACAACGACGAAAAGCGCAATCAAAATTTTTTCGCAAGTTTTCGACCAGATCGTATCTGAAGTATATAGATTAAAAACTTGAAAAAAACCCCGAACTTTTAATATTCAAAAAAATTAGGAAAAATCTTTTAAAATATAACAAAATTTAAAACAGCTATTATAAGAAGATGGAAATTTCATAACTTTGAAAGATGAATAAAAAAAATGAAAAAAATTATTAAAAAACCAGCTAGCATATAACTATAGATTTAATATACTAGATTCATTCCTTTACATCCTCTGGAGTAGTGGATCTAAAAAAAAATATATGAAATATGATAAAAAATCCAAAAAATTCAGAAAATTGGTAACTAAAAGTTGTTTGTCTTGCTGATAACGAACCTCATCCTAGATTTACGCAAAATTTAGTGGCAGATTCAGTATGGCGGAAGTCTAAAATCCAAAACTTGTCAGATTCTCATGGGATATTGTATCAAAGGGCTTTTAAATCGCAATGATTACGGATTTGAGGTTGGACTTTCCAAATTCCATTTAAATGATATGAAATATCCTCAGCGTGTGAGTGTGAAGGTGGGAAGTTCGAAGGACGTACTTATACGGTACAACGAGTAGTCCGCGAATTTCGAACTTGTCTTTCAACGTTTACTCACCGTCTCAGGAACCACGGATTACAATCCATTCGAAACAACACATTTTATACGTTTACCCGATTCTACAGAAAACCGTTTTTCATTTACTTTTCTATTCTCATGTTTAATTGGCATTCATCACGTTTCCTCTACCATCTATTAAACGCATCGAGTAAACGTATGCGACCGGTGTAAAGTTTACTTTCCTTCAACGTTTACCAATTGTCACAGGTACAACGGATCACAATCCCGACAAGACAACGCATTTTATACGTTTACCCGATACTCTAGAAAACCGTTTCTCATTCACGTTTCTTTTCTGATGTTTGATTGGCATTCGTCACGTTTCCTCTACCATCTATTAAACGCATCGAGTGAACTTTCCGCTGACATCCGTCGATTTTGATAAAATTGATATATGTTATTCTACATTAAAATGTAAGAGAGATGTATTTTTTTTTGTATCGGCGGAAAACGTTTTTAGGGGGTGAAATTATCCTTTGAAGTTGAGACCTTCGAGGGGTATTTTTCAGGTTTCACCTATTTTCACTTGAGATAATCGAATGCACACAAATGGATAATTACCCTAATAATAAACGATGAAAAATACAACTGGTTTCATATCGGAAGGTTGCATAGGAAAAAAGTTATAAGGGATGAAATTTATAAAATCGGTATAACAAAAAACTATTGCACCTCTCTCGATAAATTCAATTGCACTTTGAAGAGCGAAAAAAATAATACATACGGGTATTTGCGTTTTTCTCGCAAATCAAGTTGAGGGGGTGATCTACCCCTATGTATATTTACATTTAATCTCAATAAAACGGCAGTAATTCTTTTTTTTCTTATTTCTTCTCTTGGTAATACGTTTTTTCTCTAAATTCTCAACATCTACGTGTCAAACGATGGACAGATTTTTCTCGAAATTACATTTTCATAATTGGTGAAAGCACCAAAAGTATGCATCCAATCTTAATGGTTTGTTTTTTATTTGAAGGCGATTTGAGACTCTTCTAGTTTATACTTGAAACATTCCATTTCAAATTTATTTGAACAATGGATTTTACCTACTTGAGCAAAGAAAATTGGAAAAAATCAAATTTTTCCGCTGAAAATTCTACCACTTTATCAATTTTTCATTTTTTGTAACTTTTGGTGGTATTCATATGAATCATATTCACAGTTTGAAAGAATTGACTTATTTATCCATGCCGCCAAAAATGACAGATTGGATAACTTCACAAATAACAATTTTTTTTCATAGGTAATATTAAATATACCACAAGACGAATTTTAAAAACATCTATTCCTCATATTTTTCACAAGAATTTAGTGAATACCGACATATTTTCATAGTCATCGTAATCCCCCCTCCCGCCGCCCTCACTTGAGGGTGTTATCTGGGAGTCATCTCTGTTCAGTCTGTGACTCGCTCCCATAATCAGATTTGAAATACGACGTAGAAGCAATGATAAAACTGCGATTGCGGAATATATTCACCACAGTGGGCTACTTTTCTTTTACACGACGAATGAAGTCACTTACAATTCGAGACTATTTAAAACGAAGTTGCAAATAATAATCAAAATTGAGATGAATCCTTTGAACGTTATTAGAATGCTTCTCGCAACTTTTAAAGTTATGCGTTTACCGGATTCGCCAGTAAATAACGATGAAAAACAGTTGAAAGAAAACTTTGAAAATATTTTGTTGAGTGCAATGAACGAATGCAGTGGTTTCGAAATGGTAAAAGAAAATTCTTTGCAACTTGAAGGACCGTTTAAGGATTGGGAAATGAAAATTGTTGAAGATATAGAATGGACAGACGCCCTATATGAACCAGAACTTTCACCTGATACATGCACTCATGATAACGAAGACTTATCTTACGCAGCGGGAAGAAAAGAAATTTGGATTTGGGCAGTGTGCAACAAAAGTTCAAGAAAGTGCAATCTATACGACAGTTGCACCGGTGGGCCCACAATTAGAACAAGGGGGGACATACAAAGAAAAATGAGTACGAATTTGTTGTTACACTTTCAAAAATTTCAAAGCTGCTGTAGATGCTGGTTTAATAGTGTACGATTCTGTCTCGGAAAAATGGGCAATACATGCTCAAAAAGAAATAGGGCATACTGATGTTCGTTTCAAAGCATTTCATACATGGATAAACTCATTCAAAGCAGCTCATCGTATCGTATCGAAAAAAATTAATAAATTCATTACATGCAAAACAATCGAAGATGAAAAAGTGTTGGAACGACAGATTCAGAAATTTGTCTACGACGTAGAGCAAAATAATAGAACGTATGGATTGTCAAATACATTTAATGCAGATCAGAGTGGCTTCCAACTAGAAATGCGTTCCGGAAGAACTTTAGCAGTCAAAAGAGAAAAGCAAGTACAATGTGTTGTACAATCAGCCTCTTCTAAAAGCCACAGTTACACTACTGAGCCGACTATATCAGCTGACGGCAAGCTGCTATCTCCTCTATTTTTGGTTTTCAAAGAATCAACTAGCAAGATTGGTCCAATAGTGGAGAAAACGCTTTTCAGACCAGATAATGTATACAGAGACGTATCCAAGTCTGGAAAGCTTACTTCAGGTATAAATTATACCCACTGTTTTTGTATAGACATTTTTTCGAATGAAAAAATAATAGGTTTTTCTATTCTCAGATCATTTTAAAATTTGGGTGCAGCATGTGTTTTTCCCGAAAGTTGGTTTGAAATCTTTATTACTGATTGATTCTTGGACTGGACACTGTCCCCAAGCTGTACTTAATGTGAAACCCTCAAATAGAGATGTCAAAGTAATGCTTATACTCAAAAGAACTACCGGAAAAATCCAGCCCCTCGATGTTTTTGGATTCCGAGTATGGAAAAATTTTGTTAGACATTTTTCTGATAATTGTCTTTCGATGAATTGTGATATTGATTTGCATTTGAGAAACAGTATAGAGCTTCAGTCACTTGTTCATTACCAACCGTCGTCACCACGTTATATCGATCTTTTCAAATATTCTTGGTACAAAAGTTGTTACATAGAAGAAAAACAAGCGAATCTTGAAAATCCTGTACACTTTGCATTGGGAGATTCCTGCAACTCACACTAAGAAGTTCCAGGATGTGAAAATGTTACTCTTGTTCGCTGTTCCTGATGTAAAACGTCGTTACGCTTTGAACACTTTTTCAATGACTATCATTACTGCAGTACTTACAACGGCTGATAGAGCATATGATTATATATTAGCTTCTGTTCATTGCTACAGTGATTATTTTGTTGAACTGTTGACATATTGTCAATAAAAGATACGAGCATATTGTACGTTCTCTTTTTTTTACTTGACTACGAAGTTTTTCTGTGCGTTATCCCAAAACTTAGTCTTATCTACCGAAACGAATATGTGGAAGCGCTTATCGTATGATTAGTTATCTTATTGCCAAATGTAAATCAGTCAGAATTATCGATAAGTCAGATATAAATACTTTTTCAACGAAAGATCGATCTATTAATAAGTTGGCTCCTAGATAAAACCGTTAATTGAATGCTATATACGTGATACGGTTGTGGTAAATTAAAAAAAAAACATATCACTAGGAGAAGGAATAAGAAAAAAGAAATACTGCCGTTTTATTGTGATTAAACGTAAACATACATAGGGGTAGTTTACCCCCTTAACTTGATTTGCTAGAAAAACGCGAAACCCCATATGTATTATTTTTCTTCGCTCTTCAAAGTGCAATCGAAATCATCGAGATAGGTGAAATAGTTTTTTTTGTTATAACAATTTTATGAATTCCAACCGCTATTACTTTTTTCCTATGCAACCCCCCGATATGAAACCAGTTGCATTTTTCACGGTTTACCATTAAGATAATCATCCATTTGGGTGCATTCGATTACCTCAAGTGAAGATAGGTGAAACCTGGAAAGGACCCCTCGGAGGTCTCAACTTCAAAGGATAATTTCACCCCCTAGAAACATTTTTCCTCCGATAAAAATAAAATACAGATTTTGATGTAGAATAACATATATAAATTTTATCTAAATCGAAGGATGTCAGCGGTAGGACATTCCTTCTTAGATTTGATTCGAATGACCTTTTCCTGACTAATTGGACACGCAGGAACTGTGAAAACGCAGCGAAAAAAGCGTGGAATTGACCGGAGAAAAATGGCTAGCAAAGTTCTTCCTTCTTCGGCTGTAACTTTTGATGCGTCGGTCGCAGCGTATTGAGACTGCGCCCAATCGGATTCTCTTGCAAAATTACGTCGGAATAGTGCATGAAAGAACCTATTACAGCACTTGTCAAAATCGCGAAAATTTCTGCTGAAAATAAGAAGGATTGATTTAAATGACCCTTTACTTACTAATTGGACCCTCAGGAACTCAGAAAACGCAGCAGAAAAAACGTGGGATCAACAGGAGAGAAATGTTGGGCTTAATTCAACGATTTTCGGCTGCAACTTTTAATGCGTCGATCGCAGCGTATCGAGACTGCGCATAATCGATTTTTCTGGCAAAATTACCTCGAAATAGTGCATGAAAGAACCTATTACAGCACTTGTTAATATCGCGAAAATTTCCGCAAAAAATACAAATGCCTTACTATTTTTTTAGTTTTGGAGTCAAGAATTTATGGTATAATATTTGACTGAAATAACCCTTTTCTCACCAATTATACCTGTTTGGGATGATGTACACGGGATTTTCAATGGAAAATTAAGAGTCTCTATTCTCGTTACATCCTCCTCCTCGTCATCTTGCTTTTACACTAATTTTCCTCGCGAGAGGCGCTTGACTCGCAGACATTTCGCCCCCCTTGAAAGGCTCTTTTCCAAAGATAATAAACATCAATGAATAAACAAAACGAATGATATAACCTATGTGAACTATAAATATCACAGAATCAAGAAATAAAAAAATGAAACAAAATAATAAACGTGACATTCACATGGTAAATGTCCGAATACGAATAGAGAATGAGTAAGAATTTCTTCTCTGCATGCACGATGTAAGGAGAGTGTAGTGTGTAGATGTTTATGTTTACCCTTTTCAATCCTTTGAACTCACTTTTTCAAATTTGAACTCACTGGTTATGAGAGAAATTAATGACAACAGAGTCAGGGCGGCTAGGTGGTCTAGTGGAGTAAGTCTCCGGTAAAGCATCGCTAGATTCCAGGTTCGATTCCTGGCTCCGTCGTTAATTTTTCAAATTCACCAGTTGTTCAAATTTACATATCCTCAACAAATAGAGAATGTTTGAATGTTGATAAAGAATTTTGAAATTTCGAATTATCTCGGTCGATTGGTAACGGATAGATCTTCTTCACCGCCCGCTTGAAGGTTCCCGTCGCAGTCTTCACTGCTACCACCCTCACAACACCGTCAGTGCCCAGATGGATCTCCACGACTCGTCCAAGTTTCCACTGAAGTGGTGGAGCGTTGTCCTCTTTTAGAAGCACGAGAGCTCCGATCTCGATATTTTTGGTTTTTGTCCACCACTTGCCTCGTCTCTGCAAATGCTACAAATACTCCGCATGCCAACTCCTCCAAAAGTGTTGGCGAACCTTTTGAAGGTGTTGCCATCGCGACAGTCTGTTGTCGGATGTTTCAAGATAGTTATGTTCTGCAGGCAATATGAGTGTGTCCCCAATAAGGAAATGGGCAGGGGTCATGGCAGTTGTATCATTGGGATCACTGGATAGTGGAGTCAACGGTCGGGAATTCAGGATCGATTCGATTTCGACCAAAAGAGTATAATATTCTTCGAACGTTGAGACCAAGCCCATGGGAACTGTATTAAGCTGTCGTTTTGTAATTTTGACAGCCGCCTTCCACACTCCGCCGAAATGCGGTGCCCGTAGTGGGATAAACTTCCAGGTGATTTTTTGTTGTGAGAGATGCTCCGATATCGTGTTTTCTTCTTTTTCGAGAAACTCGAAAACTTCTTTTGATTCTCGAACTGCGCCAACAAAGTTGGTACCATTGTCGGATATAATTTGTGAGCAAACGCCACGTCTAGCGACAAATCGCCGTAGTGCTGCCAAGAATGTTTCTGATGTTAACTCCGTAACAAGCTCCAGATGAACTGGCTTTGTCGCGAAGCAGGTGAATACAACAATCCACACTTTTAATGTGTGAACTAGACCTCGTCGACGACTTTCACGTACTTGCAACGGGCCTGCGTAATCTACCCCAGTAGAAGTAAGTGGTCTCAAAGATCAACGAACACGCTCGCTCGGTAGATCGCCCATCATGACTTCTGGAGTTTTCGGTTTATTTCGGAAGCACAGCAGGCAACCGTTCGTAACCTTTCGTGCCTCTCTTCTGCCACTCAGTGGCCAATATTTTGATCGTATGGAACACAGTAAGTTTTCTGGACCGCAGCGATGCAGCTGGATATGCTCTTTCTTGAGAATCATCTTCGTGATGAGGTGTCGAGTTGGTAATATTATCGAAAGCTTCTGAGTTTCCGGAATATCAGCCTTCGACAATCTTCCGCCAACCCGAAGAAGACCTTCACTGTCGATGTATGGATTGATGGAAGCAATTTTGCTTGTCTTGATGACTTGTGCTCCTTGTTCGATGGACTGAAGCTCTGTTGCTAATGCTTCTTGCTGAGTCAGTCTTATGATTGCTTTTTCTGCTTTTTTAAACTCCTTAACCGAAAGTGGACCATTTTTTTTCCACTCAACGCATTGGCTTTGAATCTGAGAACGAAAGCTATCACTCGCTGTAATTTGCCGAACAAGGAGAACTTCCGCAGCACTTCGAACGTCTCAGTCTTTGTGCTTATGAGTACGGCTGATGATTTCATTTCCGTCTTATCTACTTCAATTTCTACTTTTTTAGGCCATTTTTCAGACCGAAGCCACTCGGGGCCATGCCACCAGAGGTCACTGCATTTCCATTGATCAACTGTGATTCCTTTTGACAATAAATCCGCGGATTCTCTTTGGAAGACACGTGTAGCCAAGTCGCGTCTTGAGACAATTCTTAAATTTTCGTGACTCTATTAACCACGTACGTTTTTCTCATGTTCGGCGATGTCCAAATCCAGCTGAGGACGATTGTTGAGTCACTCCAAAGGAAAACTTTACGAATTTTGTCGCCATATGCTTGTTGTGCGGTGTTACATAGTTTTTGCGAGTAACAACGCGGCATTTATCTCCAATCTTGGCAGTGAAATAGTTTTGAGCGGTGCGACTCTGCCTTCTGATCCGATGAGATGTGATTGTTTATCGCCCTTCGAGTCTTTTGAAACTGCATGGAGGCGGACTCCGAATGCTATTTCAGAAGCATCGCCGAAGCCCACAAGATCGAAGGTCTCCTGTGCATTTTGCGGATTAACATTGCTTTCGATTCAAACGCCGTTGATACTTGGCAAAGAACTGTAGAACCCCGTCCATTTATTCTGAATCCCTGGAGGCAGGAGCTCGTCCCACCCCGTCTTCGACTGCCACATTTTCTGCATTATGCATTTTGCATTAATTATTACAGGACCTAATAGACCCAACAGGTCGAATATCTGCGCTATTTTTGAAAGTACAACTCGTTTGGTGATATTTGAAGTCTCGTCGATTTTCACGCTGTATTGCATTGTATCGGAGTTCGAATCCCAAAGAAGTCCAAGGGTTTTCATTGGACCCTCTTTGTCGATTGTTAGCAAACTATCCGCTTCGCGTTTCTTTGATATGTTTTCGAGGATTCGTCGATCGCTCGCACGCCATTTTCTTAGATGAAACTGACCTTTTCGTAGAAGTTCATCCAATTTTCGTTCCAAAGCTATCGTTTTTCTATTGTTTTCTCACCAGTGATAACGTCGTCCATGTGGAAATCTTCTCTGAGGGCTCTAGTTGCACGTGGGAACGTGTTGGTTTCTTCTGTTGCCAATTGTCGCAAACATCTGATAGCAAGGTACGGTGCGGGAGCTGTCCCGTAAGTCACTGTGTTGAGATGATACTTCCGAACTGGTTGAGTTTCGTCTGTTCTCCATAGGATTCTTTGAAAATCTCTATCTTCCTCTCTGACGATGATTTGACGAAACATTGCAGCTATATCTGCTGTAATAACAAACTCGTGTCATCAGAACCTCAGAATTATGTTGAACAAATCATTCTGCAAGTTCGGTCCAACCATTAACTTGTTCAATGCAGGGCCAAGAGAAGTTTTTGCTGAAGCATCAAAAACAACCCTCAGTTTTGTCGTGATCCATCTGTCTTTATGACTGGCTGATGCGGTAAAATGAATGAATCGTTTTGTTTCAAATTTGTGCCGTCTAGAACGAGCGACATATGCTTTTGATTTTGGTAATCCTCCATGAATTTAACGTACTCCGTTTTGATTTGAGGATTGGCCCTGAAACGTCTCTCGAGCGAGAACAGACGTCGAACCGCCTGCTTTTCTAACACACCGAAGAGAACTTCTTGCTTTTAGGGTAAGGCTACTATAAACCTTCCGGTCTTGTCTCTTCGTACAGTCTGCGAGAATTGTACCTCATATTCTTCTTCTTCTTCAGCCATTCGTCTTGTCTCGCGAGGTTCCTCTTGATTCGAGAAATGCTCCAATTGCTCCTGTAACGCTGCGTTTGTTACGAGTCCACAGAAGCGCTGGTTCTTCGAACTTGCATCGATGAGCTCGCCATCGACGATCCACCCCAGCAAAGTATTTTGCAATCTTGAAATTTCCTTTGGTTGTCGAATTGAATCTGAACACATTAATCTCCAAAAAAGCCCAACACCGCCGAGTAGATCAATCGCGCCTGTCTCATGGAAGTTCGGATCGGCCAATTTTAATCCATCTGGCAAACTTATTAATTTTGCATTGCTTTTCACCTGTGGCGAACGTCCTGTGATGCTCGGTAGCACCAAATAATCGATGAGCGTCTCGAAGTCTGCATGCATCGACCTTATCTTTACTGTGGTTGTGCGTGCAATGTTTGTCTGATTTTTGTTGATACCGCTGATTAACTCGTTCTGTTTTTCGCACTGGAGCTTGAGTTTGCGCACCATTTCTTCTGTTATAATATTCGACTGCGAACCCGGTTCTAAGAGCACTCGACAAGTGTGCTTATTTCCATTAGTATCTTCGATCTCAAGACGAGCAGTCGATAGTACTACATGAGATGTTGGCTTTTTTACGAAGCTTGCATTTGAAATAACAATACCTTCGGTCTGTTGACTGTTGTCTCTTGCACAATGTGTCACAACGGATTTCTTCGATGGCTCGCCGTTCGATTTTTCCTCCGTTGTAGGCTTGTTTTCTAAATCTAAATGTAACAATGTATTGTGTTTTTTGTCACACTGTTTGCAGTTTGATGATTTACAGGCTGTGCTAAGATGTCCTTTTCCCAAGCAGTTCATGCATAACCTTTACGATTTTGCTTCGTTTATTCAGTCCGATGCTGACAGTTGTAGAAATTGTGGACATCTGTATATCGAATGAGATTCATTGCAGATTGTGCAAGAGGATTGCGAAACGGAAGCTAAAGATACCCTTTGTTCGTTATTTATTCCCACAGGAGGCTTCGTTGTTTCTTGTTTGTTTTTTCCTTCATTTATCATTTCGAGCGTACGACCTCCCTCGTCTAGAAATACCTGGTATTCTTCCAGCGTTGGTCGTCTGTTTATATCAGGAGATGTTCTTTCCACCCAATCTTTTTGTGTATCAAAATCCATTTTATTTTTCAATAAGTGAATGAAAAGCTCGTTCCGTTTGTCAACTGGAAGCTCCAAAGTTTTTGAAGCTTTCAAGTGTGTTCGTACGTGGACGATCAGCTGCCTAATCGACGATGCTTTATCTTTCGTTACTGCTGGAAAGTCAAGCAGTTGATTTAAATGTGTATTGATTGAAAAATTCTTGTTTTCATAATTTTCTGTAGTAATTCCCATGCGTTCTTGTAGTTAGTCACAATCCTTGACAGTCCTCCGATGACCTGCAATGCCTCGCCACTGAACGAGCTACGCAAGAATTGGATTTTCTGAATTGGCGTAATTCCTATACTTTCATGTATCATGGATTTGAAAGAATCTTTAAATAGAAGCTACTGTTGATGATCGCCGCCGAATTGTGGCAATTGTAATACGGGAAGCTTGACGCCTATTCGTCGATCCGCGTTTTTATGATCATTATTACCATTATTATGAATCCGATTGTCTTGTGCCTGCGCTACAGCTTGAGCCTGCGATTAAGCCATAGCTACGTCGATTGTTCTTTGAACTTTTATCGCTGCTGCGTAGTAAATTTCTTCGAAAACTGTGTGTTGCGCGTCTGAATCGTCTTGGACCTTCATTTTCGCTTCTTCATGTTTCGCGGTACATATTTTAAGCGCGTCAATTGCGTCCTGAGCTTTTCCGAACGATTTGAAAAATTCATCAAACTTTGCTAGTTTGACTTTAGCCTGAGATAATTCAATATCATCCGACAGTGCGTTTTTCATAAGCGTGAGCTGACCTTTGATAGTCGCTCGCTTTTGTTGCAATTGCTTTAACTCTGCCATTATTACTCTTTTATCGAATCGGGAATGGGAAAGGAATTGAAAAGAACACACTCACCTGCGTTTGCTGAGACTGATGTAGCTTCTAACGACGAATATCTGTCTGATGACCTTGAGATGATCTCTGTCCTTTGCCCAATGCGATGATGTCTGCTGTGACGACTGCTTTCAATGAGCCGATGCTCCAATGAAAGCCCCACTTGGCGAAAAACCAGGAAAGATTTCGAAACTACTGGTGAGATGATTCTCGATAATATTTGTTCGTATCGACTCGCGTGTGTCGAAGTCAATTGATATTTGTTTAAATATTCGCCGTGTGCGAGTGAACGATATGAGAGTAGAATCGCACGTTCGAATTCGTACTCGATGTTATAATACTCGACGTGTGCGAGCGAACAAAACATAGTAAAACGCGCGTGTGCACAAACTCGATGCTTCGATGCTTCACCATGTCAGCTGTTTGCTATCGATATGAGATCGCGTACCGGAAAGACCGAAAGCTGCTTTAGCGGCGCGGTTTTTCTCTCGCGTCCGTAACGTTGGACGTATGCTACAATTCTTGATGACTGAATGTCTCGAAGTTTCTATGCAAACACGTATTTGTTTACACGACGTACCGCACGGTGACTTGATAGTCACTGTTTACGTCTACCGTTTGCTTCGGCGTCAGCGAGAAACGTTATGCTCGAAGCGTGTGGCTTAAGGGGTTAGGTGGGTTTCAAAATTTCAAAAAATCGAATTTTTTTTTTTTTGCTTATCTTATAATTGAATATGTCGAGAATATTCCTTTAAAATTTTAAAACGATCCGAGTCATATTCCAAGAGATATAGCCTTTGGATGTTTCACCCATCAGGCTATAACCGAGCGTGACGCAGGTATATGGAGGCAGGTATATCGAGGCAGCTGCTTAGCTATTGTTCGTTTATTTTTGTGATGCGAATACTAGGCTTAGGACTTGCCGGATGTAAAAAATTCTGTGGTTTGATGGATATAAGTTCCTCATTCTTGAATGCATCAACGTACAATTTTTATGTTGATAAAATACATGAGTGCGTCATAACTGTTGCCGAATCAATTTTGTTGTCTGCTGCAAATCAAGAAAAAAAATTAACGTGTGATGCAAATAATGTTGAAGATACGACAGATGTTACTGTGTCAGGTGATGGCACGTGGAAAAAACATGGGTTTGCATCATTATACGGTGTAAGTACGATTATTTACATGTTATTTGAATGTAAATCTTCAATCGCGTTTTTCTCGAAACTACATTTTTGAAATCGGTAGTCACGATTTCTCGAAAACTTATGAACCGATCTCTTTCAAATTTTGCACACTTCTTCAAAATAACATTATCTCGTACTTGAACGAAGGAATTTTTTTTTTTCTATTCCAAGTAATTTTTCAAGGCCATGAAGGGTGCAAATTTTACTCAAAATAAGGGTTTTTTGTTTTCAACGCCGCCAAAAATGTAATTTTTGTTTTTTTTTTTCCTCCGTCCAAGCACGAGTTTTAAACATCTACTAACAGAAAATTTTTGGTTATTGCATTTCAGACGAATCTGTCATGAGTTATCCTGACTACGTCGAGAGAACATTTTTTTGAGGGGTCATAGCAGACGACGTGTCCACGCCTTAATTTTCAATATTTTTCAATGAAAATTTCACAAACTACTTATAAAATATGTATCTTTTATGTGTTGAATTGATGGAATGAAATATTCTGTTGATTAAATAAAAAAAAATTCATAAAAATGTACCTATTTTGAGCTTTTGAAACCCACCTAACCCCTTAACGGTCATTGCTGGCCGCCATTGTCTCACTGCTCGCGTCTCCGCACGAACGGGCCTTTTGGCGTCTTTGTATTGCCTGACGCGTAACGAACACTTTTTGCGATATCTTGCTAATCGTTCCAATCATCACTGAATATTTTATTAGAAACTCATTCTCGATGAGTTCTTTCTCGCTGTTGGGCGCCAAAGTTATGATTGGGATGATGTACACGGGATTTTTTATGGAAAATTAGAAGACTTTATTCTTGTTGAATCGTCCTTTTTCACCATCTTGCTTTTACAGGAATTTTCCTTACGAGGGCCGATTGACTCGCAGACAGGACCCTCAGGAACTTGGAAAACGCAGCAAAAAGAACGTGGGATCAACAGGAGATAAATGTGGGGCTCAATTCAACGATTTTCGGTTGCAACTTTTGATGCGTTGATCGCAGTGTATTAAAACTGCGCATAATCAATTTCTCTTTAAAATTACGTCGGAAAAGTGCGTGAAAGAACTTATTCCAGAACTTGTCGAAATCGCCAAAATATTCGCCAAAAATGCGAGGGTTTGCCCCACTTATTCCTCAGTTTTCAAACCGGAAAGTTTTCGTCTCAGATTCGATTTGAATGACCCTTTCCTGACCAATTGATCCCCCAGGAACTCAGAGAACGTAGCGATAAGAGCGTGTGATCAACAGGATCAAAATTGCGAGCAAGATTCTTCGTTTCTCGGCTGTAACTTGTGATGTGTTGATAGCAGCGTAGTGGGACTGCGCCCAATCGATTTTTTTTGCAGAGTTACGTCGAAATCAAGCATGACAGAATCTATTCCAGCACTCGTTCAAATCGCAGAATTTCTCGCTTGAAATCTGAAGGGGTTAGCCTTACTATTTCTTCAGACTTATAGCTGATAATTTTTGGAGTCAGGATCGATTCGAATGACCCTTGCAAGACTAATTAAACGCCCAGAAACTCAGTTAATGCAGCAAAGAGAGCGTGGGATCAACAGGAGAGAAAAAGCTAGCAACGCTCAACGATTTTCGGCAGTAAATTGATTGCGTTGATCGGAGCGTATTGGAATTGCGCCCAATCAATTTCTTTCACAAAATTACCTGGAAATGCTCCACCAAAGAATCTATTCCAGCTTTTGTCCAAATCATGGATATTTTCGCCGGAAATTCATCACGGATCTTCAGTTTTGAAGCCGAAAATATTTAGTCTTAGATTCAATTCATATGACCCTTTTTTACGAATTGGACACCCAGAAATTCAGAAAACGCTTCGGATAGTGCGTCAGATTGACAGAAAAGAAATGGTAATCAAAATTCTCCGTTTTTCGCTTGTAACTTTAGATGCGTTGGCCCCAGCATATTGAAATTGCGCCAAATCGACTTTTCTTGCAAAATTACGTCGTAATAGTGCATGAAGGAACCTATTCCAGCACTGATCGAAATCGGAAAGATTTCGCCAAAGATGCCTTACCATTTCTTCAGTGTCAAAGCCGAGAAGTTTTTGTCTTAGATTCGATATAAACGACCCATTTCTGACTATTTGTACACCCAGGGACTCAGAAAACGCAGCTGGAAGAGTATGAAATAAACAGGAGAGGAATGGCGAGCGAAATTCTTTGTTTTTCAGCTGTGAATTTTGATGTGTTCAACACAGCAGATTGGAATTGCGCCCAATCAATTTTTCTTGCAAAATTATTTCGGAATGCTGCATACAAAAACCTATTCCAGCTTTAGTCAAAATCACGGAAATTTCCGCCAATAAAGCCTTACAATTCCTTCAGTTCTAAAGCCGAAGAGTTCTGGACTCAGATTCGATTCAGATGAATCTTTGCTATCTAATTGAAAACTCAGGGGCTCAGAAATCGCAGACGAAAAAGTGTGAGATCAACAGGAGAGGAATGTCGAGCGAAATTCTTTGTTTTTGGGCTGTAAATTTCGATGCGTTGATCCCACCGTATGGAAATTGCGCCCGAACAACTTCTTCTGCAAAATTACGTCGGAGTGCTGCACGAAAAAATCTATTCCAGCTTCTGTCGGAGTCAAAAATATTTTCGCCAAAAATTAATCACGATTCTTCAGTTTTGAAGCCGAAAATGTTTGGTCTCAGATTCGGAATTCTCACTCGCTCTAGCGTAGCGCGGGCGACACGGACTTCTTTCTCGCTCAAGTGCAGTGTGCGGTGACTCGGACTTCTCTCTCGCTTTCACAAGGTGCACGGTGACTAGATCTTCTTTCTCGGTCTCGTAGGGCGCAGGGCGACTCAGAGTTCTCTCTCGCACTCGTCTGGCTTAGGACGACGCGGAATTCTCTCTCGCTCTCGTAAGGCGCAGGGCGAAATAGATATCTCTCTCGCTCTCGTGTGGAACACGGCGACTCCGACATCTCTCTTGTTCACGTGGCTTGCCTGGCGACTTGGTCTACTCTCTTGGTCTCGTGAGGCGCAGGTCAACTTGGACATCTCTTTCGGTCTCGTGTGGCACAGGGTGACTAGAGCTTTCTTCTCGCTCTCGCAAAGTGCGTGGTGACTTGGTCTCTTCTTTCGGTCTCGTGAGGCGCAGGTCAACTCGGAGGTCTCTCTCGCTCTCATGTGACATTCAGCGACTCGAAATTCTGTCTTGCGATCGTTTGTAGGGGGCGACTGGTGGATCTAACTCGCTCTCGTAAGACGGGATGCGACTCGAACTTCATCTTGCTCTCGTGTGGTGCGCGGCGACTAGGACTTCTCACTCGTTCTCGTGTGGTTCGCTGCATCTCGGTGTTCTCTCTCGCTCGCGTGTGGAGCTGGGCGACTCGGTGTCCTCCTTCTCTCGCGTGTGCTGCACGGCGACTTGGACTTCTCTCTTGCTCTCGCAAGATGCGCGGAAAATCAGACTTCTCTCTCGCTCTCGTGTGGTGTGCGGTGACTCCGTCTCTTGTCTCGGTCTCGTGAGGCGCAGGGCGACCCATACAACTCTCTCGCTCTCGTGTAGTACACTGCGACTCGGCGTGCTCGGCGACTCGGTGTCCTTCTACTCTCTCGTTTGCTGCACGGGGGCTTGAACTTCGCTCTCACTCTCGCGAGGTGCGCTGCGAATCGGACTCCTCACTCGCGTTCATGTAGCACAGAGTGACTCGTGCTTTCTTCTCGCTGTGACTGGGAGTTTTCTCGCGCTCTCGTGTGGCGCGGGCGACTTGGTCTTCTCTCTTGCTCTCGTGTAACGCTCGCCGACTTGGACCTTTCTCTCGCTCTCGACTGGTGCGCGCCGACTCGGACTTTTGTCTCGTTCTCGAGTGGTTCGCTGCATCTCGGTGTTCTCTCTCGCTCGCGTGTGGAGCTCGGTGACTCGGTGTCCTTCTACTCTCTCGTTTGCTGCACGGGGGCTTGAACTTCGCTCTCACTCTCGCGAAGTGCGCGGAAATTCGGACTTCTCTTTCGCCCTCGTGTGGCACAGAGTAACTCGAGCTTTCTTCTCGCTTTCGCGGGGTGCGTGGCGGCTCGGACTTCTGTCTCGCTCTTGTGTGGTCCTCGAACACTCGCAGCTTCCTCTCGCTCATATGTGATGCACAACGAGTCATACTGTTGTCGCGCTGCCGCGTAGATGCGTAGTGAATCGGACTCCTCGCTCGCTCGCGTGTAACACAGGGTGAGTCGTGCTTTCTTCTCGCTCTCGCGAGGTGCGCAATGACTCGGACTTCTCTGTCGATCTTGTGTGGTTCGCTGCGACTCGGAGTTCTGTCTTGTTCTTGTGTGGTACGGGGCGATTCGGTCTTCTCGCTCGCTCGCGTGTGGTACGCGGCGATTTGGAGTTCTCTCTAGCTTTCGTGTGGTGCTCGGCGAATCGGACTATTCTCTCGCTCACATGCGATGCACAGCGACTCGGACTGTTGCGCTGTCGCGTAGATGCGTAGTGGATCGGACGTCTCGCTCGCTCGCGTGTTGTGCGTAGAGACTCAGATTTCTCTCTCGCTTTCGTGTGCTACGCTGCGCCTCGGAATTCTCACTCGCTCTCGTGTAGCGCGGGCGTCACGGACTTCTTTCTCACTCGAGTGCAGTGTGCGGTGACTCGTACTTCTTTCTCGGATTTACGAGGTGCCCGGTGACGAGGTCTTTTCTCCCAGTCTCGTGAAGCGCAGGGCGACTCGGAGTTCTCTCTCGCTCTCGTCTGGCTTAAGATGATGCGGACATCTCTCTCGCTCTCGTGCGGTGTGCGGCGTCTCCGACTTCACTCTCGCTTACTTCTGGGGCCTTGCATCTCGGTCTTCTCTCCCGTTCTCGTGAAGCGCAGCGGAAAATGGACTTCTCTTTCGCTCTCATGTGGCACATGGTAACTCGAGCCTTCTCGCCGGTTTTGCGAGGTGCGCGGGGACTCGGATTACTCTTTTGCTCTCGTGAGGTGCGTGGGGACTTGGACTTCTCTCTCGCTCTCGCGAGGTGCGCTGCGATTCGGACTCCTCACTCGCTTCCGTGTAACACCGGGTGACTCGTGCTTTCTTCTCGCTCTCGCGAGGTGCGTGCTGACTTGAACTTCTCTCTCGCTCTCGTGTGGTACACTGCGACTCGGACGTTCCTCTCGCTCTCGTCTGGTGCGCGCCGACTCGGACTTTTCTCTCGTTCTCGTGTGGTTCGCTGCAACTTGGTGTTTTCTCTCGCTCGCGTGTGGTGCCCGGCGACTCGTTGTCTTTCTTTTTCCTCGCGTGTGGCGCGGCGACCTTGACTGCTCTCTCGCTCTCGCGAGGTGCGCTGCGAATCGGACTCCTCACTCGCTTTTGTAAAGCACAGAGTGACTCGTGCTTTCTTCTCGCTCTCGCGAGGTGCGCGGTGCCTCGGACTTATCTCTTGCTCTCGTGTGGTTCGCTGCGACTCGGTGTACTTTCTCGCTCTTGTGTAGTACGGGGCGACACGGTCTTCTCGCTCGCTCGCGTGTGGTACGTGGCGACTTGGACTTCTCTCCGGCTCTCGTCTGGTGCGCGCCGACTCGGACTTTTCTCTCGTTCTCGTGTGGTTCGCTGCAACTTGGTGTTTTCTCTCACTCGCGGGTAGTGCCCGGCGACTCGGTGTCTTTCTTTTTCCTCGCGTGTGGCGCGGCGACCTTGACTGCTCTCTCGCTCTCGCGAGGTGCGCTGCGAATCAGACTCCTCACTCGCTTTTGTAAAGCACAGAGTGACTCGTGTTTTCTTCTCGCTCTCGCGAGGTGCGCGGTGCCTCGGACTTCTCTCTTGCTCTCGTGTGGTTCGCTGCGACTCGGTGCACTTTCTCGCTCTTGTGTAGTACGGGGCGACACGGTCTTCTCGCTCGCTCGCGTGTGGTACGTGGCGACTTGGACTTCTCTCCGGCTCTCGTGTGGTGCTCGGCGACTCGAACTTTTTTGTCGCTCGTCAGTGATGCACAGCGACTCGAACTGTCGTCGCGCTGTCGCGCAGAGGTGCAGTCGATCGGATTTCTCGCTCGCTTACGTGTGGTGCGTAGACACTCGGACTTCTCTCTCGCTTTCGTGTGGTACGCTGCGACTCGGAATTCTCACTCGCTCTCGTGTGGCGCCGGCGTCACGGACTTCTTTCTCGCTCGAGTGCAGTGTGCAGTGACTCGGACTTCTCTCTCGCATTCACGAGGTGCCTGGTGACTAGGTCTTCTCTCTCGGTCTCGTAGGACGCAGAGCGACTCGGAGTTCTCTCCCGCTCTCGTCTGGCTTCAGACAATGCGGACTTCTCTCTCGCTCTCGTGCGTTGTGCGGCGTCTTTGACTTTTCTCCCGCTCACTCCTGGCGCCCAGCGACTCGGTCTTCTCTCTCAGTCTCGTGGAGCGCAGGGTAGATGGACAACTCTCTCGCTCTCGTGTGGCACACTGCGACTTGGAATTCTGTCTCGCTCTTGTGTGTGTAGGGGCAACTTGGAGTTTTCACTCGATCCGTCGTGACAGGGGGGAACCCGAACTTCTCTCTTGCTCTCGTGTGGCGCGGGACGACACCGACTTCTCTCTCGCTCTCGTGTAGCACATGGTAACTCAAGCTTCCTTTCCGCTTTTGCCAGGTGCGCGGGGACTCGGACTTTCCTCTGGCTCTCGTAAGGTGCGCGTGAACTCGGACTTCTCTGTCGTTCTCGTGTGGTTTGCTGCGACTTGGTGTTCTCTCTCGCTCTAGTGAGGTGCGCGATAAATCCGAATTCTGTCTCGCTCTTCTGTGGTGTGCGGTGACTCCGACTCCTCTCTCGCTCACGTGTGGTGCCCAGCAACTTGGTCTTATCTCCAGGTCTCGTAAGGCACAGGATGACTCGGACATCTCTCTCGCTCCCGTGTGACACACGATGACTCGGACTTCTCTCTCGCTCTCGTGTGGCTTGAGACGACACGGACTTCCTCACATTCTCGTGTGGTGTGTTACGACTCTGACTTCTCTCTCGCTCACGTGTAGTGCCTGGCGACTCGGTCTTTTCTTGTGGTCTAGTAGGGTATATTGTGTATCTCGTGTATCAACATCTATACCTACAGTCAATATATGATGAGCTCATACTACAAATCCTTATAATCCGATTGTTATTATTGCATAAATTATTCCAAGAATTCCGAATGTTTCTTTTTTTCCTGATTCTTGTGAGATAATATGTCAAATTATTCCGAAAGCTGGTAAAATTAGAATATAATCTTCTGGGCGTCCAAAAAATCAGAATAAATGTTGGTATAAGATTGGGTCTCCTCCGCCTGAAAAATCAGAAAAAGTTGTATTTATATTTCAATCTGTTAATAATATTGTAATTGCTCTCGCTAGTACTGGAAGGGATAATGAAATAAAAATAGCTGTTAATTTTACTGCTCGAACGGATGAAGGTATTTGTTCAAATCTAATTCCTCTGAGTCGTATATTAATTTTTGTCGAAATGAAGTTAATTGCTCCAAGGATGGATCAAATTGCAGCTATATGTGGAGAAAAAATTGAATAATCAACAGATGGTCCTGAGTGCCCGTAATTTCTTGAGAAAAGGGAGGTGAATTGTTCAACCTGTACCTGTTCCTGAATCTACTAATCTTCTTGAAATAAGTAAGATTAATTATGGTGAAAGTAGTCGAAATCTTATATTGTTTATTCGAGGGAAAGCTATATCTGGTGCTCCTAGTATGGAAGAAATTAGTCAGTTTCCAAATCCTCCGATCATAATAGGTACAGATATAAATTTGATAAACTGGTGAATTCGAAGAATTAACGGCGGAGCCAGGAATCGAACCTGGTATCTAGAGATGCTTGACCGAAGCCTTACTCCACTAGACCACCTGGCCGCCCTGACTCTGATGTCGTTAATTCCTCTCATCACCAGTTAGTTCAAATTTGTTTTCTTGTTCTTTTGTGTGTGTGAATAGACAGTGTTCTTCCTCTTAAGCAGCAGATGTAAAAATGTATGTGAGGAATGTTTGAAATTTAAAATCTTACGCTTCTGATGTAAAGCCCGTAAGACAGTCAAAGACCGTCTAATAATTGAAATGCGGATATGCATTATCATTAATTACGAGAAAATTCATTGTTGAAGATATAAATTTGATGATTTTCCGAATTCACCAGTTTATTATACCGGACATTACAGGGTCCGTTCACGTCGACTATGCACTCGCGTGCTACTACTCCCAATGCGGGAAGTGTATGGAATAAGAAGGGATCGGTATTAAGGAAAGGTAAACGATTCAAGGTATATGATTGCTTATTAGTAGTCAATGCAACGGAGTCGGTCGAGGGAAAAGGGTATGGTCTTGGTTTAGAGGGATAAGTGTCTTGCTTGAGCGCTAGGATGGATCTGCTTAGTTAAGCGGGATGTAGAAGGCAAGCTAGCCGCAAGTTACAGAAGAATCTGCTGACTCGCGGACGATTAGAGTAGACTACAGAGCGTAAGGTGACTAAGAGTGTGGGAAAGGAATAAGAAGTCTGGAGGAAGTAGCATGCCCCTCTTTGGGAAAGAACATTCGGTGAGGGTAGAAATAGGATGTTCAGAAGGAAGTGGAATGCCATTAAACGTACTGACTCACAGAATATTACAAAGAAAAGTCTCAAAATCTAGCGCCTAGATATTATTGCGCGTTTAAGTGGGTTAGTATACATATGAATGAAAAAAAATTCTGAATGACATCTTATCGTACTGACTCACTTACAGAATATTACAAAAAAGAGTCTTGAAATAGAGCGCTTAGATGTTAGTGCGCGTTTTAGTGAGTTAGTATACATTTGGACAAAGTTTCTCTAAATGACATCTTATAAATGTAGTGGTACATATGATAGATATTGTGTATATGATAAACGAAACTTACGCAACATGCTGATGAATATATTATGGCTGGTGATTATTACAGGCGGGATAAGGCAATGAAAGAATATGATTGCTTATAGCGGAGGGCTTAGCGCCAGACTTCGAGTGGTTCGGAGCTATCGATAAGGATTTGCTCGGGGAGCAATTGACGCGGCTTACGTATGCCTAGTTTCGTCATTTCAATTTCCGATTGGGTCCGGAGCAGCGACGAAGAGCGAGGAGGTAGGTCATCGGGAAATGGTATTATTTCTAGGTGCGGGTGGTGGATGGCATGGCGCGTAGGAATTTGGGGTTTTGTACGACGCGGGTGAGAGATATGTTTGAGGCCGGAAATAATTTGTTCTGGTGATAGAATTTGAGGGTGGACGATGCCTTTTTGGCCGAAGGGGATAGCGTTTACGAAGCTGGACAGGTCAAGTTCGTATTCGTTCAAGCGTCGGTGCAGGTCAATTAGTCGGTTCAGTGTGCCAATTTTAATTTATTGAAATCGACGATTTCAGTTTTTCGGGGGGTAATCCAAATATCAGCGTTAATATTGTCAATTACACGTTCAATCGTATACACTCCTTCATAGTGGTCGTCGAATTTGGATCGGGTTTCATTTAGTAAATAGACCTTTAACCTGCTTTGAAATTTTGGCTGTTGACATTACGGTCGTAATACGTCTTGGAACGATGCTTTGCTTGTTGTGGGTTGAATGCGGCGTGTTTTAGTATGCTGGATAGGGTAGCGATCGAGTCTAGAAGGAAGGAATCGTAAGAACGAGTATACGAGCTGGCAGGGTTCGCATCTGTTGGGAGTCTGGCTTGAGAGCCAAATATTAGTTGGTGGGGGGTGAAGTTAGTACCTTCGTGCCTCGCGGTGTTATTACAAAAAATTGCAAAGCGGATGTAATCGTCCCAGTCTTCACCAGCATCCGTGTAGTGTTTGATGTGCTCAGTCAGAACAAGGTGACTGCGTTCTAGCGATCCGTTAGACTGTGGGCGGTAAGCTGTGGTTCGTATTTGCTCAATTTTGGAAAGTTTACAAAGTTGATTGATGACTGTGCTCGTAGAATTTTGTCCTTGGTCTGTAAGTATTGCTCGAGGAGCACCGTAACGTGTTAAGTATTATTTTTCGAATGCTGCGCCTATAGTTTTGGCGGTGGCATCAGGTAAAGGGATGGCGTCCAGGATTTTGTCAAATTGCATTGTATCGTCAAAAGATATTTGTTGTTCGATTGAGTAAGGGGTAGAGGTCCAACAATATCTAATGCCACTTTGTCGAATGCATCGACAGGCGTGTCCGTTATCATCAATGGGAATATGGTTTCTACTCTGACCAATTTTTCTCTTTGGCAACTCTCGCAAGTTCTTATGGATTCTTGGATTTGTTCTTCCATACGGGGCCAAAAATACTTTTGTCTGATGCGGTTATATATTTGAGTGACACCTTGATGACCGCCGACTAACGATTCGTGGCATTATCTGATTATTTCTTTTCGTAAACATTCGTCTGGGATGACAGTCGTGCTTCGACAGAGCATGATTTGAATTTCTAAACCTGCGAAAATATAGGATGAAGGTTTTTGAAAAACGCCGGGATCCAGAGCGTCTAAACTATCATCGGTTATCGGAAGGGCAATAGACTCTAGGTTTGAATCGGCTGAAGCCGGTTTGAGTTTGGACAATAGCTAGAAGATATCGTATAGGTTGCTTTCATCTGAGCTTTTTGTTTTCAATACTAGGGTCAAAATACTTCGACTATTGTGCTTAGATTCAATGATATCAAATTTTCGAAGACGAGGCCTCATTACTATTTGTGGGTCAACGATATTTTCGCTGGCAAGTTGGGCTGGTATACCCTTGATCCAAGCGCAGTCTGTCGATATGAAGTGCGCATAGTTGGTTTTGAGCATCGAAAGTCGATCATTGGTGTCTTTGACATTGTCCGATACTGGTATGTCGTCCAAGTTGTCAATAAAATATGCGAAACCGTAAGGGTCATTATTTTGATCGTCATTAGTTTTGAAAGCACTGTCATGGTTATGGTCAGTAATTTTCATATAGGAGTCGAATTGTTGAGTGCACCATATAGTATTCAGTGTCCGTGAGCAAGTCGGAACTGTCGTCGTTATCAGAGGTGGGCGGGAGCGGCGCGGGGGGAGGGAAAAAGGAGTGTAAGGGAGGGTTCGTCGGCCTGGGAGTGGCGGCGTGGTATCTCCTAGCGGGACGCGGAGGCCTGACAGGGGTGAGCATGATGACGTCAGTGGGTGGGGGTGAAGATGGAATCGGAAGAGGTGCTGCAGGTTTAGTCGGACGTTCCGAATCCTTTCGCAGATAGCGGCAGGGAGGTAATCCGGATGTGGAAGGGACAGGGTCAGGGGGGTTAGTATAAGCGGGTGGGGGTGTAATGCAGGGGCGTGCGGTAGCAGGAAGCGAAAAGTCGAGGCGGCAAACGGTAATTCCTATTTTCGAATTTTGAAAAACATGATGGATTATTTTGTGTACCGCGCTCCATTCAAATTTGTCGAGTCCGCAACCTATCAATGGTATCGAGACGGATGTTACGCCATCTTCGTGCAAGGTTTTCCTCAAGTTAATCAAGGTGTCGAAAAAAACGTGGGGCAAAGGTTTGTCACTGTATTTGGGCTTTGTGACTAGGTTATAGATTTTCCGGTTTCCATGTACCACAGAAATAACGTCGGTCACAGTCGTGTCGAATTCTCTAAGTTGTTCGCGGTTTATGAATTTACGTTTTGTCAGTTCTGAAGCGATTCCTTTCGACATTTGGTAGTTAGCGGATATGCAATGAGCCAAGTTATCCTTTCGCTGTAATAGGTCAGCTTTTAATTCTTCAATACGCCTATCACGCATAAGAAGGGAAGTTTCGCTTTCTATGAGGAAATCGCTATAAAAAGGGCCCGGTAAATCGGTGGGTGGACCAAAGTCATCAGTTCCTAATTCAGTTTCTGGGGTCTGTGAGTCATCCGACCTGAGGGAAGAATCTGAAGAATAGCTCAGGTATGGTCTTTTATGAGACCCAGGGTTTGTTGAAAAATTTGTTTCTCGATGGCGTTTAGGTTGGCGATGTACTGGGATCGGCGCCGGGGTAAAGCGGGGGGGTTTAAGGAGCAACAGGGTATTTTTATCGCTGAACTCATCGTCGGAGACATCAGAGGAATCAGAGGAATCAGAGGAGTATGTCATCTTACGGGGTTGTGAGATTTTAGGGTGTTTCAGCGGAGTTGGGTTCGTGGACTCGTCTGTGGTCTGTCTAGGGCGTCTGGGGTACTGATGAGTCTTTTTACTGCGTTTTTTTGATCTATCGCCAGGGGCTTCAGTCGTTGGACGGGGGCGTTTTGTATCGATAGGAAGCATTTGAGCGGTGTCGGGCGTTGCGTCCCTGTACAAAGCATCAGCGTTGACATTAGATTTCCCGGACTTGTATTCCGTATCGAAGTCGTACTTTGCCAGTTCTAAGCTCCACCGTAATAAACGGGAATGAGGTTTTTTGACGCTTTTGACCCATTCGAGTGGCTCATGGTCTGTTATCAAAATGAACTTCTGACCATGGATGTAGGGGCGGAAGTGATTCATACTCCAGTAGGCAGCTAAGAATTCTTTATTAGGTACCGAGTAGTTTAATTCAGCGGGATTGAGGGCTCGGGACGCGTATGCTACCGGCAGGTTGGGACCGTCTTTATCTTGACTGAGGACTGCACCTATCGCGAGGTTTGACGCGTCTGTAGTGAGCGCAAATGGTTTGCCGAAGTCCGGGTGTTGTAGAATTGGTTCTTTGCATAAACAATCGCGTAAGGTTCCGAAGGCGGATTGGTGTTTAGACGTCCAGATGGAAGGGGTATTCTTCTTTGTGAAATTGTTAGGGCATTTAGCAATTTTTCCAAAATTTGGATTAAATCTTCGGTAGTAACCTAAAAGGCCAAGGAAATGTCTAACATTTTTGGGACTTTTGGGGACAGGATACTCTTTCACAGCTATTAATTTACCAGGGTCAGGTTTTACTCCCGACTCGGTCATGAGGTGTCCGAGGTAAACGACTTCCTTGCGCGAGAATTCGCACTTGTCTATCTGTGGAGTTAAACCAGCTGCGGTGGGTCGCTTTATTAATATCCGCAATTTTATTCCATGTTCTTGCAAGTTTCGAGCGTAAACAACTGTCATCTAAATATACGAACATCACGTTACCTTGTAGGCCTAGGTGAACTTGGTCCATGAGCCTTCGAATGGTGGCGGGGGCGTTCTTTAGTCCGAAGGGCATACGAGAGAATTCATAATGGCCCCTAGGTGTCGAAAATGCAGTTTTCGTGCTGTGATCCGGATGCATGGGAATTTGGTGAAACCCGGAAGCAACGTCGAATGTGAAAAAGTATTTAGCTGAGTCAAGCTGATCAAGGATTTCCGTGATGTCGGACATGGGGTATGCGTCGCCTACTGTTTTTTCGTTAAGTTTTCTGTAGTCGATTACCATACGCCATCGTTTATTGCCGTCACTATCCGGTTTTTTGGGATCAATCCACACCGGGGAATTATACGGAGATGAGGAATGTTTAATAAAATTTTGCTTGAGTAGTTTATCAACTTGGAATTCAATTTCGTTTTTGTGAATCTTGGGAAAATGGTATTGTTTGGTATGGATGAGCGTATTGTCCGTCGTGGGGATAGTGTGATAAGATGAATTGGTGTGGCCTAATTTATCACCTGGAAGATAAAAGAGATGGTTGGATTCTGTTACGAGCTGAATATCGATTGTTTTTCGGTGTCATTTAAATGATCAAGATGTAAGCCGCTTTTGAGGACGTCCAATCTTTCTGACCTACTGTCAGTCAAGAGCACTAATGCGGCCACGGGACAGGGTGTACTGTCGTCAGCGATAGGAGGATCGGATTGCAGTTGCGTGAGGTCAATGGACTGGATAGGGGAGGGGGAGATTATTAGTCGGTCGCGATGTACGCTTGGCGGCAGAAAGAATTAATGAGTTGCTGAGGAGAGGGCCTGGGTGCGAAACGAGGGTTTTGGCGCGAGCATCGCTGTGGTGGTTACTCGGTACAGTGGGCGTAGCGTTGGACATGACTGTACTCAGTGGCTCGTTGAAGTCGTCTAGGGTTAGTGTTGGGAGTCTTATCTCTACGGCAGATTCGTTACAATTGAACGCGTACGAGTAAGCGATGCCGTTCTGGTTTTCAACTAACGCTTCACCACATGAAACATTGTTGCCTGAATCGATGCGTTTAAGGTAACCTACTTTAGTGTCTGGGTTCGCAACTGTAAGTGAAATGGCTTTTACGGTACGGGCCTGTATTGTAATTACGCGCGTTTTTTTGGGTGCGGACGAGGGTTCATCAAATCCATGAAAGTGAATTGGCGATGAGGATCCAAGCATCACCGAGTTTGAGTTGAAAGACATAGTTGCTTTCTCTTTTCGTAAGACGGGCTGGCCCAAGATACCGTCGTGCGGAATCGGAAAAAAGTCAGGGAATAAGTGAAAGGCATGGGATTTATTATCGGAACGTATTCCAGATTTTGCGATAGTTTAAGTCTTTTTGTCTGTTATACCAGTCAGCGTCAAACTTTCGTCGGTTGTTCGTCGTACGAGGGGCCTAACGGAACGTTCTTTGAACAAGTTGACGTCTGCACTGGTGTCAATGATAAATGTGGATATTTTCATTAGCTCGGGGGTGTCGATCGTAATCAGTGGAGGGTCAGCTGAAGCTGTTATGAGGATATGACTCAAAGATCGGAAGGCTAGTTTTTTGCATTGCTCGCGGGCGCGTTCTCCCCGCGGGCGATGTTCCCGTTCAAATGTTCGTTGGAGCCCGCATTGCCTTGTTTATTACGCGGAGAGGATCTACATCGGTCTACTGTGTGGCCTCTGCGATTACAATTGTCGCAGTGTAGTTCTTGGTTTATGTTGCATTCATTGTGGAAGTGGCCCATTCCGCGACATTTGGTACAATATCTTTTACTTTGCAGACGGTGACATTTCGTGATGGAGTGACCGTGGTGGTTACAATATTGACAACTGCTGGGCAGAGCATTAACGTGGTTAGCAGAACAGGTGTTCGGTTTGAGCGCTTGGGCGTAAGGTCTGGGTTCGGTACGAGGAGCTGGTTGATGAGCGTATCCAGGTGCAGGCAATGACATCAGGGATGGGGGGGGATGAAGGAGGCCGCGGCGGGCACCTGAGACAGAGGAGCAGTATGGGGGGGGTAACGGCAGGCACAAGGGTGTAGCGGGGGTAAAATATTGTGCAGAAAAGTGCATCTGACGGTTGATTAGCTCGGCTTCTTCACCTTCGGCGATAGTAACGGCAGTTTCGAAGGTCGGTAATGGTCCGACAGTAGCGATTCTCCACTCCAATTCTGGCCGAAGCCCTCTCATTAACGATCTAGAGGTATCCTTCTTCTGATCATTCAAAAGAAGTGTTGCTCAGTCTGGTGGGTGCTTGGCTATGATCGCTGTGCTTATTTCGTTTGATATTGCTCTTATTCTGCACGAATAATCTTCTATGCGCTCATATGGTTGTTGTGTAATTCTATCCAATTGAGCAGATAACTTGCGTATCGGGATATCCGGGTGGTATGCTCGGCAGAGGGCAGTTAT
Organism: Neodiprion pinetum; assembly: GCF_021155775.2. Taxonomy (NCBI): domain Eukaryota; kingdom Metazoa; phylum Arthropoda; class Insecta; order Hymenoptera; family Diprionidae; genus Neodiprion; species Neodiprion pinetum. The sequence continues at coordinate 16,177,196 of NC_060232.1, forward strand.
GAGGCCCTCGACGTCATCACAGTTAATGCCTATTAAATATTGAAAAGCGGGGCCTGTAACCTTTGATTGCGCAAATTTGGCGAGAGTCATTTCATCCGAATTTTTTATAAGAGTCTCCACGTGACGTAATTGTTTTACAAATGAGTCAAAGGGCATGTTGTGGCCGTCGGAAGGGGGGATTGTCGGCCAGACATCTTTTACTGACCATAAATTTGAACCGGTTTCGTTCGTTGGTGCCATGTTGAATTAAGCAGGGTATTGCAAGTAAAGGAATAAAAATATCAACTCAACACTAAGACTTAGAATAGACTTACAGGACGAAGGTAAACGCAGAAACAGAATACAGCATGGTTGTAGGCAGCTTGACGCAGGTTAAACTAAAAGAGGCGATGCACGTCATGCGTGGGCATGAGGAGGGTATAGATGAGGTACTCCGTGGCGTGTTGATAAATAATTGTGGTACTCCAGGTCTTAGGGCGATGCCACTTTTGGGTCCAGATTCTCGTCTGAACAGGGTTGCAGGAGTCCGAATGAGCGAGAAGGGTCCATTCAATATTTGTCGGTTCGAAAGGTGATGTGTTCAGATGCGGAGTGCGGCTTAACTTGGCTATCGCACTGGATTTCCACTCGATACACAGTCATTCGACGTCGTAGGTATCAATGAATTTCAATAGTACCAAAATGTGACGGAGTTATTGAATTGGGGACTCTTTATAGAGCCTATGTCCGTGGCGAGTTGAATAGGTTCTGCATGCCTATCACAGTACTTTGTGGGCTAGAGTTCGTTCGTAACACGGCTATCACTGATTGTTACGGTGTTAAAAATTTTGATCAATGAACACCTTCGTAGAAAACATGCAGCACTGCACTGACGGGCAGGTCAAAGGGCGAAACCGCTGCCACCACTCACTAACGTCATCATGCCTCCCCTTCCCCTGTCGGGCCTCCGCGTCCCGCTAGGAGACACCCCCCGCTACTTCCATGCCGACAAACGCTTCCTGACACTCCTTTTTCCCTCCCCCCTTGCATCTCCCGCCCAACTCTGATAACGACGACAGTTCCGACTTGCTCACGGACACTGAATTCTATACGTGCACTCAATAATTCGACTCATATACGGAAATGACTGACCATAATCATGACAGTGCTCTCAACACTAATGATGATCAAATTATTGACCCTCACAGTTCCGCTTGTTTTATTGAGAACTTGGACGACATTCCAGTATCAGAAAATGTCAAAGATACCAATGATGGACTTTTGATCCTCAAAACCAACTATGCGCACGTCATATCAACAGACTGCGCTTGGATTGAGGGTCTACTAGCCCAACTTGCCGACGAGAATATCGTTGACCCACAAATAGTAATGAGGCCTCGTCTGCAAAAATTGATTATCATTGAATCTGAGCACTAAAGTCGACGTATTTTGACCCTTGTATTGAAAACAAAAAGCTCAGATGAAAGCAACCTATACGATATCTTCTAGCTATTGTCCAAACTCAAACCGGCTTCAGCCGATTCAAACCTAAAGTCTCTTGCCCTTCCGATAACCGATGATAGTTTAGACGCTCTGGATCCCGGCGTTTTTCAAAAACTTCTATCCTATATTTTCGCAGATTTAGAAATTCAAATCATGCTCTGTCGAAACACGACTGCCATCCCAGACGAATGTTTACGAAAAGAAATAATCAGATAATGCCACGAATCGTTAGTCGGCGGTCATCAAGGTGTCACTCAAATATATAACCGCATCAGACAAAAGTATTTTTGGCCCCGTATGGAAGAACAAATCCAAGAATCCATAAGAACTTGCGAGAGTTGCCAAAGAGAAAAATTGGTCAGAGTAGAAACCATATTCCCATTGATGATAACGGACACGCCTGTCGATGCATTCGACAAAGTGGCATTGGATATTGTTAGACCTCTACCCCTTACTAAATCGAACAACAAATATCTTTTGACGATACAATGCAATTTGACAAAATCCTGGACGCCATCCCTTTACCTGATGCCACCGCCAAAACTATGAGCGCAGCATTCGCAAAATAATACTTAACACGTTACGGTGCTCCTCGAGCAATACTTATAGACCAAGGACAAAATTCTACGAGCACAGTCATCAATCAACTTTGTAAACTTTCCAAAATTAAGCAAATACGAACCACAGCTTACCGCCCACAGTCTAACGGATCGCTAGAACGCAGTCACCTTGTTCTGACTGAGCACATCAAACACTACACGGATGCTGGTGAAGACTGGGACGATTACATCCGCTTTGCAATTTTTTGTAATAACACCGCGAGGCACGAAGGTACTAACTTCACCCCCCACCAACTAATTTTTGGCTCTAAAGCCAGACTCCCAACAGATGCGAACCCTGCCAGCTCGTATACTCGTTCTTACGATTCCTTCCTTCTAGACTCGATCGCTACCCTATCCAGCATACTAAAACACGCCGCGTTTAACCCACAACAAGCAAAGCATCGTTCCAAGACGTATTACAACCGTAATGTCAAGAGCCAAACTTTCGAAGCAGGTCAAAAGGTCCATCTACTAAATGAAACCCGATCCAAATTCGACGACCACTATGAAGGAGTGTAAACGATTGAACGTATAATTGACGATATTAACGCTGATATTTGGATTACCCCCCGAAAAACTAAAATCGTCCATTTCAATAAATTGAAATTGGCACACTGAACCGACTAATTGACCTGGACCGACGCTTGAACGAATACGAACTTGACCTGTCCTGCTTCGTAGACGCTTTCCCCTTCGCCCAAAAAGGTATCGTTCAACCTAAAATTCTATTACCAGAACAAATTATTTCCGGCCTTGAACATATTCCTCACCAGCGTCGTACAAAACCCCAAATTCCTACGCGCCATGCCATCCACCACCCGCACCTAGAAACAATACCATTTCCCGATGACCTGCGTCCTCGCTCTTCGTCGCTGCTCAGGACCCAATCGGAAATTGAAATGATGGAACTAGGCATACCTAAGCCGCGTCAATTGCTCCCCGAGCGAAGCCTCAACGATAGCTCCGAACCACTCTAAGTCTGGCGCTAAGCCCTCTGCTATTAGCAATCATATTCTTTTATTGCCTTATTCTGCCCGTGATAATCTGCAGCCATAACATAATCATCAGCATGTTGCATAAGTTTCGTTTATAATATACACAATATCTATCATAGATACCACCACATTTATAAGATGTCATTTAGAGAAACATTGTTCAAATGTATACTAACCCACTTAAACGCGCACTCACATCTAGGCGCTATATTTTGAGACTCTTCTTTGTAATATTCTGTGAGTGAGTCAGTACAATAAGATGTCATTTCTGAATTTTTCTTATTCAAATGTATACTCACCCACTTGAACGCGCACTCATATCTGGGCGCTAGATTTTAAGACTTTTTTTTGTAATATTCTGTAAGTCGGTCAGTACGTTTCATTGCATTCCACTTCCTTTTGAACATCCTATTCCGTACCCTCTCCGAATGTTCTTCCCCAAGGGGGGCATGCTACGTCCGCCGGACTTTTTCTTCCTTTCCCACACTCTTAGTAAACTTACGCTCCGTGGTCTACTCTAATCGTGCGCGAGTCAGCAGATTCTTCTGTAACTCGCGGCTAGCTTGCCTTCTACATCCCGCTAAACTGAGCAGATCCATCTCAGCGCTTGAGCAAGACACCAATCCCTCTAAACCAAGACCATACCCTTTTTCCCCGACCGACACCGTTGCATTGACTACTAATAAACAATCATATACTTTAAATCGTTTATCTTTAGTTAATACCGATCGCTTTCTATTCCATTCACTTCCTGCATTGGGAGTAGTAGCACGCGAGTGCATAGTCGATGTAAACGAACCCTATAATAGCCAAATAACACCTTCGCTGGGCGTGGAGTAAGCTCTGATTACCGCTTATCGGAGCCTACGCAATCTACCCCGTGACAGATTGGTGTCAGCGGTTTTGCCCGTCGACCAACCCGTCAGTGGAGTGCTGCATGTTTTCTACGAAAGTGTTTAGTGCTCAAAATTTCTATCGCCGTACCAATCAGTGATAGCCGTGTTACGAACGAACTCTGGCCCACAAAGTACTGTGACAGGCATGCAGAACCTATTTAACTTGCCACGGACACAGGCTCTAGAAAGAGTCTTCAATTTCAATAACTCCGTCACATTTTCGTTCTATTGAAATTCATCGATACGTACGACGTCAAATAACTATGTAGCGAGTGAAAATTCAGTGCGATAGCCAAGTTAAGCCGCACACCGCATCTAAACACATCACTTTTCGAACCGAGAAATATTGAATGGAACCTTCCCGCTCATTCGAACTCCTGCAACCCTGTTAAGACGAGAATCTGGACCCGAAAGTGGCATCGCCCCACGACCTGGATTGCCAGACTTATTCATTAGCACGCCACTTAGTACCTCATCTATACCCTCCTTGTGCCGACGCATGACCCGTATCGCCTTTTCCAGTTTTACCCGCGTCCAGCTGCCTACAACTGTATGCTGTACTAAGTTTTTGCGTTTACCTTTGCCCTGTAAGTCTATCCTAAGTCTTAGTGTTAAGTTGATATTCTTATTCCTGTACTTGCAATACCCTGCTTGAATCAACATGGCACCAACTAACGAAACCGGTTCAAATTAGTGGTCAGTAAGAGATGTCTTGCCGACAATCCCCCCTTTCGACGGCCACAACATGCCCTTTGACTCATTTGTAAAACAATTACGTCACGTAGAGACTCTTACAAAAGTTTCGGATGAAATGACTCTCATCAAATTTCCGCAATCAAAGGTTGCAGGCCCCGCTTCTCAATATGTAATAGGCATTAACTGTAACGACGTCGAGGACCTCATAACTGCCCTCAGCCGAGCATACCGCCCGGATATCCCCATACGCCAGTTATCTGCTCGATTAGATAGAATTACACAACAACCACATGAGCGCATCGTAGATTACTTGTGCAGAATAAGAGCAATATCAAAAGAAATAAGCACAGCGATCATAGCAAAGCACCCACCAGACTTAGCAACGCTTTTTCTGAATGATCAGAAGAAGGATACTTCTAGATCGTTTATGAGAGGGCTTCGGCCAGAATTTGACTGGAGAATCGCTACTGTCGGACCATTACCGACCTTCGAACCTGCCGTCACCATTGCTAATGGTAAAGAAGCCGAGCTAATCAACCGTCAGATGCAATTCTCGGCACAATATTTCACCCTCGCTACACCCTTGTGCCTGCCGTTACCCCCCCATACTACTCCTCCGTCGCAGGTGCCCGCCGCGGCCTCCTTTATCCCCCCTCTGATGTCACTGCCTGCACCTGGATACGCTCATCAACCAGCGCCTCGTACTGAGCCCAAACCTTACGCCCAAGCGCTCGATCCGAACACCTGTTCTGCTGGCCACGTTAATGCTCTGCCTAGCAGTTGTCAATTTTGTAACCACCAGGGTCACTCCATCACGGAATGTCACCGTCTGCAAAGGAAAAGATATTGTACCAAATGTCGCAGAATGGGCCACTTCCACAATGAATGCATCATAAACCAAGAACTACACTACAACAATTGTAATCGCAGAGGCCACACAGTAGACCAATGTAGATCCTCCCCGCGTATTAATCAAGGCAATGCAGGCTCTAATAAACATTTGAACGGGATCATCGCCCGCCGGGAGAACGCGCCCGCGAGTAAAGCAAACAACTAGCGTTCCGGTCATCGAGTCATATCCTCATAACAGCTTCAGCTGACCCTTCACTAATTTTGATCGACACCCCCGAGCTTATAAAAATATCTACATTTATTATTGACACCGGTGCAGACGTCAACTTGGTCAAAGAAAGTTCCTTCAGGCCCCTCGTACGACAAAGAATCGACGAATGTTGGACGCTGACTGGTATAACAGACAAGAAGACGCAAACTATCGCAAAAACTGGAATACGTTCTGATTATAAATTCCATACCTTTCTCTTAGTCCCTGACTTTTTTCCGATTCCGCACGACGGTATCTTAGGCCAGCCCGTCTTACGAAAAGAGAAAGCAACTATTTCTTTCAACTCAAACTCGGTGATGCTCGGATCCTCATCGCCAATCCACTTTCATAAATTTGATGAACCCTCGTCCGCACCCGAAAAAACGCGCATAATTACAATACAGGCCCGTACCGTGAAAGCCATTTCACTCACAGTTGCGAACCCAGACACTAAAGTAGGTTACCTTAAACGCATCGATTCAGGCAACAATGTTCCATGTGGTGAAGCGTTAGTTAAAAACCAGAACGGCATCGCTTACTCGTACGCGTTCAATTGTAACGAATCTGCCGTAGAGATAAGACTCCCAACACTAACCCTAGACGACTTCAACGAGCCACTGAGTACAGTCATGTCCAACGCTACGCCCACTGTACCGAGTAACCACCACAGCGATGCCCGCGCCAAAACCCTCGTTTCGCACCCAGGCCGTCTCCTCAGCAACTCATTGATTCTTTCTGCCGCCAAACGTACATCGCGACCGACTAATAATCTCCCCCTCCCCTATCCAGTCCATTGACCTCACGCAACTGCAATCCGATCCTCCTATCGCTGACGACAGTACACCCTGTTTCGGTGCCACAACAGTGCTCTTGACTAACAGTAGGTCAGAAAGATTGGACGTCCTGAAGATTAGCTTACATCTTGATCATTTGAATGACACCGAAAAACAATCCGTATTTCGCTCACCACAGAATTAAACCATCTCTTTCATCTCCCAGGTGATAAATTAGGCCACACCAATTTATCTGATCACACTGTCCCCACGACGGACAATACGCTTATTCATACCAAACGATACCGTTTTCCCAAGGTTCACAAAAACTAAATCGAACTCCAAGTTGATAAACTACTTGAGCAAAATCTTATTAAACATTCCTCATCTCCGTATAATTCCCCGGTGTGGATCGTTCCAAAAAAACCGGATAGTGACGGCAATAAACGATGGCGTATGGTAATCGATTACAGAAAACTTAACAAAAAAACAGTCGGCGACGCATACCCCATGCCCGATATCACGGAAATCCTTGAACAGACTGGCTCAGCTAAATACTTTTCCACATTTGACCTTGCTTCCGGGTTCTACCAAATTCCCATGCATCCGGATCACAGCACGAAAATTGCATTTTCGACACCTAGAGGCTATTATGAATTCTCTCGTATGCCCTTCGGACTAAAGAACGCCCCCGCCACCATTCAAAGGCTCATGGACCAAGTCCTCCTAGGCCTACAAGGCAACGAGATGTTCGTATATTCAGATGACATAGTTATTTACGCTCGAAACTTGCCAGAACACGTGATAAAATTTCGGAAATTATTAAAGCGACCAACCGCTGCTGGTTTCACTCTACAGCCAGTCAAGTGCGAATTCTTGCGCAAGGAAGTCATTGACCTCGGACACCTCATAACTAAGTCAGGAGTAAAATCTGACCCCGGTAAATTAATAGCTGTAAAAGAGTATCCTGTCCCCAAAAGTCCCAAAAATGTTAGACAGCTCCTTGGCCTTTGAGGTTACTACCGAAGATTTGATCCAAGTTTTGGAAAAATTGCTAAATGCCTTAACAATTTAACAAAGAAGGATACCCCTTTCATCTGGACGTCTAAACACCATTCCGCCTTCGAAACCTTACGCGATTGTTTATGCAAAGCACCAATTCTACAACACCCGGACTTCGGCAAACCATTTTCGCTCACTACAGACGCGTCAAAATTCGCGATGGGTGCAGTTTTCAGTCAAGATAAAGACGGTTCCGACCTACCGGTAGCATACGCGTCCCGAGCCCTCAAGCCCGCTGAATTAAACTACTCGGTACCTGGTAAAGAATTCTTAGCCGCCTACTGGAGTATGAATCACTTCCGCCCCTACATCTATGGTCAGAAGTTCATTTTAACAACAGATCATGAGCCACTCAAATGGGTAAAAAGCGTCAAAAAACCCAATTCTTGTTCATTACGGTGGAGCTTAGAACTGGCAGAGGACGAATTCGGTACGAAATACAAGTCCGAAAAATCTAATACCAACGGTGATGCTCTGTGCAGGAACGCACCCCGCCCGACACCGCTCAAATTCTTTCTTTAGATGCAAAACGCCCCCGTCCAACGACTGAAGCCTCTATCGATAAACCAAAAAAACGCACCAAAAAGACTCATCAGAACTCCAGACGCCGTCGACAGACCACAGACGAGTCCAACAACCCAGCTTCGCTGAAACACCCTCATATCTCACAACCCTCTAAGATGATATACTCCTCTGATTCCTCTGATTCCTCTGATCTCTCCGACGATGAGTTCAGCGATAAAGAAACTCCGTTACTCCTTAAACTCTCCCTCGTTACCCCGGCACCGATCCCAGTACATCGCCAAACTAAACGCCATCGCGATACAAATTCTTCAACAAATCCTGCGCCTCATAGAAGACCACAACTGACCTATTTTTCAGATTCTCCCCTTGGCTCGGATAAGTTACAGATCCCAGAAACTGAATCCGGAACTGATGACTTTTGTCCAGCCACTGATTTACCGGGCCCTTCTTATAGCGATTTCCTCATAGAAAGCGAAACTTTTCCTTCCATGCGTAATAGACATATCAAAGAAATAAAAGCTGACCTTTTACAGCAAAAGGATAACTTGGCTCATTGCATATCGGCTGACTGCCAAATGTCAAAAGGAATCGCTTCAAAGTGACAGAACGTAAATTCATAAACCGCGAACAACTTAGAGAATTCGACCCGACTGTGACCGACGTTATTTCTGTGGCACATGGAAACCGAAAAATCTATAACCTATTCACAAAGCCCAAATACAGTGACAAACCTTTGCCCCACGTTTTCTTTAACACCTTGGTTAACTTCAGGAAAACCTTGTAAGAAGATGGCGTAACATCCGTCTCGATACCATTGATGGGTTGCGGACTCGACAAATTAGAATGGAGCGCGGTACGCAGAATGATCCATCATGCTTTCAAAAATTCGAAAATAAGTATCACCGTTTGCCGCCCCGACCCTTCGCTTCCTGCCGCTGCGCGCCCCTGCATTACACCCCCACCCGTTCATACTTACCCCCCTGACCCTGTCCCTTCCACATCTGGATACCCTCCCCCTCCCCCCCCCCCCCCTTATGTCATCTGCAAAAGAAATCGGAACGTCCGACTTAACCTGCAGCACCTCGTCCGATACCAGGAACATTGGAACATCTATACAATGAATTGAGACTTATTGAAAAGTTCAGAGAAAACATACAGATAAATTAATAATTAATTATATAATTTAATGTTTTCAATTTTTAAAATAAATCACTAATTTATTGAGGAGAATGATATATTGAAATTGATAACTTTGTTTATCATCAAATTATTCAATTTAATCACTTCCATTTATGTTCAACTATATTCATGTATAATTTATGTATCGTAACCAATATTATTAATTTTGTGTGTAAGGGTTGAAGAATAAGTGAGATGAGATTGGTCACCCTACGGCGCAGTTACCAACCTTAATAATGAGGTATTCGGAGATAATAAGAGAAAAAGATATGATTGTTGGGCGCCAGACGCACATGCGTCAGAAAATGGATAATTAGAGAAAAAGACATAGATAAAGACAAGATCAGGTTCTACGACGGTTTTGCACAGCTTGCTCAGTGTAGACAAGATAATGGTAGAGGGGAGGGGTTATATCCAATAGATAAAATAAGAAACAGGTGAAGAAGAAATAGTATTGAATATATTGGCTAAGAAACGATAAATCCTAATAACAAGCAAACAACTAAAGAGATTGAGATACAATTAAGATAGATGACATAATTAATTTACAGCCGGAGAAAATTTAAGCGAGAGATTTTACAAATAACAGAACGATTTCATAATAAACGAGAGATATGCGTAGGCTCGCGATACTATAATTCGAGATTATAATTAACACGGTTTCATAATGAATAGGCAGAACAGAGAAAGATGAACGGTACTGAAATTAAGCATTGATCAAGAAAACCATAAAATATGAGAAGCGATTATGAGGAACATGCGAAATACAAAAATTGTAATAGTTATCACATTATCAGAATTATCAGAGATATGACAGAGGCAGGGAATCATTATTAACGAGGTAAATTCAAGTAGAGAATCATTACAAATTAGGAAGGGAGATAATATTCGGTACGATGAAAGACAATTTCGGAATTAAGACAAATAATACTCAAGAGAATTAATACGCAACATACGACAAACCAAAGAGACTACGGACAACTACGATCAGCGGTACTAGCGGAGAAAATAATGAAAAAGATGTTATTGGATACGGCGCAATACTCCGAAGTCAAAAGACCGACGAGCGAGACCGCGCGGCGATGTAAGATCGCTCACGCAGTACACTCACTAAGATAAATTAATCAAAGATAGTAGGTAAGGGAACAGTTATGAATTAATCAGAAAAAGTATAACAAAACAGTAATGCTCAATAGCTAAGGTAAGAATTGATAACTCCACAGAACACGCTGCTATACAGCGATATTAGATATTTAGGTATTCTAGAAGATAGAGATAATAAAATAAAGCAATAGTCACTAACAATGCGTAAGTAAGAGTCAATCAGTCGCGAAGTTACTTGCAATAAGAAATAGAAATTGACAAGATAAGAAATAGTAGAGAATAAGGTACGAGCGCAAGTGGCTCACGCAGACCAACTGCAAGATAGAGAGAGAGAGAGAGAGAGATGAAGATACGATATACTGCAAGTAATTTTGTGGCTTCACAAAATAGAAAAGGAACCTCACTTACGTAAAAAGAAGATAGAACAGGCACCGAAGATGCGGTAATAAAGCAAGAACTGAATCCATGGATAGCGATAATTATTCTGGGTACTACAAGAGCACGTCTTGATTGATGGAAAACTGAACGTAGAGTGTCGACACGAGAGATGAGCCTGATTTTCGTCTTGCTGCTGTCACGTGATTCTTCCTCAAATTTCCGTTATTCTAATTGGGCCAGCAGGTCGCGTAGGTCTGGTCCACAGGTAGGCGGCGATAATCCCTCGCCGCTTGTTCTTCTTCCTCCTTGCTGACAGGTATCGAGGTATCGGGACGTCGAAAGGTGGTCGGAGATGTTTACCCTCAGCTGTGCTGCATCGTTGGTGAGAGGGGAGGTCGTACCGCTCATGTGTTGCGATATTGCGACCGATCGTACTTCACTCCTTGCTTTACTGGTACTCCCCGTTGTAGCTATTTCGTTTGAACTGCATCCCGGCCCTCGCTTATCGGAGCCTTCATGCCGGAACGATCTGGTGGTGATGACCCTCGACCCGGATCCCCACACTATATCCACCAGATGCACGTGGTCAGCATAGTCTAGCCTTTTCCACGCCACAGCCCTTAGATAGGACGGTTTCTTAAGAGAAAACCGTCCTCCATTTGATAGACAACGACTTAGTAGATGTCGTGGTCGGTTCACTCCAGGCTGATAAGTATCGTCGACGGGAGGCTTTGTTGTGTTTCTGACGCACAGCCCTGTACGCCGTCTGGCGATGAATCCGAGCGGTAAAATCATTGATCCGTGGTTCGGCTCCTGGCTGATAAGTCTTACATAGTTGGAGGTACTGTTTGTGCATCACGCACGACCCTGTTCACAACTGAGATAGGCATTCATCGGGAGTGGTTTCAGCGGTATTCGTTCGTCTGTAGTCGATGGTGGTCGCTGTTGAGCTGGTACGTGACCCCTGTCAGGCAGTATCCTGGTATCTTGAAGCGGAAGTCTCGTAGATGGCTCTCGTAGCGCGTTACAATATCAGGAAATAGAATAGAATTAGCTTAATAAAGAGAATTCCACTTGAAAATAACTAGTCGTTCCTTTTGGATTATTGGCCTCAGACGTGCTTTCGTTATTCTTAGCGATATTCGTACGTAGGTAAGTGCGATAATTAAACCATGTGACGGTGTACGAAATACCACGTCACAGTATATATGAATCAATTTCATTAAATAAGAGGATAAGGAAAAAGTTGATCATTTATGTTTCATTCTGATGTATATATATATATATATATATATATATATATACATTTTATAATTTTTAATTCACTTTTGAAGACAGGAAAATTTTTGAAAAAAAAAAATATCTCACATGATAAAATTTTCCAAAAATGAATATAATCATCAAGAAAATCTTATATGTTTTCTGATTATTTGCTCACATGATAATTAGAATAAGAATATCATTTATTAAAAAGATGCCATTCAATGTACTCCATGTATTGTAATTTGTAGCATCTATACAATGGATTAGAACCTATTGAGAAGTTTGAAGAAATCATACAGATAAATAAACAATCAATCAGTCAATTACATATTTTGAATTTTCAAAAATTAAGTATCCATCAATTTAAGATAAAAAATTTATCGAGATTATTTGTTTTTTTTTCATCATAAATTATTCAATTTAATTACCTCCATTTGTATTTAATTATATTAATGTATCATTCATATATATACAAATTAATTTTATTAAATAAGAAAATGAGTAAGAAATTTATTATTTATGTTTTATCCTGATATGTATATGCATATATATATATATATATATATATATATATACATTGTGACGTGGATTTTTACCGATCTTCGGTCACTCGGAGAAAATGACCGAGACTTACCTCGTGCACAATAAATCGGCGTCCACGATGTACCCTGGACCTAAAACAATATCGCGAAATCTGTTGGGCGCCTGGCGTGATTAACACGCCTCGAGATCGGTAATGCGAGATACCGCGACCATATACTCGATAGCTCAGTACCGCGGAGAGGGGAGGGGTAATTTTTGGGTAGAGAGAGATGTAACACAAGTAAGCCAACGCGTGGTTTGGCCAATTCACTATAAAATTCCAATAATATATTTCTCGTCAGCGATATTACAAAAAAAATAAAAATAAAAATAAAAATACTCATACGACTGCGCAGGTCGTCCTTCGCGATTCCAAATACAAAGGTTTAAATTTAATCCAAAAGAAATAAGCAAGGGAGAAACAAACCAAATAATAAAAAAAAATGAATAAATCTAGGAGACCTCTACGGCCTACGGGCGCTAGTCGCCGTCTTAATAATAACCCTAACTCGCAAAAACCAAAAACACAATCGGACTCGATGCGCTGCTCGCGATCGGCCTCAACTACGACGCTACTCGTCACTTAATTATAAACCGCTAAACAAACGTAATCTAGATCATACGCGACACGCTAATCGCAATTCTGATTAAATCTAGCTGGTATCCTATTTCTACAGGCGCTAGTCGCCACCTTGCTGATGCACCATAATTCATAAACTAAATCAAAAGACGTGCCTCGACGCGCTAATCGCGACCAAATTAATCACTCTAGGAAGCTTTGCTAATCGCGCGAGTGTATAGCGTATTATGACGCATCCGAGCTCCAGTCGTAGTCTATATTCCCTCAACGTTCACCACCCCTTTTTCGTACGCAGACTCGACGAGACCCTGTGCAGCGGAATTTGGCCGCACTCAATTTCACTCCGAAATTGTTCCCCACGCGAAACCGTGACTCGACGCGAGACTTTACAGGGATCCCCTTGACTCTACGCGTTATCCCGAAAACTCAGGCTACGGTCATCCTCAAGGAGATCGGCAAACAGATTTCGAGCGCTACTCTAACTCTAAGATTACGTGGGCCGACCGTTTATCGGTGTGCCAATTTAACTTGCGCTCGAAATATGCCCGCAAAGAATTATAAGCGCTTACCGCTCCGCAGCCGCACTAGGAATTCTCCTACTCCCGTCTCAGCCATCACACACACAGTATCTTTTCTCTTTTTTTTTCTAACTTTCTCGCCACGCAACTGTCGCTAACTGTCGCCAGGACTCAAGTGACGAGTCCTGCTAATCGGAGCCGCAATTCGAACATGCCCCGAACATAGGCGCCATCCATAGTCAAAATTTTCCCGCTCGCATTGGGGTTCTCGTTACGCAATTCTTACAATCTAGCGTATCGCTATCGTTGAATTCCGCTGTCGCGGGGTGTTGATTGGCTGACCAGTCTCGTGTACCCCGTAGCTTGGCAGTGGCGTGGTGATGACTTCGCGAGGGTACCTGTCGTCAGTTGGGCGTCGGAGGGGGGGGGGCTACGACTCGCCGGCCACCAACGGGAATCTCGTCCGCCTTGGGTTCCCTCGCGGCAAAGCTCTCCGTTGACGCTCTCTCCGTAGCCTCGTGCGAGGCCCTCCTATCGTCGCGATCCGCCGCGATTGCCATCCAGTAACGTCGTTCTGACTTGCTGCCGATCCCCTGTCCGAAGCCGCATTTACTCGCCACCCAAAAAAAAATAAACAAAAATCCTGAAAAATCTTATTTGCTAAACCGGCGATGGTCCCCTCTTAGAGTCTCGGATGCGTGACTGTTGTCCTGGCGCTCTTTTTCGAAATGAGCCGCGGTCTACTCCGCGTGCTCCCTAAGTCTGTGGTCCGTCTAGAGTTCGGGGAGCCGTGGGGAACGCGCAGTAAAACTGCCACGTTACAATATATATATATATATATATATATATATATACACATTATAATTTCCAATTAACTTTTGAGAAAAGAAGAATTTTGGGATAGAAGAATGATTCACATTATTGAATTTCCGAAACATGAATATAATTATTAAAAAAATTTTATATATTTTTTAATCATCTGCTCACATATTATTTGGAAAAAAAATATCATTCATTGAAGAAATACCATTCAATGTACTTTATGTATTGCAATTTGGAGAATATATACAATGGATTAGAACTTATTAAAAAGTTTGAAGAAAACATACAGCCAGATAAATAATCAATTATTTGATTTCGTGTTTTTAATTTCTGAAAATTGATTATTCATTAATTTGGGAAAAATAATTTATTCAGATTAATTATTTTTTTGTCAATTGATTATTGAATCGAATTACCTTTATTTATGTTGAATTATATCAATGTATAATTCATATATATATACATTGATTTCATTAAATAAGAGGATGAGGAATCAATTCATTATTTATGTTTTATTTTGATATGTATATATATCAAAATAACAGAAATAATATATTTCTTCCTTATCCTCTCAGTTAATGAAGTTATATATATATTATAATAGTAAATATTGTGATTTTCAATTAATTTGAAAAGAAAAAATTTCCGAAAAAAAATATTTCACATCAATTAAATTTCAAAAAAATGAATATGATTATTAAAAAAATTTTATATATTTTTTGATTATTTGCTAAAATATTATTTAAAATGAGGATATTATTCACCAGAAAAAATGTCATTCAATGTACTTCATGTAT
Source organism: Neodiprion pinetum (assembly GCF_021155775.2). NCBI lineage: Eukaryota > Metazoa > Arthropoda > Insecta > Hymenoptera > Diprionidae > Neodiprion > Neodiprion pinetum. The sequence continues at coordinate 16,192,552 of NC_060232.1, forward strand.
TGTAATTTAGAGCATCTATACAATGGATTAGAACTTATTGAGAAGTTTGAAGAGAACATACAGATGGATAAATAATTAATTATTTGATTTTATATTTTCAATTTTTGAAGATTGATCATCCTGTTACGTCCTCCAGACTTTATATTCCTTTCCCACGCTCTTAGTTACCTTACGCTCTGTAGTCTACTCTTATCGTTCGCGAGTCAGCAGGTTCTCCTGTAACTCGCGGCTAGCTTGCCTGCTACATCCCGCAAAACCAGGCAGGTCCACCCCAGCGCTCAAGCAAGACACCTATCCCTCTAAACCAAGACCATACCTCTTTTCCTTGTCCGACTCCGTTGCATTGACCACTAATAAACAATCATATACCTTAAATCGTTTACCTTCCCTTGATACCGATCCCTTTCTATTCCATTTACTTTCTGCATTGGGAGTAGTAGCACGCGAGTGCATAGTCGACGTGAACGGACCCTACAATAGCCAAATAACACCTTGGCTGGGCGTGGAGTAAGCTCCGATTACTGCTCATCGAAGCCTACGCAATCTACCCCGTAACAATCCATTATTTCAAGAAAATAATACATTTGGATTATTTATTTTTTCTATTATTGAATTATTCAATTTAATCACCTCCATTTATATCAAATTATAGTAATGTATAATTTATATATATATATATATATATATATCTAAAAAAAAAAGTTTCAAACGAATGAACAGGTAGAAGAAGATTATAATAAGAATAGTGAAAAAAGACTATAATAATAATAGTATAAGAAAAGATTATAATAACAATAGTATACGCACGAAGTTGGCGGTGGGTTGAGATCCCGAAAACAAAACAAAAAGCATCTAGCAAACCCTTTGACAGCTGTCGTCGGCTGTTTATGACAGTCTTTGACAAATTTCTTTATAGTTATCTGTTTCTGACGCGCAAAAAATGAACATGCAAACGAAAATTATCAAGATGATTCCCGACAGGAATTGTCTTTTTCACGCGTTGGCGTATTGTGTATACGGCACTCAAGATCGACACGCAGAGGTAAGACTGAGTATCGCTTCAAATATAATGGATAATTGGTCTACATTTTCGGGTTTTATTACAGGTAATGAGTCAAACGGTGCTGTGATTAGGTCACCTGGTGATTACAAATCGCATACTTATGAATAAAAATCGAATATACGGTGGAGAAGCAGAATTAGCTGCAGCTGCGGACATTTTTAAGATATGTTTAATCGTGTATCGCGAAGAACAAATTCATTCACACCGGATCGGATCACAAAATGAAACACAATTCTCGCTACTCTTCACCGGCGAGGGAGACAGTGGACACTTTGATGTCTTGCAGACCAAAATAAAATCCAGATAGTGAGTAATAAGTATGAAAAGTAACAATCAAATAATAGTAAATCTAAATATATCACTAAACAGTCAAAACGACAGCCAGGATTTACTTCGGCAATGGAGAAAGGAGGAGTTTCAAGCAGCAGACAAGGCGATGAAGATAGTGGATGGTCGGAAGTATCACAAAAGAAAGAGGAAAATAAAATTGTAAGTGCAAAGAACCAAATAAGCCATAGAATAGTATCCATCAAATATTCGTATAACCAGGTAAGAGGACGACCAGGATCGATGTTGACCACAAGAGAAAGAGGTGTTTTGCGGAATGAACAGCAACGCAAATATAGAGAAAAAAATGATATAAAGAAGGTGATTTTGGAGAATAACCGGCAGAGCGGTAGTAAAAATAATTCAACGAAGGGTGTCAAAGAATTAGAAGAATTGATTGTGATTATTGATTTGGAAAATAAATCAAGAGGACGACCAACCAATGTGATGGACATAGAAGAGCGAAAAATTAGACGACGAGAACAGCAGCGAAAATATACGAAAGCGAACGAAAAAAATCATACTGGCTTTTCAACCAACGAACAGAAAGGAGGAGTTTCAAACAGCAGACAAGGCGATGGAGACGGTGGATGGTCGGACGTATCACAAAAGAAAAAGGAAAATAAAATTGTAAGTGCGAATAACCAAATAATCCAGAGAATAATAATAAACAAATATTCCTATAACCAGGCAAGAGGACTACCAGGATCTATGTTAACCACAAGAGAAAGAGGTGTTTTGCGGAGTGAACAGCAACACAAATATAGAGAAAAAAATAATATAAAGAAGGTGAATTTGGAGAATAACGGGCAGAGCGGTAGCAGAAATAATTCAGCAAGTCAAGGAGATAGATCGATATCAATAGAGAAGGATCACCAATTTCCAACCAACGAATGGAAGCTTAGATTGATGAAAAACAGAAAAGTAAGCACAGAAGGAATTGAAGTGGACAGCAAGTGCAGACCTGTCATCAAATCAATATCAAGGAATTCGCCTGTCTACTAGACAATGCGTAAGGAAATAGTGAGGCGCGCAGCGCCGAGACGGGATTGGCGCGCAAAGCGCGCAGGGGCGAAGCCCCTAGTATTTATACAGGGTGTCCCTAAATTGCCTTCCACGGACTAGCCAGCATGATACCTCGTTAAAATCCAACCGAGAATTTCTTTTTCTGAAGCTCGTCCGACGCATAGTTTTTGAATTATAAGCGATAGCGCTAGGCCAATCAGAGTGCACCATTTCATTTAGATTTGCCGCCACGGAAATTGCTGTTTTGTTCGACTCGGTAAATTATTATTATTCGTTTACGAATTAAATATCGGCACCTCCCCTCTCTCGCTGATGTACCCCTTATGCTTGAGGATGCGCTTCTGTTTACTCACACAAGTGTGCGCCCATGAATGTGCGGCCGGCAGCGTGTCCGCGGCAACAATACCGAGGTCAGCGCCCGAGAAGGGGTACAACAGGGAGAGAGGGGAGGTGCCGATATTCAATTCGTAAACGAATAATAATAATTCACCCAGCCGAACAAAACAGCAATTTCCGTGGCGGCAAATCCAGATGAAATGGTGCACTCTGATTGGCCTAGCGCTATCGCTTATAATTCAAAAACTATGCGTCGGACGAGCTTCCGGAAAAGAAATTCTCGGTTGGATTTTAACGAGGTATCATGCTGGCTAGTCCGTGGGAGGCAATTTACGGACACCCTGTATATATATCTATATATAAATCGATTTCAATAAATAAGAGAATGAGAAAGAAATTCATTATTTATGTTTCATTTTGATACATATATATTTATTCATGTATATATATTATAATTTTCAATTAACTTTTGAAAAAAGAAAAATTTTTGAAAAAAAAAATATTTTACATCATTAAATTTTTCGAAAATAAATATGATCATGAAGAAAATCTGATATATTTTTTGATTATTTGCTCACATGATAATTGAAATAAAAATATTATTCATTGGAAAAATGCCATTTAATGTACTTTATGTATTGTAATTTGGAGCATCTATACAATGGATTAGAACTTAATAAAAAGTTCAAAGAAAACACAAAAACATATCTCATTAAATGAGCGGATAAGGAATAAATTCATTATCTATGTTTGATTTTCATATGTATATTAAAACGTTTCGAGTTTGTTCGCGGGCTGAATTTCGTCATAATATATATGTCATACGTATATGTGAGGTGACGTGGAGATTTCGCGCAAGCTCGAATGTTATATTAATTTTACGAATTTCCTGTCTCTTGGATAGAGCTGCAGGATTTGGTCTCTGGACTTGAGAGGAAGGTGAAGAATGATTACGTGACGATTATTTGATGAACTTCTGAAAGAGCTTGAATAATTTCACCGTTTCAACTTGGTTTTCGAGATAGCCTCAGAAGTTGTTTCCTCACCATCACGTGCAATGGCACGAGTGGAATAAACCCATCATCACAGCCCGTGTAAACGGTTGAGGGTCAAACTTGATCTGTGTGTGTGAAGCACGCACAGATCAAACGCTATGAATGGTTGACTCGTGATGCGAAAAATTTGTTTCCAGAAAGGAAGTGTTTAAATAATAAGTGAATGTTTCGTTCCCGGGAGGCGGGATGAGAGACAGGATGTCAGGTTTTGAATTCATTTTCCTTGTGATCTGTAATAAATTTGTGGTAATTTAGGAAGGAATAGCTCTTTCTTATTTAATTTAATAATAATTCGGTTTACCTACGGCAAGACTGAATATTATTTGCGTGATAGCATGGTGGTCAGAACGACGCTATTCGACAAGGCGGGATCGTCGTTGACAAGTCGGTTTCGATATTGATAATGATTCGTTTAGTTAGTACTAAGACAGAATATTATTTACGTGATAGCATTGTAGTCGGAAGGACTTGGACAATAGATCGGTTTACCTACGGCAAGACTGAATATTATTTGCGTGATAGCATGGTGGTCAGAAGGACGGTATTCGACAATGCGGGATCGTCGTTGACAAGTCGGTTTCGATATTGATAATGATTCGTTTAGTTAGTACTAAGACAGAATATTATTTACGTGATAGAATGGTAGTCAGAATGGCTTGGATAATAGTTCGGCTTCCCTATGGCAAGACTGGATATTATTTGCGTGGTAGTCAAATGAAAGTGAATTCTACGCGAACATGCCGTCACCTGTATCAAGACATCCAGTCGCAATGACAGAGACTCTCTACAGGTTCAAGTGCCCTACCTATGGGTCAGAGGATTGTGGGACGATCACCGTATATGAGCCATGAGGTGAGACGGAATGCTGATCATCACTCAGACACGGCTCCCTAATACCTAAGGACTTTTATTTAAAACAGATAAAATGTTTAATACGTTGAATGCCCCCCTTGATGGGGAGTAGTGTTTGAGGAGTCCTGGAAGGACGACTCCACGTCTCCTGATCGTGGGTCGTGTCGATATCTGACTCCTCGTAGACGTGGGATGCTCCGTCAATATATGCACGGATAGGTCCTCACGTTGGACGATTCGTTGATCTACCTTGGTGTATGATACAATAGATGATAGATCTCGAGCCACATTTCCGCTCGTCTTTTATACTTTCTTATTGTCTAGTTTCGCGGTTTTCGGGGATAGAGATTGGCCGTGTCCCATAAAGAAGGGGCACGGTAAATCGTGTGATTTGGTTGGTTTACCGGTATGTGGTGGGGTCATCGAGTGTGTAGTGAGATTTGGGCTTGTCACTACCAAGCACAATATTTGGGGGCACGCGTTGAACTTCAGGTGCCAGTACTCTAGCCAGGCGTCCCGTCACATTACCCTTTCAGTTTTCTTTCACTATAATTTTTTTTGTATAACCTTGGAAGGCTCATGCATTTCGGGGGGAAAAAAAAAAACTTGTTCGTCTTTACTTATGTATTTCGAGGTATGGTACACCGTCCCGTAGGGATTTTACCGCGCATACGCTCACGGATGGTGGCCTCGTTAACTTCTTCCGGCTGCACGGGTCCACGTTTTTTTATTTTGGGGATCTGGATCACCTGCGTGTGATCACGAACGATATTCCCATATCCCGGGTAGGACTTGACCTGCCCTAAATCCGCGATATTGCTGAGATAACCGGATCCCTTTTTCTCCCCCGGTGTTATTCGAGACGAAATGAATTTAAGAAAAATCTTCGTCGTTGTCCCGTGATAGCCCACCGATTCTCGTGTCCCAATGCCGCGTTCTTGCTTCAGTTTCTCCTCGTCTCTTTCCAGGTCATCAAAGTAACATCCCTCGGTTTTGGTTTGCCGTGAATTACGTTTGATTTTATTGTAATCCCTTTTCCTTGTTGGAATTTGGGTAGGAGAGTATGTATGATGTCTTTCGCACCTTTGCCTTAACATAATACGGACCCTCATAAAATGGTAGAAATTTTGCTACCGATTTTGTTACAGGATTCAAGATAGCCAAGGCCCTAGCTAAGACGGGATCGCCGACTTTGAAATGTCTGAATTTGTGTTTTTTTTTTGAATTTTTCGGCACTCTTCTCTCTTATTCGCGAGATATTCTTGTGCACACGGAAGATGAGGTTTTCATGTGGAAGAGATTTTTTTTTTACATTACCCAGTGAACACATGACCTCCATATGACGTCATAGATAGGTTACATAGAGATCATCGACTTTTTACATAGATATGACATAAAAATGACTTTATTGATGACTCTGATATGATGTCATGTAGTATGACATCATTATGACAAAGTGCTGACCTAAAATTTGACTTTTATATGACGTCATGATTGTGACTTCAATATTACGTAAATCTTATGTCTTATCCCTATCATATGTGTGACGTCACATCAAAGTCATAAATTTATATATTATTTACGTAAGAAATAAATCATACAATTACATAAATTACAAGTCATATTCTGACGTCAAAAGGATATCATAATACCGTCATATTCTTACGTAAGAAACAACCCACACTTTTACGTAAAATTGATGTAAGATGAACGTCATACTTAAGCATCAGCTTCCGGTCATTCTTTTACATACGAGTGACATAATACCAGAGATGAGTAGGGAGATCTCCAACGCTCGGCTTTTCGTGATACCAGCTAGGTTGGAGCGTCGACGTGACACCTAGGCGGCCACGCACCGAAGGTGGCCCATTTCCGACCTGACACCTAGGCGGCCATGCACCGAAGGTGGCCCACAATCGTGCATATATAGATATACTCGGTCGCTCGAGCAAGCGGTTGCCAATCGCATCCTTGTCCCCGCTCGCACAAATCTTTCCAGGAATGCAAGAATTGGGATTTTTTTGTTTTAATTATGAATGTCAGCGAATAAAAGTATCTCCAGATTTGATAAATTTTGGATTCAATTAGCGGACGCTGAACCAAAATAATCAACCATTCCCAGCCCGAATACTTTTTTTTTTTTAATAAATATTATTTTTTTATTGATATGAAAATATGTGACGCCTGGTGTTCTCGAATATTTGTATACGCAGTCTATGGAAAAATATACGAAGCCAGCTCGATAACATTTATGCAAAGTGTGCAATGGGCAAGTGGTTGGAGGAAATTTTTTTTTTCTCGAACTGAATCTTCCAGAGAACCATCAGCGAATTCCAAGCAAGCTCCATAAACATACCGAGCAAACGCGCGATCACGGACGTAGCTGTGGTGTGGCTGAGTGGATACCACATGAGGATGAATTTTCAATCACAGGTTTTTGCGCGAAGTTTTCCTGTATTTAAGTTAATTACTGCTGCCTCTGCTATAATACTGCATTCAAGTCTTAAACAAAACACTAAAAAATAAGTTAACCACTTAATGTAAAACGAAATGTTAGATTGAGCTTAAAATTTAAGCCGGAGTTACATAAACTAAGATAATTACAAGTGCAATATTGTAAATATTGAACATTTATTTTTCATCTAAATAAATATGGTTTCCTCCTCAAAAAAAAAAAAAAACATGAGGATAGAGTGATGCGGGATACGGGTTCGATCGCAGTTCACTCTCTTTTTTTTTTTTATTTTTAAATTCAATCCCGGCTTTTTTTTTGTATTTTCGGAGAGAAAAAACAAATCAAACAAAGAAAATTTCGAGAGCCGGTCGATTTTTTCCTTCTTTCCTTTTGCTTTTTTTTTACTGAACCCACCTTTTTTGTAGTGGGGGTAACCCGGAAGAGAACAAATAATTGAAATAATAAAATTCCGAGAGCGAATCGATTTGTTCCCCGTTTTTGGCGCCTCTTTTTTGATATGGAAAAGTTTTGACAGTAATGGAAAATAGAGATTACTAAACGCAAATGCATTGTTTTTCAATAACACCGGCCCACAAAAAAAAAAAGTGGCCTGTACTTTTGACCGGACCTACCTATCTTTATGTATTTTGACGCGCTGAATCCGAATCTGAAGTCAGTTTTGCCCGTACACCCTCAAAATTTTGAGTAAATTGCAAAAAACCATAAAAATCGCCAAAAATTAGCATTTTTGGTAAGAAAAAAATTTATGGAACTATAGACCAAGTATGATTTTTATTCATTTTGGTCCGCTAAACCCAAATCTGAAGTTTATTCAACCATAAGCCTTTTAAAATTTAATTGGGCCGGTGTTATTAAAAAACAATACATTTGTTTTTAGTAATCTCTATTTTCCATTCCTGTCAAAACTTTTCCTTATTAAAAAAAAACGCCCATTTTATATCAGTCTTGACGAGCATTTCTCAAGAAGTTTGAGAGATGCGAGATCGGAACGACAAAATTATTTCAGTAGCAACAATGTATGGACCCCTCTCCTTTTCTGATATTGGCAGCCAGTTAAGAGGCTTCACAGTGTTCAGTTTAGTGCCAGCAGCTCTCGTGGTAGCAAGATGGTAAGTGAATTACATAATTATTTTACATGTATGGAAAAACCGGCAGGTTTGACGATCGTCTATTTACTTTATAGATTAAGAAGAGAAAAAAAGGGAAGGACCTGTAGTCGTATTTTATACTTTATTTAATTTTCCTTGAATTGTCAGACGTTTTTATTTTTGATTGTATAGGAAGAAGATGTGTGGGGAATTCCATTCTAGTGCCCAAGAATATAGTACACATTTTCGATCATTTTTTCTTTTTTTTTTTTGGGAAAACATTTTCCTCAATTTCCAAATTTCCTTAATTTTTTGGTATTCAAATCGATTCTTACCAATTTTGCGCACAGGTGGGATTTCTTTAATTATTTTTTCCTTAATCCTGAGGATATTTCCTATCTGAGACCACTGTCAATAGGCGAGATTCCGGAAATCATAAAATTACCTTTTCCTCTAATTAAAAAGAAAATCACATAAGGCCACTAAGAGCTCGAAATGAAAATCTGAAAAAATTAGAGATGTTTTTTTATATTCGAAGCCATTAACGTAAAAAATCCGTTTAACGACCATCCTAATAGATATACATTGTATATGGGGCATTCCGCGTCAAATTTGCAACCCATGTACCTCACCCTCTTCGATTTTGATAATTCTTTAGTATGATGTTACAACCACGGTTTCAATCGACTTGAAACAGTGTCGGAATTTTTTGAAGATTTCTTTAGCCACCACTGAAAGAGAAAAAAAAATGAAAAACCAATTCCGGAAACGCTTCTTTTAAAATTCTGAAAAAATTCACACTGATTTTGTAATTAAGAATATTATTTGTAAGCACGACACGATAACGGGATCTCAAAATCTACTACTTTTCTAGCAAGTTTTTAGTTTTCTTGGATCTTTGGATAACTTAAAAAAAAAGAATAAAATGGTATAAACTGTATTCAGGCCTTCTGGCATTCCTCTGAATTTCAGAAGAATTGACATCCATTAATAATAGAGAAATTTATGATCGAACAAATAAATAGAAACTCCAATTCTGGCATGAGAAAAAAATGCTTGCCAGAAAAGTAGTGAATGTTGAGATCACGTTGTCCTGTCGTGCTTACAAATCATATTTTTAATTACAAAATCAGTGTGAATTTTTTCAGAATTGTAAAAGAAGCGTTTCCGGAATTGGTTTTTCATTTTTTTTTCTCTTTCAGTGGTGGCTAAAGAAATCTTCAAAAAATTCCGACACTGTTTCAAGTCGATTGAAACCGTGGTTGTAACATCATACTAAAGAATTATCAAAATCGAAGAGGGTGAGGTACATGGGTTGCAAATTTGACGCGGAATGCCCCATATACAATGTATATCTATTAGGATGGTCGTTAAACGGATTTTTTACGTTAATGGCTTCGAATATAAAAAAACATCTCTAATTTTTTCAGATTTTCATTTCGAGCTCTTAGTGGCCTTATGTGATTTTCTTTTTAATTAGAGGAAAAGGTAATTTTATGATTTCCGGAATCTCGCCTATTGACAGTGGTCTCAGATAGGAAATATCCTCAGGATTAAGGAAAAAATAATTAAAGAAATCCCACCTGTGCGCAAAATTGGTAAGAATCGATTTGAATACCAAAAAATTAAGGAAATTTGGAAATTGAGGAAAATGTTTTCCCAAAAAAAAAAAAGAAAAAATGATCGAAAATGTGTACTATATTCTTGGGCACTAGAATGGAATTCCCCACACATCTTCTTCCTATACAATCAAAAATAAAAACGTCTGACAATTCAAGGAAAATTAAATAAAGTATAAAATACGACTACAGGTCCTTCCCTTTTTTTCTCTTCTTAATCTATAAAGTAAATAGACGATCGTCAAACCTGCCGGTTTTTCCATACATGTAAAATAATTATGTAATTCACTTACCATCTTGCTACCACGAGAGCTGCTGGCACTAAACTGAACACTGTGAAGCCTCTTAACTGGCTGCCAATATCAGAAAAGGAGAGGGGTCCATACATTGTTGCTACTGAAATAATTTTGTCGTTCCGATCTCGCATCTCTCAAACTTCTTGAGAAATGCTCGTCAAGACTGATATAAAATGGGCGTTTTTTTTTAATAAGGAAAAGTTTTGACAGGAATGGAAAATAGAGATTACTAAAAACAAATGTATTGTTTTTTAATAACACCGGCCCAATTAAATTTTAAAAGGCTTATGGTTGAATAAACTTCAGATTTGGGTTTAGCGGACCAAAATGAATAAAAATCATACTTGGTCTATAGTTCCATAAATTTTTTTCTTACCAAAAATGCTAATTTTTGGCGATTTTTATGGTTTTTTGCAATTTACTCAAAATTTTGAGGGTGTACGGGCAAAACTGACTTCAGATTCGGATTCAGCGCGTCAAAATACATAAAGATAGGTAGGTCCGGTCAAAAGTACAGGCCACTTTTTTTTTTTGTGGGCCGGTGTTATTGAAAAACAATGCATTTGCGTTTAGTAATCTCTATTTTCCATTACTGTCAAAACTTTTCCATATCAAAAAAGAGGCGCCAAAAACGGGGAACAAATCGATTCGCTCTCGGAATTTTATTATTTCAATTATTTGTTCTCTTCCGGGTTACCCCCACTACAAAAAAGGTGGGTTCAGTAAAAAAAAAGCAAAAGGAAAGAAGGAAAAAATCGACCGGCTCTCGAAATTTTCTTTGTTTGATTTGTTTTTTCTCTCCGAAAATACAAAAAAAAAGCCGGGATTGAATTTAAAAATAAAAAAAAAAAAGAGAGTGAACTGCGATCGAACCCGTATCCCGCATCACTCTATCCTCATGTTTTTTTTTTTTTTTGAGGAGGAAACCATATTTATTTAGATGAAAAATAAATGTTCAATATTTACAATATTGCACTTGTAATTATCTTAGTTTATGTAACTCCGGCTTAAATTTTAAGCTCAATCTAACATTTCGTTTTACATTAAGTGGTTAACTTATTTTTTAGTGTTTTGTTTAAGACTTGAATGCAGTATTATAGCAGAGGCAGCAGTAATTAACTTAAATACAGGAAAACTTCGCGCAAAAACCTGTGATTGAAAATTCATCCTCATGTGGTATCCACTCAGCCACACCACAGCTACGTCCGTGATCGCGCGTTTGCTCGGTATGTTTATGGAGCTTGCTTGGAATTCGCTGATGGTTCTCTGGAAGATTCAGTTCGAGAAAAAAAAAATTTCCTCCAACCACTTGCCCATTGCACACTTTGCATAAATGTTATCGAGCTGGCTTCGTATATTTTTCCATAGACTGCGTATACAAATATTCGAGAACACCAGGCGTCACATATTTTCATATCAATAAAAAAATAATATTTATTAAAAAAAAAAAAGTATTCGGGCTGGGAATGGTTGATTATTTTGGTTCAGCGTCCGCTAATTGAATCCAAAATTTATCAAATCTGGAGATACTTTTATTCGCTGACATTCATAATTAAAACAAAAAAATCCCAATTCTTGCATTCCTGGAAAGATTTGTGCGAGCGGGGACAAGGATGCGATTGGCAACCGCTTGCTCGAGCGACCGAGTATATCTATTGTAACGTGGCGTTTCAGAATCGCCCGTCACAAGGGCACACAACCGTTATTATTTTTAGTTTAAGCGTCCTCGGCAGGGTACTCCAACCGAACTCGATACAAAATAGGCAATAACTACTTTTAACTAATTCTTTTTTGTAAATTCTTTATTTCGCGCTGCGGCGCACGCTAACAAGGTACTTGGACGACAACGATCCCGATCAACAAGGGACCACTATCTACCGTTTGCAGCTCTCGACGACTTCGCCTACTGACGGTCTCATCAGACTACACTGGCTACCTTGGTGCACCTTTATATACACCTGGGGTAGCATCCACCCGAACCTTCCGTATCGCCTCGACTGCCGGTGAACAGGGAGACAAAAAAATCCTCCCGGCGGCCGAGGGCATCGTTCCTCGAAGAGGAACCAGCCGCCAACTCTATCGGATGCCGTAAGGATGGCGTGAAGGGCAGACCGTAGCCTGCCATCCTCCGACTTACCGGCCTGGTGCCGGACCGACCCCAAACCACTACGTTCAGGGTGATAAAGCCGTCGTTCCGAGGATCGACGCTGCCTCCCTACCGGCAGGGACCAATTGTGTGGGTCGTGGTCCACGGTTTGGCCAACCGTCTGACTGCACGACCTCTGGTACAGGCAGCTAGCTACTGCCTGTACAAAAGCCGGTGGAGGTGAACAATGAGGCGTCACTCTCCACCCGGTAACTTTGGCCGAGAGGCACCCTATGTATGCCTCTGCCAAAGAAGTCCCCGATGATAGGCAGCCTGGACTGTAACCGAAGCAGCTACACATCGTACGAGTTGGTGTCAACGACGAAATCGCGAGCAGCACATTACACCACATCTAGCGGTAATTTTTGGAAAACGTATGACCACGCAGTAACCAATATTCGCCACAGGGGGATGGCCTATTTGCGGTGGGGGTCAACCGACCAATCAAAGAAGAAGAAGAATCACCTCACGACAACCGCGAGATCGGCGAGCTGAACTACGACCTGCTATTCTACGCTTGACCTGCCGAGTGACAGCGTCGTTCTTTTGCATCCTTCCGATTATCCTCTCGATTTCAGCTACCGATCCTTCTTCCTTTCATTCTACCATTATCGCAATCTACCGTTTTCTTTTTATACTCTCGATCCTTGTACTACCGTTCACTTCTTCCTATACATTCAATTCCTTTCCTTTCTTTCTACTCTCGTTTTATTATTTCTAAGTTTACTTTAAATTAGAATCAGTTTGTGTGCCTGAGGTCAACCGTTAAGGTAAGGCTTCTGCCTTCGAATTGTACCGTTACGAAGTTGCTCATAATTTCTATTCTTTCTCATAGTATTTATCGACTTTGCGTGAATCATGGTCCACGGTTAAAGTTGCAGTAAGCCGCCGTGTGGCTGCATGATTTCGGTCATCAATATTATATTTATTGTTTCTTGGTTGCATCGTGTGGTGCCGTTTTGTGTGAATCATGGTCCACGACTTCCGTGTGGCTGCATGATTTCAGTAACTTATTATTTTCGTATCTGAGCGACCTCGTAACTGCCAAATAATTACTTTTCTTGTATCTATGATTTTTCTGATTATTTGTGAATCTCTATTATCTTGCTTCCGTATTTTCTATCGTATTTTGAGCCCTATTGGCTTCATATTTGATTCCATACTCTTTTTGTAATAGTAGTGTGCTTTATATTTTATTTCCGTTATTGCTTATTATATTTTTATTTATTTTTGTGCCTATTGTATCGTATATCGAGTTCCTTGGAGTACAAGCGAGCGTAGAATCACCCTTAGATATTACCGCCTTTTTCTTTATTACTATTGACAATTTTATACTATTTCTGCCTGTTATTTATTTTTCCGTATTTTGTTAGATTAAGTTCTGTGAATTATTCTTTTGTATTGCGGTGTATTTTCGTATATTTCTCTATTTTGTAAACTCTCCGAAATTCTCTCACTCTCATAATTTTGTATTTTGTATCCTCTCAAAAGTTATATTTAGGAATTCATTATTTAATTCCTCACGTACGTAATAATTCTAAATTGTCGAATCTACCGTTTCTGAATAATTCTACCGAAGGCTATCTAGTCGATCGTTTGCCGACTTGGTAAATTGCTACTGAATGTCAATCTCTCATACCGAATATAATTTATGGTAAATTTGTCGTATAATCTACCGAACTATCGATACGTTGTTTTATACCGATCGCAGTAAAGTTCTCTCGTTCTAATTGCCAGAATAATAATTTTCGTAGCGTCATTTGCAACTTGGGTAAGATCACGTCGCCCAGTGACGTGTAGTTTTAAGTCAAATCTTGCATTATATCGCATCTCTCGACCTACGTCTATTTTTCTCTGTTAACTACCGTCTCTCGTGTTAAAGCTACCGTTTACTGCTATTCTACCGATATTTTTGTGAACAACGATTATTTATTTTATTAACTACCGCTATCGATACCACCTTATTTGCCTGTCTCACTTATGTAACCTTCTCGACAATATATGATCGATTGACTTATTCATTTTCCTTTTAACTGGAGGTTATTCTTTATTTTGTTATTTTCTTTAATTCTGGAATTACTGCTAGCTGCCTTGAACTCCGCCACTCTACCGGGATGTACGCGATCGTACCTGTGCCTAGCCAGCCATACAACGGGTTCTCTATTTATCTCTTTTGTACGGTTTTGTGTTAATTTTATTGATTTACATTATTGTTTAAAAATCGACGCTATCGCGTCTGGCGCCCAACGTACTCATTTTGTTATAGTTTGATATTGCGGATAAGTAGAGAATCGCGCCAAAGTGTCAACGGTAAGTCCTCATCCGAACGTAACAGAATTTAGCGTTACAAATTGATGGGCGACGAGGGGCCCGAAAAGGCTTAGCGTTACACTATATATGCACGATTGTGGGCCACCTTCGGTGCATGGCCGCCTAGGTGTCAGGTCGGAAATGGGCCACCTTCGGTGCGTGGCCGCCTAGGTGTCACGTCGACGCTCCAACCTAGCTGGTATCACGAAAAGCCGAGCGTTGGAGATCTCCCTACTCATCTCTGATAATACTCATGTCACGACGGTATAAAAAAAAACGATCAACGATACTTTTCTATTTATGTTCTATGTTGTATCATGTATTGATTTAATAATTCATAAGTGGAATTTCATATGACATTTCTTAATTTTTACTTTTATATTTAGTGTCCAAATTTAACTTACCGCAAGTTCTCTTCAAATGCAAACATTAAATATATTTTCAACATTGGAAATATTAGGATATTGTCATAAATAAAATATATAAACTAATTTCAAAATCAATTATTATATTGTAATAGAGGTACAGTAACAAAATAATCACTATTTATAAATGAAAAATATAAACATTTTGACTTCACAAGGTCTGTTGTAACAGTTTTTAATTTAGAATTGATACTTTTTTTTACCAAATAAATATTCAATTGTTTTGAGTCACAGGGTCTTACAAATAGCGATTCAAATTGAAAAAAATATTCGCCTTTCATTGTTACTTGATCATTGGTATCATTTATGCGCTTAATCAATAAAATATTATTATTAGACAATAAACAGCAATTTTCATTTTTTTTTTAACTCAAAGTGAAGCCCTTAAACTCTAAAGAATTAATTTCACCATTATCTGATTTTTTAATCACTGGATATGATGGGAAAATATGTTTCTTTAGTGGCAAATCATCTTCTTCATGGACACGGTTAACTACCTGTTCTAAAGGTTTTGGTGCATCCTCAACTTCACTTTTGATGTTTGACATAAAATTTTCAAACTTAAAAGTACTAAAATCATCTAACGGCCCAAATTTTTTGCAATCCTTGGCAAGATGTACTAAATTATGTACATTGTACGATATTGAATTCTGACCGTACAAATTTTTATGCTCATCAATGAACCACCTTAACAATTCATCAGCATAATCGTTATACACTAGGTATCTTTGAGGATCACATAAAATTCTTATAGCAACACTTAGAGCCATAAAGTGATTATGATATCGTGATCTCAATATATTTTTTAATATGATTGGACCTGCATATAATAGAAACTGACAACATTCTGTGGCCTTCCACTTTGCAACGGTATCTAACAGTCTCGGCTGTTGTGCAAATTCAGATGGAATACAAGTTTTAATGGCCTTTAGCGCTTCATCAACATCTTCTTTTTGATCCTTTGTCAGTCGATGTGCCTTGGAACCATTAGCCAAACGAATTACATATCGTTTTGCTACACCCAAGCATACTAAATGCTGATAATCTAGTGGAATTTGAGATACCATCCCAAAATCTAAATCAAGCAGTAAAGATTCACCCAAGTGATGTTCTTCTTGCAGTTGATTTTTGAATGATTCGTCTGTACGAAGCGGACTATTAATCTCTGGAAAATAAACATAGTTTCCCCATTCTCCTTGTTGGATACATTTGAAACAACCAAAGTACCCACTATGAGATTTGGTTAAAGTTAAATATGCTCTAGCTGGAGCATCACAAATTATAGCACTGAGTCGTACATTTATAGTCCTGTCATTGATTTTCAAACCTTCATTTTGTATATCTTTCATGTCGTCAACGAAAGGATTTATATATACATTAAAATCATTTGGCTTAGAGTGACCGTGGAAAAGTCCCACTAAGAATGGTTCAGTATGAAAGTCATCCTGAATTGCAGCCAACAAAGGCCAAAATTGACTGCTAGACGACTTACTGAAAGACATCCCATCACAATTCAGTTGAATCAAAATAGTTGTAGGGCAAACATTATAGTATTTATTCAGTGAGCGAATTAATCCATGGGCGATTCCAAAATGGAAATAAGAACCCCCATTGCCATGAATAATCTTTCCTGTCATATCACGAGGAGTTTTCATCAAAGTACGAAGGTCTTTCTTCAGTTCATTTTGGTGTCCGTGGTTACGAAAAATACTTATTAATTTATTAGCAGCTTGTTGCGAAATACTATTTTCAGATAACCAAAACCGCAAATCTTCAGACAATGTAGTCCATGAAGCAGACCCAGTTTCTTTATGAAACTGTACATTTTCTAAAGTTTTCGGCCGTTCAATTTTATCACTTTTTGTGATTTGCTCCATTTGTTTATTTAAATCGTGACTAGATTGGTCACTATTTTGGTCATAAATCTCAAGGTCATTTTCAACATCATCTCGTGAATCATCAGATGTTGCCACTGAAACACTGTGTAAGATCTGTGATGATTGAATTTCCTCTGTTGTACTTTGTGCATCTTGAATGTTTTTTGCAGTCTGAATTTCCTCTTGAATAAGTTGATTGATTCTTCGTTTCGTCATAAATCGTATTGGCTTGTTAGGCATTTTCAATTATATTCAAAATAATGCGTGAGCTGAATATCGTCTGAAATAGAGAAAATAAAATTTTTTTATGACATTAAAGGAAGTAGAGTTAATGTCAGACAATAGAAACAAATTTTTATAATTTGAAAAATTATATCGATAATTTGTTTATTCTTTCTCATATGTTAAAATGAAAAAAAAAATTTTTTTTAATTATATATTTATTTAAATAAAATCTGAATATTGTCAGATGTCTGCTTATTTCACTTGAAATACTAGTCAGTTTTCTATTGTTATTTTTTAACGTCGATCATCTTTCAAATCAACATACAGACATAAAAACTTTGAAGGATTTTGATAACATGCAATTAAATAAATTACTCCTCATAAAATATGTCAAATCGAAACTCATATAAAAACCAAGAAATACAATATTACTATTAGGTTAATTTTTGAATTGATAAAAAAATTGGATACTCACTATTAAATATAAAAGTCAAGATCTTTCTCGATTTTTATATAAATGAATACAATCATTTCACAAACAATTTAAATTAAATATTCATTATGAAAACTATTATTTATAAGCAATAAATTAAAATTTTAATGTAATGTATGTATATAAATGTAAACATAAACTACATGTGATTATGAAAGCTCCTTTAGATTTTTTTTCTGCTTAGTTGTTAGGCAGCCATTTTGCGCAATTAACCGCGTAATTTAACAGTGAAAAAACTTTTTTAATCTTTTATAAATATAACTCACTAATAACATCATTACAATTAATTACTATCATAATACTTTGTAATAAAAAATTATTTCCATAGAAGTTTTTATTTAAAATTCGCAGGCACACAATAGGAAAATAAATAAATAAATTTGCGGATATATAAAAAGCGCGGGCCGCGCATTGCGCAGTAATATTGACCTCCCTTCTACTTACTGTTAGCCCACGGCGTGGGCCTCATGCTGATAAATAAAGGGGCGGTGCATTTAGTCCTTGGTCTGCATAAATTTTATAAACAGTGATAAAAAGTGATTATTTTTCAAAAACAAAGTCAATTATATTTAAAAAAAAAAAAATTTTGAAGATGAGCAAGATGTAAGTATATACTAATACACAACGTTTATCATCAACAGTTACAATAAAGCAAAACCTAACCTAAAATTTTAATAATATTCTTTTAAAACTATTAATTTATTATTTTCAATTTTTAGTACAAGTATAAAGACAACAAAGGATTACGCTGTCGTATCATTCATCAAATTTGATACGTATTCAGAAATACCCACGAATTGGCTTTTGTACAATGAAAAGTTCAAAGATAAGATTGCATGTTGGTGGCCGAAGAAAGGGACAAAAAATATTGCCCAAAAGATTAAGAACAGAGAAACACCACCTAAGGACTGGCCAGTTTACGAGATACAAATTTTGAGATATTGCAGTAAGTATTAAAATTATTAATTATACTGAAAGCAACAGATATCCACATCTGTATTTTTTTTTAATTGTTTACTGATGAAAAAAAAAGTCAGATTTCTGTTAGCCTCCGCGTTAATTGTTGAACTTTGCAATTTATTTATTTACATTTTAAATTCTAAAATTGAATAATTAATCTTATAATTATCTGATTAATTAATAAAATTTTTAATTAGTTTGAAACTCAAAAAACTATATATAATTTTTATGATGATCATAGGTACTTTGGAAAGCGCAAGAAAAGCAGCTGAAGACTCGCAGTATGACTCTCAAATATCATCAGCGCCGGAGCCTCGCGGACGGGGACACAGAAAAAGGAAAGTCACTTCGCCGGTTCGAGATGTTTTAAAAATAAGTGGCAAGAACAATAAAATTTATTTCAGTAGTTCCGATGACGACGATCACCCGGGTAAAATTTTTCAATACATTAAATAATTGGTGCTTCTTTATTTAAAAACTATTGCACATAAATGCATTGTATGTATTGACGTTCATGAATATAAAAGGTGTAATTCTATTTTTTAGTTCCTGCATTGCCTCAACTTCCCCAAAACTCCCCATCAAAGAGCCCCAGTCACTTGAAAAGAAATAATCAAGAAGACTCTAGTTCGCAAAGCTCCCATGAAGTTCATGACGATGATTCAGACGGCTCGCTTACTAGGACTATGGATCGTGCGAAGGCACTTTTAAACAATCACAAATCAAAACAGGACGAACCAGGAGCAACAGCTTCAGAAAGTAACGGCGTTAGTGATAAGGACTCAGATACGCAAGTCAAACACGAGCTCAGAGTTTTTGGAGGTAATATTATCATTTGAATCTTTATTAGCTGTCTACTCACCCTGATTAAAAAAAAATATTGAGACAGAGAAGAAAGTATTGAAAAGTATTGGTTTTCTTGTCAATCCAATAGTTTTCAATTCAATACTTTTTTCTCTGTTTCAATACTTTTTTTATATTCAGGGAAGTGAATGGATGATTAAAATGATGAAATTCTTTTATTTTTACGGCATTATTATTATTATTATTATTATTATTATTTTGATTTCAGTAAAATTAGATACTTGTGTTTTTTTACTGGGTAAACTACTAACAGAAGTAAAGGACTTGAAGCAAAGGAATGTTCTTAACAACAATGGAAATTCTAGTTTGGACTCTGCTATTTCTGCTGAAGTAGAATCCCATTCGAAACTTGATACTCAAGAAAGGGTGGCAGCCTTTGAAGTACGACTAAAATCTTGCAAGACGTTCGAAGATGGATTCGTGAGTTATTTATAATTACATTAATCAATTAGGTTGAAAAATTTTAATCTCAACATTTGAAAAATTTTCATACTTTTTCGACTTTATCTACTTTTTGATAATTAAAAATTGAATTTATAATCAACATAAATTGTTTCGCAGTGCATATGCACTCATTTTTTAAACATTATGGAACATAAAATTTTATGAAGGTAAACATTTTTGAAAAACTGTCATTTAAAATATTTATTCTCAATTGCATGCCTTAAGCGCGAATGCGCGTAGGCATATTTCTGGGGCCTGAAAATCAAATTTTCTATTTCTTCTATTATAAAATTACTTTAATTGATGAAAATACTGACTGCTGCAAGATAATAATCTGATTATATAAATTTCAAGAAAAACATACATCTTTTAATTAATACATTAAATTTAAATTTTTATGGCTTTCCAAATTGATACTGATTTAATAACTGACAAACCGTTAAAAAAAAATTAGCTTTAATTAGAATAATTAACGACTAAAAAAATAATTTGAAGGATTGATTTAATAATTTTACTGAAACTTGAAAATTTGTCCATTGTAATAATTAATCATCATATAATCTGAAAATTTTAAATATTTATTTTTTCCTATATCCTATTCAAGAACGAAAAATAAATCAAAAAAAACTTATTCCAATATTTTATGGTCAAGAATAGGTATTGCTGCAATTTTAACGTTTGTATATTTCAACATGAACATTATTCATCATTTTTTGTACAAAAATATATTCTCTAATATTTTAAAAACCCACGATGCTGAAATTAACAGATATTTGAGAATTTCTTAAATTAATAAAAAAATTAACTATTAAAAAAGTTCCATTAATTAATATTAATAAAATAATATAGAAACAAATGTTTGAAAATATTTTTTGAGTGATATATTACTACATTAATAAGTACGGGAAATTGACAAATTTTTGTTGATATATAATCTCATTTTTGTAACTATTGGTCATTTTCTTTTTATTACATTATCGCGTACTAAATTTTTATCTAGGTTCGGAAAGTCAAACAAATTGGAGGAGCTAATGGTAAAGATTTCACTGAAAGGGCATTAGCTTTTATATTTTCTGACAAATTTGCAAAGGAAAACACCTGGGAAGGTAAAATAACCAAGTACAAAGTGAACGCATTGAAAGTGATTGACATTTGTGAAAGTAAGAAATGATTTTAATCTACAAATTTTAACAACAAAGCGGCAAAATATTTATGCAACAATTATATTTCAGAAGTTATTCTTGAAAAATTTCCGACGTGGGACAAAGCTGAATTCGGCAAAGCCGGAACCAATTGGTTTAGGCTTGGCAATCAAAGAGCAGGAGAACAAGCGAAACAGGTCATCAAAAAAACTATACCGATGGATAAAAAAATTCAGAGCAAATAATGCGTAAATTAAAAAAATTCACGCAAATATTCATATTTTATATCATTTATGTGTTGTTTTATAATCTCAAAATGAAAAATGACAATTACCGACAGATTCTAAAAAAAATGACGTGCATTGACTGCACGAAAATCTGTAATTGTCATTGTCACCTTTTGGATTTTTTTATTATTATTTAATGAAAAAAGAGATTATAATAATTACCAAATTTTATCGGAATAAGTCAAAGTTTAAGTTGCGCAATCTCATTTATAAAATTGAGATTCGTGAGCTAGTTTGCAATTCAAAAAGTGAAAATGAGCAATTACTATCTGGATTAACAATAGGTATCAATGTTTAATAACTATGTTAGAATGTGTAATTGTCATTTTCACTTTTTGAATCTTTTTCATTATTATTTAAAAAAAAAGACTAATAATTAAAAAATTTTATTATGATAAGTTGTAAGCTTCGTAATACTATTTGATAGTTTTAATGTTTATCCGCTAGTTTTTAACTTAAAAAGTGACCATAGATAATTACAGACTTAGATTCCAAAAAAATGATGTGCGTTGGCTACACGAAAATCTGTAATTGTCATTTTCACCTTTTGGATTTTTTTTTATTATTATTTAAAGAAAAAAGAGATTATAATAATTACCAAATTTTATCGGAATAAATCAAAGTTTAAGTTGCGCAATCTCATTTATAAAATTGAGATTCGTGAGCTAGTTTGCAATTTAAAAAGTGAAAATGAACAATTACTATCTGGATTAACAATAGGTATCAATGTTTAATAACTATATTAGAATGTGTAATTGTCATTTTCACTTTTTGAATCGTTTTCATTATTATTTAAAAAAAAGACTATAATAATTAAAAAATTTTAATATGATAAGTTGTAAGTTGCGCAATACTATTTGATAATTTAAATGTTTTTTCGCTAGTCTTCAACTCAAAAAGTGAACATAGATAATTGCAGACTTTGATTACAATAAGTATTAAAGTGCATTGACTGCATTAGAATCTGTAATCGTCATTTTCACTTTTTAGGTTTTTTCTAGTATTAAAAAAATCATTGATAGTTATTATTATTATTGTCAATTAATATAAGTAGATTTTGTGAGCGCAATACTATTCTGAAATTTAAGCTTCGTCTGTTTATTTATACTCAGAAAGAAAAGACAATTTCAAATTCTTTAATTACATGCATCGAACTACAACGTAATTACATTACAGGCCTGTAATTGTATTTTTTACTGTTATCATTTTCGTTAAATGATAAAAGAAAGATTAATAATTCTTATTTGTCAACATTCAAACTTGAATTATTAAAAAAGTGCAGTACTACCAAAAATAAAGATAGTAAATTATTTTTTCATTTCGAGTTAAACAGGTGGTTAAATTTTTTAACTCATATTTTTTACAACTACAAATTATTAGTCATTTTTCTAATAATGTGAATTATTTCTTATGTCAGTTGAATATCACATTATTGTAAGCATTCTCAAATACTTTTTATCACTATGACATCAGAGTTATGTCATCGAGACGTCAGGTAAGTTATAATCATGTCAGCCAGACGTTACAATTTTGTAAGCAACTTTACATCACTATTTTACCTCAAATTTAAGTCATCTTGACGTCAGCTAAATAACAAGTACGTCAGCTGGACGTCATATTTTTGTAAGCTTCCGGTACCGACTTTACTTCTCTATGACATCAGAGTTATGTCATTTTGACGTCAGTTAAGTCATAACGATGTCAATTGGAGGTCATATTTACGTCATTTATCTTACGTAAGAATCTTACGTCAGGAAGTGGGAAATTATGAGTCATATGTGACTCATATATGACTCACATCTTACGTAAATCATGACGTGACATGACGTCATTCTGACATCAGTTTGACATAATTGTGTTCACTGGGTATGAATTAATTCTTGCCATGGTCTCGGAGGCTTTTTTTCCGTGTGTAGTTTGATAGGCGAAAAACCTGTGGTTTCGTGATGTGTATGATTAATACAGTCCTCAACTGCACTCAACCACCGATACCATGTATTATGCCTTTCGGTTGCTAAGCTTCGAAACAATCGTGCTAATTCTCTGTTTGTTTGTTCAATGGGATTGGCCTGTGGGTGTCGGATTGACGTGAGAATTTTCTTTATATTATGATTTTTTAGACGGGTTTCCCATTTTTTTTTTTAAGTGAATTGCGTACCTTGGTCGGACAATATCGCGGTGGCTTTTCCGAATTTTTCAAAGTAATCGTCAATGAGACATCGCCAGCTACTTTTCGTGGTGGCTTTTCGCAGACCATATAGTTTCGTTATTTTTGAGAACACATCAATTACCGCTAGAATTTATTCGTACCCATATTGAGCAGGCGAGAGAAGCCCGTAAAAATCTATTGATAAGAGTTCTCCGTGTTTTTTCGGAATTATGCATTGTTGTTCAGCGAAAGACCCTGTGGTGTAAACCTTATTTCGCTGACAACTATCACAGGTGGAGAGAGTTTTTCGTACCTGTCGATTGAGATTTGGATGATAAAAGTCATCTCGCAAAATAAGATAGCATTTCCTCGCACCGGCATGCCCGTATATTTCGTGGCATTCTTGTATAATGAGACGTAGATGATCAGTGGGGATCACGAGGGCCTCGCGCTCGTGTTGCCTATGATATAGTACGTTCTCGCGCAGGACGTACTTCTGACTATCAGTGCCTGACAATAGCGTTTTTTGTAAATCCTAACAATCGCGATCCAGTTTTTGTTTCTCGATGATTTTTCTCAGTAAATCACGGAACTCGTCAGACATTTCTCGAGCGAGTATTGCAATTACAATTTCATCTTTGGGTGGTTCGATGATGGGTCGACTAAGAATATCAGCTACGATATTGCGTTTTCCGGGGCGATGTTCAATTTCTGGAAAATAGTCTTGGATAGCTGAAGCCCATCGTGTTAGCCTTGAGTGGGCTAAGCGACATTGTCGGAGAAAGGTTAAGGGGTTAGGTGGGTTTCAAAATTTCAAAAAATCGAATTTTATTTTTTTTTTCTTATCTTATAATTGAATATGTTGAGAATATTCCTTTAAAATTTTAAAACGATCCGAGTCATATTCTAAGAGATATAGCCTTTGGATGTTTCACCCATCAGGCTATAACCGAGCGTGACGCAGGTATATGGAGGCAGATATATCGAGGCAGCTGCTTAGCTATTGTTCGTTTATTTTTGTGATGCGAATACTAGGCTTAGGACTTGCCGGATGTAAAAAATTCTGTGGTTTGATGGATATAAGTTCCTCATTCTCGAATGCATCAACGTACAACTTTTATGTTGATAAAATACATGAGTGCGTCATAACTGTTGCCGAATCAATTTTGTTGTCTGCTGCAAATCAAGAAAAAAAATTAACGTGTGATGAAAATAATGTTGAAGATACGACAGATGTTACCGTGTCAGGTGATGGCACGTGGAAAAAACGTGGGTTTGCATCATTATACGGTGTAAGTACGATTATTTACATGTTATTTGAATGTAAATCTTCAATCGCGTTTTTCTCGAAACTACATTTTTGAAATCGGTAGTCACGATTTCTCGAAAACTTATGAACCGATCTCTTTCAAATTTTGCACACTTCTTCAAAATAACATTATCTCGTACTTGAACGAAGGAATTTTTTTTTTCTATTCCAAGTAATTTTTCAAGGCCATGAAGGGTGCAAATTTTACTCAAAATAAGGGTTTTTTGTTTTCAACGCCGCCAAAAATGTAATTTTTGTTTTTTTTTTTTTCCTTCGTCCAAGTGCGAGTTTTAAACATCTATCAACAGAAAATTTTTGGTTTTTGCATTTTAGATGAATCTGTCATGAGTTATCCTGACTACGCCGAGAGAGCTTTTTTTTGAGGGGTCATAGCAGACGACGTGTCCACGCCTTAATTTTCAATATTTTTCAATGAAAATTTCACAAACTACTTATAAAATATGTATCTTTCATGTGTTAAATTGATGGAATGAAATATTCTGTTGGTTAAGTAAAAAAAAATTCATAAAAATGTACCTATTTTGAGCTTTTGAAACCCACCTAACCCCTTAACGCGGCATGGTCAGTCACGATTTTTACGCGTCCCCCTAATAGATACGTTCTAAATTTCCCTAGCGCCCATACGACAGCCAGAAGTTCCTTTTCCGTGGTAGAGTAACGTAGTTCAGCATTTTTTAGTGTGCGACTTGCAAAGTGGAGTACTAATTCTTCCCCGTGTTCGTTCTTTTGGAAAAGGACCGCACCGAGTGCAAAATCACTCGCTTCTGTTTGCAAGTGGAATGGTTGATCTTTAAGCGGATGGTAAAGAATTACGCTTTCACAGAAAGTTTTCTTGATTGCTTCTAAAGCCTCGTCTTCCACCTTCCCCCATTTCCATCTTGTGCCTTTTCGCAGCAGATGGAGAAGGGGTATAGTTGTATTGCCATGTTCCTTGGTGAATTTACCGTAAAAATTTACAAGACCAAGGAATCCTCGTAATTGCTTAAGGTTTTTCGGAGTGGCAAACGCGTGGATTGCCGGAAGTTTGTCTGGATCCGGCTTAATTCCTTCGCGGGTCAAGATGTGGCCCAAAAAGCGAATTTCGTCTCAGAAGAATTTAGACTTTTCGAGCTTCAAGGTGAGACCATGTTTCTCAAATCGTTCCAACAATTCGTTGAGGTTTGACAAATGCTCCTCGAACGACTCTGATGTGCATAATATGTCATCTACAAAATTTATAACCCCCTGCAATCCCCTTAATACGAGTTGGAGTCCTCGAACGAGACTCGCCGTGCTTGTGCGCAGTCCGAAGGGAGTTACATTAAATTCGTAGCATTTTCCGAGATGGAGAAATGCCGTATACTGACGTGATTCTAATGTTAGCGGGACCTGCCAAAAGCTTGATCGCATGTCGAGCGATGTAATGTATTGCGCGCTGCGACATTCCGTAAATAAAACATCCAGCGTTTCCATCTGTTCATGGTCACGCTGAAGTATTCCGTTGATTCTTCTAGCGTCGAGACATAGGTGCACACCCCCGTCTTTCTTTGGTGTTATCAACAGAGGACTACTGTATGGACTTTTGGATCTGCTTATTACGTTCTGTTCAAGTAGTATCTCGATTTCTCGATCGACCGCTTCCCCATATGCTAGAGGCACTGGATAATGCATGGCTTTGAATGGATTGTCTGGCATTACTTTTAGTTCGTGCTGATATGTCTTGAGGAGTCCCGGAATTTCGGAAAATACACCTTTGTGTTTCTCAAGAAGTTCCTGGACTTTTACTTTTTGTTCGCATGATAATTCTTTTAATTCATTTGTTTTTGTTTTTATTTCGTCAAGGGTTGTCTCTGACCTGGTGTGCGGGAGGACTTGGATTCGACGAATCTGAGCAGACGTACTCGTTTGGTCGTCATCAGACGCTACTATCTGTTTGTTTCGCAAGGTATCTAGTGACTCGAGCGATATACATTGCTTATTGAGATCAATTATGGATTTATTCTTGTATAGAAAGTCTAACCCAAGTATACATGACTGTAAGAGTTTCGGTACAATTATTCAGGCGACTTTCTCTATAAGATTTTTTGTTTTTACTGTGACAAAAATTTGGTGTGTTACTTTTACTGCCCTTCCAGACGTTGCACCTCGAACTGAAACTCCGGTTAGTGAAAGAGTGGGATAGATTTTAAATTCCTTATGATGTTCTAGGAAGAATTCTGACGACATAACGCCAATCTCACTCCCTGTATCAACGAGTGCTTTTGTGGGAATGTTTTCCACAGTAATGTTAAAGGAGGGGCAAGTTACGCATGTCGAGACTGTAGTGTCGTTCTCTTCTAACAACGCTTCTCGTGTATTTTCTCCGAAGCCTAGCGTCACCTCACGGATCGCGGGATCTATTGAGGCGACGCTTGCTCGTTTCCCTCCTCCTCTATGGGTTCTTCGAATGTGAGATTGTCATTTAAATCTACTGTTTCATCGAGTTCGCGTATGTTTTTGGTGACTTCTCTTGGCAGAAATGTTCTCTTTGAGTTATCACGATGAGGTTGATAAGTCTTTTTTTCATTACTTGGGTGATTCGTAGCTTGATGGTTGCTATTTCTCTCTTCCGGTTTTTTATACTGACTTTGGAAGCGATTGAAGGTTTCGGGTTTTGTTCTCTCGCGATTTCCCGGCCCTTCCTCATCGTATGAGGATAATAAATCTAAGAAGTCCGCGATATTACTGATCCCGAGCGTCCGCGTTGATACTCTAATGTCCTCGGGAAAGTGTCTTTTTATTTTTTGTATGATTTCGCTCTCGCTAAGCAGAGGGCGTAACTCTCGCGCTAATCCGATGATTGACAGTGCGTATGCTAATCTCGACATTTTTTTAGTTGAGTCATACCAGTCAAATTCTAATTTCCTTTTTACCGAATTTTGTCGCTCTTCGCTTCAGAATCGACGACCGAATTGTCTCTCGAATTCTCCCCAGTGTATGATTCCCTCTCTGACTATCTTCCACCATTGCAGACATAGTCCCTGCAAGCATTGATTTATCAGTGTTTTGAAGTGATACCGGGGTAAAAATACGTCCCGGTAATCCCTCAAATCGACGAGAAATTGCATGGGTAGCTCGGAATTTCTTCCGGAAAGAGTGGAAGGTTCGGTCTTCAAAGAGTTATTTATCGTGATTGTATTAGCAGGTCCTACCATATCATGGCTATGTTGTCGTAATAGGTGGAACCGTACACGCGCTCCATGTTCGTTGCGCGACAGGTGTTGTGTATCTTCGATACTGTCCCCCCTCTGAATATCCTCATGAGACTCGCGCTCTCGTCGATCTGTTTTACGCGTTTCGCCGGGTTAGAGGGATTCTCGAATTCCCGCATTCTTCTCGTGGAGTTAAAAGGCTATAGCTACTACCGAGCAGTGGATCATGTGTTTCATGATATGTACTCATGGATGAGAGCACGAACTCTCGCATCGTCTCAAGACCTGTGTTTAGGCTCTCATTGAGATGGCGAAGATTTCGCAGGTGTGTGCACTGATCTATTTTTTGTTGCTTTTGAATTTGTTGTACTATGTCCATAATTGACTGTAACGTTGTGTTTTCTGTATCTATTGGAGAAGGGGAGACCTGAGAACGAGGACCGACGTTTGCTCTCCGCGGGTGACGCTTGTTCGCTGGTGCGGCATCGTTCCTTTCGCTGTTGCGGAGTGACTCAATATTGCTCTCGTCGCATACCGCATCGTTATTTTGATTATGGCTATTTGTCTCGATCGCTGGTTCGAGCGATGTGAGACCTGACGGCTCTGTTGTTGACATGTTTTCAAAATTTTCGAAACACGCGTTATTGATATTTTGATATTTCGCAAGATTGGCGTGTGATGATCGACGACCTTTTTTCTTTCTACTTTCGGTACAGTTATCGTTTCTTATCTCGGGTTTTACCTTGAGAGGTATTTTATTTATATTTCTTCTCGAGAAGAATATTTTCGATTTAACGGGAGAATTCTCCAGCCCAAATTCTCGCGTCCTGTTACGGTCGCCAATGAAACGTTTCAAGTTTGTTCGCGGGCTGAATTTCGTCAGAATGTCATACGTAATAAGTAAGGTAATGTGGAGATTTCGCGCAAGCTCGAATGTTATATTAATTTTAAGAAGTTCCTGTCTCTTGGATAGAGCTGCAGGATTCGGTCTCTGGACTCTGAAGGAAGGTGGAGAGTGATGACTTGTCGATTATTTGATGAACTTCTGGAAGAGCTTGAACAGTTTGACCCTTTCAACTTGGTTTTCGAGATAGCCTCAGAAGTTGTTTCCTCACCCTCACGTGCAATGGCACGAGTGGAATAAACCCATCATCACAGGCCGTGTAAACGGTTGAGGGTCAAACTTGATCTGTGTGTGTGAAGCACGCACAGATCGATCGCTATGATTGGTTGACTCGTGATGCGAAAAATTTGTTTCCAGAAAGAAAGTGTTTAAATAACAAGTGAATGTTTCGTTCCCGGGGGGCAGGATGAGAGACAGGATGTGAGGTTTTGAATTGATTTTCCTTGTGATCTGTAATAAATTTGTGGTAATTTAGGAAGGAATAGCTCTTTCTTATTTAATTTGATAATAATTCGGTTTACCTACAGCAAGACTGAATATTATTTGCGTGATAGCATGGTGGTCAGAAGGACGGTATTCGACAATGCGGGATCGTCGTTGACAAGTCGGTTTCGATATTGATAATGATTCGTTTAGTTAGTACTAAGACAGAATATTATTTACGTGATAGAATGGTAGTCAGAATGGCTTGGATAATAGTTCGGCTTCCCTATGGCAAGACTGGATATTATTTGCGTGGTAGTCAAATGAAAGTGAATTCTACGCGAACATGCCGTCACCTGTATCAAGACATCCAGTCGCAATGACAGAGACTCTCTACAGGTTCAAGTGCCCTACCTATGGGTCAGAGGATTGTGGGACGATCACCGTATATGAGCCATGAGGTGAGACGGAATGCTGATCATCACTCAGACACGGCTCCCTAATACCTAAGGACTTTTATTTAAAACAGATAAAATGTTTAATACGTTGAATGCCCCCCTTGATGGGGAGTAGTGTTTGAGGAGTCCTGGAAGGACGACTCCACGTCTCCTGATCGTGGGTCGTGTCGATATCTGACTCCTCGTAGACGTGGGATGCTCCGTCAATATATGCACGGATAGGTCCTCACGTTGGACGATTCGTTGATCTACCTTGGTGTATGATACAATAGATGATAGATCTCGAGCCACATTTCCGCTCGTCTTTTATACTTTCTTATTGTCTAGTTTCGCGGTTTTCGGGGATAGAGATTGGCCGTGTCCCATGAAGAAGGGGCACGGTAAATCGTGTGATTTGGTTGGTTTACCGGTATGTGGTGGGGTCATCGAGTGTGTAGTAAGATTTGGGCTTGTCACTACCAAGCACAATATTTGGGGGCACGCGTTGAACTCCAGGTGCCGGTACGCTAGCCAGGCGTCCCGTCATAATATAGATATGTCGCATCGCCAAGGAGTTCGAGGTTCTCAAGCGACGCTGCGTCCAAACAGTGTTCTCGATTTCCGGCCGATGCTTATGCAAACCCAAGTGCGAGGCGCCAAGGGATCGGGCTCTATGGCTGCAGAAGAGATTGCGCCTTACGAGTGCATTCTGGGAACAGCCTCACGCCCTTACGGGTAGTGTGGAGGGTAAAAACAACGAATGGCTTGCGTGACGGAGGGACGGGGATTATTGAAGTGGAAAAAAAGGAGGCTTTGGACACTTCTTTTGGAACCACGACCGAGCGAAGACGTTTTAGATCGGTAAACCGATATCTGACTATTGTACCATTGATCTGCATATCCAATAAGAACTGTATTTAACCGTGTCACTGCGGCAGTCAGTGAGTTAAATTTTGTGCAATCTGACATCAGAAGTGGGATACAGAACTTTTAATCGACTGTGTTTTGAGGGCGGTATAGATTGTAGGTAAACCGTATTAGTGGGTTACGTTGGATAAAACAATGGAAAGAAACGGTGAACAGAGTGCAAGTGTGGCGAGACACGCTGGAAAGAGTGTAGGTGTAACTGACCATGAGACAAGCAATGTAAAATCCCGAAGTCGGAAAACAAATCGGTCCCCGACGACATCAGAGTCCGAGTACGAATCTGACGATTCAATGCGAAGGAAAAATAGGCGCAGAAGACGTGAAGCGAGATTGGAGGAGGAGAATCTGCGACTTCTTGCGTTGCTCTCTAGACGAGAACGTGCTCCGATGGATCTCGTCAAATTCGATGCGACAACAACAGACGCAACCGGTTGGGCGAAATGGTTGA
Source organism: Neodiprion pinetum (assembly GCF_021155775.2). Classification (NCBI taxonomy): domain Eukaryota; kingdom Metazoa; phylum Arthropoda; class Insecta; order Hymenoptera; family Diprionidae; genus Neodiprion; species Neodiprion pinetum. Next base: position 16,223,651 of record NC_060232.1, read on the forward strand.
CGACTGAATTCGTCGACATAGCTCCGATGATTATAAGGTGGTCCAGCACTTGGCGAAAGCATTCAAGGGCGAAGCAGCTGAGTGGTTCACGGATATGAATCCCTCAGGGAAAACCTGGGTCGGAATACGTGCTGAATTTTTAAGCGCGTATGCAAAAAATAAGAACGTCGCGTCGGAGCTACACACGATGTGGACAGAGGACGCTGAGTTTACGCTAGAGAACTTCATGAAGAGAGGGAGAAAGGTAAAAGCGTGGCTCAATGAGAGGAAAACGGTTGAAGAAACGGCCGCTCAACTTGCAGGATCATCGTATGCGGAGCAAAACCGATTCGTTCGCAACGTATTCGTGCGTGAATCGCCAAAAAGTTTGCAGGAAGCGATGTCGTACCACGATGGACGAACGACCGACCATCATTGACCGCGTGCATTTATCGGAGCCCCTGGTCCACATACTAAGACTTCAGTGCCGCAAGATGGTAAGTCGTATCGTTTGGACATCGAGTGCTATAATTACGGAACGAATGGACATCGCAGGGCCGACTGCCGATCAGCCCCGCGGTCACAAAGAAGCAGCCATGCAAGGGGCAAGGGTTCGGACAGCAGAAGCTCGGACTCTAGGAGACTAGTGAACTGCTGCAGCTGCAAAGGAGAGGGACACATTGCCCCACATTGTCCTAAGAAGAATGAGAAGGTAGTAAGGCTATGTAATTTGACTTCTTCTGAGAATACTTTGAGGCTGGCCGATGGTAAGGTATTGACGTTCATCTTTGATTCTGGTTCTGAGTGTTCGCTTGTAGTTAAGAGTTTGGTAAAAAGGTTGCCAGGTAAAAGGAAATCAATCTTCACACAGTTGAGGAGTATTGAAAATGGATACGAAGATTGTTGTGAAAAGATCTCTGTGTTTGCCGAGCTGAATGGAATAAATGTTGAAATTGATTTGTATGTGGTACCGGATAAAAGTTTACCCGCGAAATTAATTCTGGGAGAAGAGCTGTTGGCAAATGGTGTCTCAGTCACGTTGGACGGAACCATGGTTAAATTTGCAAAACCTGGAAAATTTGTTGGCGCGATTAGCTCAACGATTGATATCAATGCTGTTGATTGTGATGTGGTTGAAATGAGAGAACCACTTGTAGAATTGTTGAGGCTGTATGCGAAACATATGAGCGTTGAAGTTCCAAAGATTCGAGTAACATCTGGCAGCGTTGAGATTAGGCTAAAAGACGAAAATAAAATCGTACAGAGAAGACCCTATAAATTGGGCCTTGTAGAACGGGAGACTGTAAGAGGTCTGATTGATAAAATGCTCGAGGCAGGAATCGTTCGGGAAAGTAGAAGCCCATTTTCCAGTCCAATAATCCTAGTAAAGAAAAAGGATGGATCGGATAGATTATGCGTGGACTTTCGGGAGTTAAATTCGAACACAGTAGCGGATCGTTATGCGTTGCCGTTGATTCAAGATCAATTAGATCGCTTGTCCGGTGCGCATTATTTTTCGTCATTGGATATAACAGCTGGGTTTCATCAAATACCCGTAGAAAAACACTCGATCGAGAAACTCGCGTTTATTACACCCGATGGACAGTTCGAATTTTTAACAATGCCGTTCGGGCTGATGAATGCACCTTTCGTGTATCAGAGATCAATTAACAACGCGTTGGGAGAATTGAGATATTCTTTCACGATTGTTTATTTGGACGATGTTCTCATACCAGGCAAAACTGCACAAGAAGCTCTAAATAGATTGAAAATCGTAATGACAAAATTAGCTGAGAATGGATTTTCGTTCAATTTGAAGAAATGTAAGTTCTTGAAAACTGAGATTGATTATCTGGGGTACACTGTGTCGCATGGAGAGCTGAGGCCCAACCTTCGAAAAATCGAAGCTCTGGTACAATCGCCCATCCCCCGAACGCAGACCCAGGTAAGGCAATTGTTAGGATTAGCATCTTATTTTCGTAGATTTATACCAAGATTCTCGCAGGTAGCAGCTCCTCTCTATAAACTTAGTGCAGGTAGCACCAAGATGATAACGTGGACAGACGAACACACCGACGCTAGAAACAAGCTCGTTGAATATTTAACATCAGAACCGTTGCTGCGAATATTCGACCCTAATCTTCCGATCGAACTGCATACTGACGCTAGTGCCCTCGGGCATGGCGCTATATTACTCCGACGGATTGACAAAGAAAAACATCCGGTCGCTTATTATAGCAAACGTACCATAGACGCTGAAACTCGTTATCATTCGTATGAACTCGAGACCCTTGCAGTTGTAAATGCAATAAAGCACTTTAGACAGTACCTAGTTGGACGCAAATTTCTAGTTGTGACGGATTGTAACTCACCGAAGGCTGCAAGCCTTAAAAAAGATTTAACGCCACGAGTTTACTGTTGGTCGGCATTTTTGCAATCGTTTGAATTTGAAATAGAATATCACGCGGGTGAACGTATGAAGCACGCTGATTTTCTATCTAGAAATCCACATGGAGAGAAGAATGTACTGCAAGTAGTCAAAGACGACGTGAATAAAATAATCAAATTAGCTGATGATTGGTTGATCGTAGCACAGCAGAAGGACAAGGAAATAAAAACTTTGTATCGCGAGGTAATGGAAGGGTCGGAAACCGCAAAGACATACTCAATTAAGGACAAAATCTTAATGCGAACGATAGAAAGAAAATCTAAGCAAATCACGTTACCTGTGGTGCCAAGGCTGATGGTATGGTCACTCATACACCACGTACACGCGAATATCTGCCATTTAGGCTGGGAAAAGACTCTAAATAAGTTGTATGAACTTTACCGGTTTCCTTATATGTCAAAGCGGGTTAAGAAATTTGTAGAAAATTGTATTTTATGTCAAACTTGCAAATCAGTATCGAGACCAATGCAAGCGCAGTTGCATCCAATAGAAAAACATAATAAAAAGCATCTCTAGATACCAGGTTCGATTCCTGGCGCCGTCGTTAATTTTTCAAATTTACCAGTTTTTCAAATTTACATCTTTTCAACAATAATTCTCTCGTAGATTAATGATTTGCCCACCCGCATATCATTTATCAGACGGCATTGCCGTCTTACAGGCTTCTCATCGGAAGCAAAGGATTCAAGAAGGGTAAACATAACATCTACACACTACAGTCTCCTTACATCGTGCATGCAGAAAAGAAATTCTTACTCATACATGAATCGGGCACAGGAAAACAAATTTGAACTCACTGGTGATGAGAGAAATTAACGACAACAGAGTCAGGGCGGCTAGGTGGTCTAGTGAAGTAAGTCTCCGGTGAAGCATCTCTAAATACCAGGTTCGATTCCTGGTTCCGTCGTTAATTTTTCAAATTCACCAGTTTTTCAAATTTACATCTTTTCAACAATAATTCTCTCGTAGATTAATTGTTTGCACACCCGCATCTCATTTATTAGACAGCATTGCCGTCTTACGGGCTTCTCATCGGAAGCAAAGCATTCAAAAAGGGTGAACATAACATCTACACACTACAGTCTTCTTACATCGTGCATGCAGAGAAGAAATTCTTTCTCAGAAAAACATAATGTTCCGTGGTATACGATTCACATAGATATATCGGGTAAACTATCAGGTCCTTCAGAAAAAAAAAAATACGTTTTCGTGATCATAGATGGATTCACAAAATTTGTGACATTAAATTGGATAAACGGTCTGGATACAGAAACAGCAATTAGTCAGATAGAGAAGCACTCGTTTACTTTTGGGGTACCGAAACGAATCATTTGTGACCAAGGTTCAGGGTTTACAAATGCGCGATTTAAGAAATTTTGTGAGGAAAAGAATATTGTGTTACATCTAATAGCTTCAGGGACGCCGGGAGCTAACGGCCGGGTTGAAAGGGTCATGTCGACCATGAGGAATATGCTATCGGTAAGCAAGGCTCAGGGAAAGAAATGGCAAAATGAGTTAGGCAGAGTGCAGCTTGCGATAAATTCGACTGTTCACAAAACAACAGGGAAGAGTCCCGCTGAGATTTTGTTTGGTACAAAAATAAATGCAATTGAGATTGAACGCGTGAAGCATGGTAGCGTGGAAACCGTTAACGATAATTTGCATGAACTCAGGGCAGAGGCTACAAGTAGCATGACAGCAGAAGCCACGAAGTAGAAAGAGAGGTTCGATAGGAAGAACAAACCGGTTAAGCCATTCAAAATTGGAGATTTTGTAATGGTGAGAAACAATGACAGGATAAAGACGAAGTTGGACGCGAAATATCGCGGTCCCGTAGAAGTCGTTGCGGTGCTTCCGAACGATAGGTATCTGGTTCAAAAAATTGGCTCTGGATTGAGAGGTCGCAGTAGCATTAAGGTATCTCATGATAAACTGATCGCAGTTCCAGGGGATGAGGCGAGTCAGGACAGCTGTGTCGCAGAAAGTGAAGAAGACGACCACAAAATCGTGTAGCGATTCGTGGGTTTTTGTAAAATTGTGGCGGCACCAAAGTTGTGGTCATGAACGCAAACATGGGGTTTGCAGAGAGATTGTGCCCACGTAGGTCGGGACAATAAGTGGTTGTGCATTTTTTTTTGATTTTCTTGGTTTTCGAATTCTGCTGAGAATTCGGAGAGAACATGTGGTTCTGGTTGAGTCGGATTTATGTGTACAAATCCGAAAAAGAGCAGGGCACGCTATGGGTTATCGTTGTTTCAATTCGTAAGTGCAACTTTGGCTTTCGATGCTTGCTGGACTTGATCACCCAGAAACCTCGAACCCAAAGCCTAAATATAACTTGAGAATGATTCAGCATGTCGCAATAGTTAGAAATTGTACGGATGCACAAAGCATACCTGCAGAGCTACTGTGAGTAAAGGCAGTAGTTGGAATATGTGAGAATGCTTAGAGCATGCCTGTAGAGCTATTGTAAGTAAAGGCAGTAGTTGGAACATGTGAGGATACTTAGAGCATGCCTGCAGAGCTATTGTAAGTGTAGGGCAATGGTTGGAAATTGTACGGATGCGAATAAGGCATGCCTACAGCGCAATTGGCGCCATGGATATGGGATTTTTGGACTTCCGTTTGAGATTTGGCCAAAGAAGGATGGCAGACTTGAATGGTCAGGAAAGCCGAACGTGAACTTGTTAGAATGGTTGGGAAAAATGAGGCTCCAATAATTCTGTAGAGATACTATACTACATTTATTGTATAGAAATACATATGGAGTTAATGATTAATGATTTACGACAACACCAGACATGGCGTGGCGCTTTGCCTGCGATCTTGTTTTCGACTAGCTCTGTTCAGAAACACACTCTTCGTTCTCACACACTCACTCGGTATTAGGATACATATGTGGAAGTTGGATTCTGTTTCCTCAATGTCAATATACAACACACAGTATAGATATATGTGTGTACAATGTAAATGTAAAGTACATACATAAACAGAACTAATGTTAGTTCGTTCGATGCTGTTTTATTGTTTCAGTAGTAAATTGGACAAATGAATATTTGTCACTCGGGACACATGCTAGTCAGTATAGCCGTGTCGCATCGCCAAGGAGTTCGAGAATTTCAAGCGGCGCTGCGTCCAAACAGTGTTCTCGATTTCCGGCCGATGCTTCTGCAAACCCAAGTGCGAGGAGCCAAGAGATCGGGCTCTATGGCTGCAGAAGAGGTTGCGCCTTATGAGTACATTCTGGGAACAGCCTCAGCCTCTTACGGATGGTGTGGAGGGTAAAAACAATAAATGGCTTGCGTGACGGAGGGACGGGGATTTTTGGAGTGGAAACAAAGGAGGCATTGGACGCTTCTTTTGGGACCACGACCGAGAGAAGACGTTTGAGATCAGTAAACCGATATCTGACTATTATACCATTGATCTGTATATCCAATAAAAACTGTATTTAACCGTGTCAATGCGGCAGTCAGTGAGTTAAATTTCATGCAATCTGACATATATATATATATTGTAACGGGCACATATTATTCTATCGAGGGTTATAAAATAACGTGCTCGGTTACCCTACGGCGCAGTCACTAACCTGAATAATTAGATATAGGGAGATAAGAAAAGAGAAAGATATGATTGTTGGGCGCCAGACACACATGCGTCAGAAAATAGATAATTAGAAAAAAAGGTAAAGGTAAAGGTGAAGGTAATAGATAAAGGTAAGGTCAGGTTCTACGACGGTTTTGCACAGCTTGCTCAGTATAGACAAGATAATGGTAGAGGGGAGGGGTTGAATCCAATAGATAAAATAAGAAACAGGTAAAGCAGAAATAGTATCGAATATTTTGGTTAAGAAGCGATAAATTTTAATAACAAGCAAGTAACTAAAGAGATAGAGATACAATTAAGATAGATGCGATAATTAATTTACAGCCAGAGTGAAGTTAAGCGAGAGATTTAACAGATAGCAGAACATTTTCAGAATAAACGAGAAATATGCGTAGGCTCGCGATACTACGATTCGAGGTAATAATTAATGCGATTTTATAATAAATAGGCAGAACAGAAAAAGATATACGGTACTTAAATTAAGCATTGATCAAGTAAACCATAAAATATGAGAAACGATTATAAGAAACATGCGAAATACAAAAATTGTAATAGGTATCACATTACCAGAATTATCAGCAATATAACAGAGACGGGGATTACAAGGTAAAGTCAAGGAAACGGGTCAAGTGGAGAATTATTATAAGATATAGAAAATAACAGATAATACGTAGTCTCTAGTTTGCGATAATTGCGAAAAGGAAGAGCGATAATGTTCAGTACGGTGAAAGATAATTTAAGATGAGACAAATAATATTCAAGAGAATTATTAGGCAACATAAGACAAACCAAAGAGACTACGGACAACTACGATCAGCGATATTAGCGAAGAAAATAATGAAAAAGGTGTAATTCGATACGGCGCAATACTCCGATGTCAAGTGAACGACGAGCGGGACCACGCGGCGATGTAAGATGGCTCACGCGGTACACTCACTGAGATAAATTAATCGAAGGTAATAGGTACAGTAACAAATATGAATTGATCATAGAAAGTATAGCGAACTAGTAATGCTCAATAGCTAAGATAAAAATTGATCATTTAAGAGTACACGCTGCGATACAGCGATATTAGACATTTCGATATTCTAGAAGAGAAAGATAATAAAATAAAGCGATAGTCACTAAAAATGTGTAAGTGATAGTCAACCAGTCGCGAAGTTACTTGCAATAAGAAATAGAAAGGGACAAGATAAGAGATAATAGAGAATAAGGTACGAGCCCAGGTGGCTCACGCACACCAACTGCAAGGAAGAGAGAGAGAGAGAGAGATAAAGATACGATATATTGCAAGTAATTTCGCGGATTCACAAAATAGAAAAGGAACCTCACTTACGTAAAAAAGTAGATAGAGAAGGCACCGAAGATGCGGTAACAAAAGCGAGAAACTGAATCTACGATACGAGAGATACAAGAGATAGTAATAGCGGTACGATATAGCGATAACGCGTCTTCTTAGAGTGAAAACTGAACGTAGAGATAGTAATAGCGGTACGATATAGCGATAGCACGTCTTCTTAGAGTGAAAGCTGAACGTAGAGTGTCGACACGAGCGATGATCCTGATTTTCGCCGTGCTGCTGTCATGTGATTTTTCCTCGAATTCGCAATATTCTAATTAGACCAGCAGGTCGCGTAGGTCTGGTCTACGGATAGGCGGCGATAATCTCTCGCCGCTTGTTTTTCTTCTTCCTCAACGACAGGTATCGAGGTATCGGGACGTCGGAAGGCGGTCAGAGATGTTTTCCCTCAGCTGTGCGGTATCGTTGGTGAGAGGTGAGGTCGTACCGCTCATGTGTTGCGATATTGAGGTGTGCGACAATATTACGTCACCGATCTTTTGGACTTGCGACCGACTGTACTTCACTCCTTGCTGTACTGGTACTCCCCGTTGTAGCTATTTCGTTGGCGCTGCATCCCGGCCCTCGCTCATTGAAGCCCTCATGCCGGAACGATCTGGTGGTGATGGCCCTCGACCCAGATCCTCACACTATATCCACCAGATCCACGTGGTCAGCATAGTCTAGCCTATTCCACGCCACAGCCCTCGATAGGACGGTTCGTGAAGAGAAAACCGTCCTCTATTTGATAGACAACGACTTAGTAGGTGTCATGGTCGGTTCAGCTCCAGGCTGATAAGTATCGTCGATGGAAGGCTTTGTTGTGTTTTTGACGCACAGCCCTGTACGCCGTCTGGCGATGCATCCGAAAGGTAAAAGCATTGATTCGTGGTTTGGCTCCTGGCCGATAAGTCTTAAATAGTTAGAGGTATTGTTTGTGCATCACGCACGACCCTGTTCACAACTTAGATAGGCATTCATCGGCAGTGGTTTCAGCGGTATTCGTTCGTCTGTAGTCGGTGGTGATCGATGTTGAGCTGGTACGTGACCCCTGTCAGGCAGTGTCCTGGTATCTTGAAGCGGAAGTCTCGTAGATGGTTCTCGTAGATCGTCACAAAATTAGAAAACAGAATAGAATTCGCTTAATAAAGAGAATTTCACTTAAAGATAACTAGTCGTTAGTTTTGGAGTATGGGCCTCAGACGTGCTTTCGTTATTTTCAGCGATATTCGTATGTGGGGAAGTGCGATAATTAAACCGTGTGACAGGGTACGAAATGCCACGTTACAGTACATATAAATTGATTTCATTGAATAAGAGAATGAGAAAGAAATTGATTATTTATGTTTTATTCTGATATTTATGTATATATATTATAGTTTTCAATTCACTTTTGAACAAAGGAAAATTTCTGAAAAAAAAATATTACACATAATAAAATTTTTCAAAAATGAATATAATCATTAAGAAAATCTTATATATTTTTTGATTATTTGCTCACATAAAAATTAAAATGAGAATATTATTCATTGAAAAAATGCCATTCAATGTACTTCATGTTTTGTGATTTGGAGCATCCACACAATGGATCAGAACCTATCAAGAAGTTTGAAAAAACATACGGATAGATGAATAATTAATCATTCAATTTCATATTCCTAATTTTTGAAAATTAAGTATCCATCAATTTAAGATGGAAAATTTTTCGCGAATAATTGTTTTTTTTCATCACCAATTATTCAATTCAATTACCTTCATTTATATTCAATTATATTAATGTATAATTTACATATATATGAATTATTCTATTAAATAAGAGGATGAGTAAGAAATTTATTATTCATGTTTCATTCTGATATATATAAATTTTTCTTTTTTCAAAAGTTAATTGAAAATTATAATATGTATATATATATATATAATACATACATGTACTCTAAATATATTAATACATATTATAATTTTCAATTAACTTTTGAGAAAAGAAAAATTTTTCGTAGAAAAAAATATTTCACGTCATCAAATTTTTGAAAAATAAATATCATTATCAAAGAAATCGTATATATTCTTTGATTATTTGCTCACATATTATTTGAAATGAGAATGTCATTTATTGAAGAAATGCCACTCAATGTACTTTATGTATCGTCATTTAGAGCATATATACGATGGATTAGAACTTATTGAAAAGTTTAAAGAAAACATACAGATAGATGAATAATTGATTATTTGATTTCATATTTTCAATTTCTGGAAATTGATTATTCATTAATTTGGGAAAAATAATTTATTCAGATTAATTATTTTCTTGTCAATTAATTATTGAATCGAATTACCTTTATTTATGTTCAATTATATCAATGTATAATTTATACATATATATACATTGATTCCATTAAATAAGAGGATGAGGAATTAATTCATTATTTATGTTTTATTTTGATATATATATATATATATATATATATATATATATATATATATATATATATATATATACACAAAACATAAATAATGAATTTATTCCTCATCCTCTTATTTGATGAAATCAATGTATATATATATAAATTATACATATATAAAAGTTTGAAGAGAACATACAGATAGATGAATAATCAATTATTCAATTTCATATTTTTAATTTTTGAAAATTGATTATCCTTTATTTCAAAAAAAATAATTTATTGAGATTATTTCTTTTTCTTATCATTCAATTATTTTATTTCATTACCTTCATTGATATTCAAAGATCTTAATTCATTATTTATATATACATATATAATATATATATATTACAAAATTAGAAAATAGAATAGAATTAGCTTGATAAATTGAGTTTTACTTGAAGATAACTCGTCGTTCGTTTTGGAGTATTGGCCTTAGACGTGCTTTCGTTATTTTTAGTGATATTCCGTACGTAGGGAAGTGCGATAATTGAACCATGTGACGGGGTACGAAATACCACGTCACAATAGATATATATATATATATATATATATATATATATATATATATCTACGAGACTTCCGCTTCAAGATACCAGGATACTGCCTGACAGGGGTCACGTACCAGCTCAACAGCGACCACTACCAACTACAGACGAACGAATACCGCTGAAACCACTCCCGATGAATGCCTATCTCAGTTGTGAACAGGGTCGTGCGTGATGCACAAACAGTACCTCCAACTACTTAAGACTTATCGGCCAGGAGCCGAACCACGAATCAATGCTTTTACCGTTCGGATGCATCGCCCGACGGCATACAGGGCTGTGCGTCAAGAACACAACAAAGCCTCCCGTCGACGATACTTATCAGCCTGGAGCTAAACGGACCACGACATCTACTAAGTCGTTGTCTATCAAATAGAGGACGGTTTTCTCTTAATGAGCCGTCCTATCGAAGGGCTGTGGCGTGAAATATGCTAGACTATGCTGACCACGTGGATCTGGTGGATCTAGTGTGGGGATCCGGGTCGAGGGCCATCACCACCAGATCGTTCCGGCATGAGGGCTTCGATGAGCGAGGGCCGGGATGCAGCGCCAACGAAATAGCTACAACGGGGAGTACCAGTAAAGCAAGGAGTGAAGTACGATCGGTCGCAAGTCCAAAAGATCGGTGACGTAATATTGTCGCACACCTCAATATCGCAACACATGAGCGGTACGACCTTCCCTCTCACCAACGATGTAGCACAGCTGAGGGTAAACATCTCCGACCACCTTCCGATGTCCCGATACCTCGATACCTGTCGTCGACGAAGAAGAAAAACAAGCGGCGAGGGATTATCGCCGCCTACCTTTAGACCAGACCTACGCAACCTGCTGGCCCAATTAGAATCACGCAAATTTGACAAAGAATCAAGTGACAGCAGCACGACGAAAATCAGGATCATCGCTCGTCTCGACACTCTACGTTCAGTTTTCCATCAATCAAGACGTGCTCTTGTAGTACCCAGAATAATTATCGCTATCCATAGATTCAGTTCTCGCTTTATTACCGCATCTTCGGTGCCTGTTTTATCTTCTTTTTACGTGAGTGAGACTCCATTTCTATTTTGTGAAGCCACGAAATTACTTGCATTATATCGTATCTTTATATCTCTCTCTCTCTCTCTCTCTTGCAGTTGGTCTGCGTGAGCCACCTGGGCTCGTACCTTATTCTCTACTATTTTTTATCTTGTCCCTTTCTATTTCTTATTGCAAGTAACTTTGCGACTGGTTGACTATTACTTACGCATTGTCAGTGACTATTGTATTTATTTGCTATCTTTCTCTTCTAGAATACCTAAATATCTAATATCGCTGTATAGCAGCGTGTTCTGTTAAATTGTCAATTCTTATCTTAGCTATTGAGCATCACTATTCGTTATACTTTTTCTGATTAATTTATAACTGTTTCTTTACGTATTATCTTTGATTAATTCATCTTCGTAAGTGTAACGTGCGAGCGATCTTACATTGCCGCGCGGTCCCGCTCGTCGTCCTTTTGACTTTGGAGTATTGCGACGTATCCAGTAACATATTTTTCATTATTTTCTTCGCTAATACCGCTGATCGTAGTTGTCCGTAATCTCTTTGGTTTGTTGTATGTTGCGTAATAATTCTCTCTAGTATTATTTGTCTTAATCCCGAAATTATCTTTTACCCTACCAAACACTATCGCTCTTTCTTCTCGCACTCACCGCAAACTAGAGACTACGTATTATCTGTTAGTTTCTATAATTTGTAATAATTCTCTACTTGAATTTATCTCGTAATGATTAATTCCCTGCCTATGTTATATCTCTGATAATTCTGGTAATGTGATAACTTTTACAATTTTTGTATTTCGCATGTTTCTTATAATCGCTTCTCATATTTCATGGTTTGCTTGATCAATACCTAATTTAAGTACCGTATATCTTTTTCTATTCTGCCTATTCATTATAAAACCGTGTTAATTATTACCTCGAATCATAGTATCGCGAGCCTACGCATATCTCTCCTTTATTTTGAAAACGTTCTGTTATTTGTTAAATCTCTCGCTTAACTTTTATCTGACTGTAAATTATTAATCTCACCCATCGTAATTGTATCTCAACCTCTTCAGTTGTTTGCTTGTTATGAAGATTTATCGCTTCTTAGCCAATATATTCGATACTCTTTCTGCTTCGCCTGTGTCTTATTTTATGTATTGGATTCAACCCCACCCCTCTACAATTATCTTGTCTATACTGAGCAGGCTGTGCAAAACCGTCGTAGAACCTGACCTTACCTTTATCTATTACCTTTACCTTTAGCTTTACCTTTTTTTCTAATTATCTATTTTCTGACGCATGTGCGTCTGGCGCCCAACAATCATATCTTTCTCTTTTATTATCTCTCAATATCTAATTATTCAGGTTAGTAACTGCGCCGTAGGGTGACTAACCTCATCTCACTTATTCTTCAACCCTAACACACAAAAATAATATTCGTCACGATCTTTGAAGCAATTTTATTAAATAAGAGGACGAGAAAGAAATTTATCATCTATGTTTCATTTAGATATATATATGTATATATATTTATATATTATAATTTTCAGGTAACTTTGAAAAAAAGAAAAATTTCAGGAAAAAAATATTTCACATCATTCGAATTTTTAAAAAATAAATGTACTCATTCAAAAAATTTTATATATTTTTCAATTATTTGCTTACATATTATTTAAAATGGAAATATTATTCATTGAAAATGTGCTATTTAATCTACTTCATGTATTATAATTTGGAGCATGGTTACGTGGGGGTGAGAGTGTACTGAGCGGTGGTAGTTAATGATTAATTAAATAATCAAGCTCCTACGTAACGACAATGAATGAAAATTAAAACTAAGAAGAGACCTACCTCTCGATAAGCCGTTAATTCGTAGGATCGTGTTGCTATAGTCCTGCACAGGTCTGTGAGGTTTGTTTAAATTGTTGAGGCAACTTTATAATAATGAAAATGGGAAAAAGGTCGTTCAAAATAAATGGTTCAATATGATTTAACTGGTAAAAGATGAGGTATATTCTGTATGATTTGGTGATTAAAATGTCTATTAACAATGAATGGTGATAATGACATAAAAGCCGGAAGTATCAATTTATAAAGCGTTTGAGTTCATATAACGATCCACGCCGACGGACGAATTTATATTCAAATGCAGAGAAGCTGCAAATTGATGAATTTGACCGTTTGCGGGTTTTGGCCAATTATGTGTTATTCCATTTTAGAGGATATTATTATTCGGTACCAGGAACATCTACTCTGAACGATGGTTATAACTAACTGATCGTAATTATTCGATATTGTATCTCTCCTTTTAGATTATCTTAAATCAATTATATATCCTGTTGTTAATTCTTGTTGGTTAAATCTCGGAAACAATAAGTATGATTTAATTGAGGGTAGTGAAGCTAGCCACCAATTCTAGACTTGCTTCCAAATGAATATTACTAAAGTAAATTTTGATTGTAAAGGTGAAACAAGACTTCGTTCAATTTCGAAGATTAACACTCGGATAGACTTATCTTCTGGTGAATCCGTCGACGAGATTGAGAGCCGTCGGATCGTGTCGGTCTGCGTCAGTAGAATTCTGGACCAGTGCCTCACCTCAAGTTCGGAAGAGTTGATGAATCGAACGATGTTGAACGTCGGTCACTTAGTCTTTGTGAATTTAGAATGATATCTTACTATCGAAAGCTATAGTTGAAAGTGTCAATTTGCTGATTTTGATATATGATAAAGATGATTCCAAAGATTATTTATTAAAAACGCTAGTGTAGTTATTATTACCAGCACTTAAAATTACCTGATTCGCTTTAAAACTCAATTTAATTACAGAAAATGGAATGACATAAAAATGTCTATTCTCGAAAAGATGAGATCAAGTGAAGCACAGAAAAGATGGGAACGTAGAAGATAGTCAGTCTTTTGCAGCTCACAGAATAACTAAATGCTCGAATTCGACAAATTAGCGCGAGACTTTAGGCCGGTCACAACTGAGATTTTCCGAACGCTAGTATTGCTTAAGAAAGGCTAATACGGGTGGACGTCCACGCACCTCGCAACTTGACAGACGAAAGACGCGGCTTCTTGGGCCCGAGGGTCCAAGGAGCTTCACTTGTAATGAGTCACAACGGCAATTAGCCAATGAGGTGAGGGCGACCTCCTGGCGCTCAAATCCACATGGTCAGGGTTACTTCTTGCTCTTCGACGGTGTTCCGACGATTCTCAATCTCGTCGGTTACACATTGAAGATATGAACAAAAGATATTTACATGCAATGTTCACACATTCATTCATACATCCTAATAAATCATCTATTTCAATTTGGTGGTTCCAAAGGTAGTGGTTTATCCTAGTTATTGGTTGTAGTTTTAACTTAAAAAGAGGGATATTTACAGACTGAGTGCTACTGATGCTAATTCAGCAGTCCCTTATCTCCGTTCTTGGTACCAGTTAAATTGAAGAAAGTCGATCCTTATGTCATGCGAATATTACGCAACGATTATATTTGTATTTATATGTTTATTCAAACAGAGAATTGAGTTATAATTGATAACAACAAATGGTGAGTGCGGGCGTCAACGTTATATTACAATTTAATTAGGCGTGCGTTACGCCTGGAAGCAGTATTGAGACTGCTCACACGGCCTCTCGCCGGGCTCGGCGACAGTGCATACAAAGTGCATAATCGCGTAATTTGAGCACTGCTGCCGATAAGGAAGCGAAGCGCACAAGGCCGGCTACGCTGCACGATGAATTTCGTGCTCATTTAAATGATCCCCGGCATGTTCCTACGAGAGGATATAAAACTGTCACATTTTATTAGAAACGTTCCAGCTCTATCACATCTCCCGACGAAGACAAAGACGCGTCTCTACGGCTTCTGATTTCTCGTAGGATTCTTTTGTTACGTTTAGCCTGTTTCTCAATCTTGCGTTCTAATTTCCTTCGTTCTACTACTTCCAAAGCAGAGGGATTCCTTTGGCAACAATTTCCGGTGAACGCCGAAATGTAGGTGGGTATATCAAATTTCCACAGCAAGAGTAGAATAGACAAGACGGATATCGTTCCAGAAATGGCAGCTATTGATGGGATCCCTATACCTTTGAAGTTAGCCTATGTATTGTTGACCCGAAGGGTCGCTTCGTTAATCGCGAGGACACTCTCAAGGTCTAAAATGGCTTGTCCTTGATCCTTGAGGGTATCCAAGTTAATCACGTGATGCAATACAATTTCCCGGCCTGTTACAAATTTGTTTAGCGGGGAAATGGTATCTGCATGTTTTTCTGTTAATTGAGGAGTCATATGTTCTACGATTAATTTGACTCGCGTTTTCAAAGTTTGAAGTTCGCAGCTCTGATTCGTGGTTATCAGGGATGGCTTGGTGATTTGAATGATAAAAGTCTGCATTGAAGCGCATGTTATGGTTACCTCAATTGGCATCAAAGGTAAGATTATTTGCGATCCCTGCGTTCTTATGTAAGCAATATCTGTGACGAGAAAACGACTCAGGGTGCATCCTCGTGGTATGGGATCAGTTATTTTTTCACAAAGTTCAATAGTATCGTTGCGATGTCCCACATCACGATAATCACCAATGAAATAATCGGTTATCTGTTTCAATTGAGAAAATGTGACTTTTCTTATAAAATTCTTACGTACTAATTTCAAAGCATATGTTGGGTTAAGCGTTACATAAGTGTGATTTATTCTTACGGGTACCGGGGTATTCTGAATTATTACCCAAGGTTCCTTCTCTAAGTAAGGCACTGTGAGTATATAGATAAGTTTGCCTTTATCTGTAGTTATAGTTAAATCACTTATTTTAATAAACTTCTCGTAATTTTCCTCCTTAATAGGTATTAGTGTCTTTTTGTCATTGGCGTCGAAAGCTTGAAGAGCTGTCATAAGCTCCTTTAGAATGAAAAGGGCGTTATCGATGATACCATGCCTTCCTAATTGCACGGCAGTCATTACCAGATCGATTAGTCGTTGCAGTTCCTCAATTTCGAATAAACTTAGAGTTATAGCTTTCATGTATTCCTGATAAGCAAGTGTTTCGTTACCTTTTATTTTTAATGATTCTAATTGTCCCCATACAGTTTCCAAAGAGTGCTTAAGTTTGAGCTGATTTGTATTCAAGATATTAATTTGGACTTGATTGATGTGCAAGGATTTGGTTACAACAAGATTTAGAGTGTCCGTTACATTTTTTAGTGAGGCTAGATTCCCAATAATTATTTCCAAATCATCCGCGACAGCAGTTCCATAGATTGATTTTTGGATTGTTCCTAAAAAGTTAAACATTCCTCTTTTCGGTCTGATGTTTGGCGTGAGATAAGATTTCCTTAGGGGATACATTTCATTTGCCAGGCCCGTCAGAAGGACATGTTTTCCAAATACCGCCTCAACTTCGCGCGAGGCTTCGTAAGTAACATCGCTCGACCCGAGCGCTTTCGGAGTACTTGTTTTGGTTCCGCGGGATTGAGATTCCCTTAATTTAGAGGGGCGCCGCGTCATTTGAAAAATAGGCGCACCCAAGTCTGAAATGACTTCCAAAATATTCTTGTGTGACGAGGCACGGGCAAATTCTAAATCTAAAGCGTCCAGGGCGGACTGGGCGAGGGATCGCTGACCAGGGCTCCAATGGTCCAGATAGGTATCTCGTATCGCCTGGAGGCCTCCGAGTTTGTTGTGGATGTCGAGTAATGGTTTGGTGAACCCACTTGCGTCAATGGATTGGAATATCTTCCATCTTTCCTGGTACATATATACTTTGCCCACTTCCTCCTGGAGTAAAGTCCCATTGATAACTGAGACATCGAAGTAGGCTAGGGATAGACTGCTACACCTATAACAAAAGAAACCAAGACTCTATTCCGTGGAGATCCAATCGTTACCCTGAACCCGTTTCAGTTTAATTCTAGGGATTGGATCGTTTTCCCTTGGTCCGGTGTCGTATTCGTAGTACGGTTTGGTGTTATTCAGATGGGTCTTCCAATAAGATGCTGTGGAATCATCCGCGGTTTTCTTGTAAGTGATATTTCCTTTTTGTTCGTTGATCTCGAAGACGACGAATGGTCCATTCCAAATCCTTTCCAAGGCGTTCTGTCGCGTATGGTTCTTGATCTTTACTTTATCCCCCACTTGATATAAAGGGGTTTGTCGTCGTGTTCCTCGGTCCACTTGTTTTTGGTTTTTCTCTCTGGATTTGGTAAGCCAGACCAGAGCTTTCTCGAACCGTTCCTCCCATTTTCGTATCCACAACATTTTCTTACTAATCACAGTTTCCAATCGGTTTTCGCGGAAACCGTCAGGATTGTTGGCTTCATGGCACAACATGAGGTTGTGAGGCGTTTCACCTGTTGATTGATGAACGGAAGTGTTATAGGCACGTGCCATTTCTGTTAAAACCTTGTCCCAAGTGTGTACTCTCTCTTTGCAGGCAGTTCGAATATAGTCTTTCAAGACACTATGCATTCGTTCTATAGAGCCGTTCGACTGCGGGTGATATGCAGTTGTGGTAATATGTTTGATATTATAGTGTTCGAGAAAGGAATCGGTCAGCTCGTTACAAAACTCCTTTCCCATGTCCGTCAGGATTACTTTGGGGCACCCGAAGTTACCTATCCAGTACTCTGATAGAGCCTTGATAACTTCTGTCGCAGTTTTGTTCGCAAGTGGGGCACATTTAATGAATTTAGTTATTGAATCCTGCATCGTGAGGATATATCGGTGTTTATTCCAAGATTCGACCAGAGGTCTGACGATATCTATTGAAATTTGATCATTAGGTTTTTCAGCAAAGGTTTCGAAAAGAATAGCGGGTGATTTCATTTGTATCCTTTCCTTTTTATACATCTGACACGTGGGCATGCCTGGATAAAGGAATTGATATCATTCTCCATACGTGACCATACGGCCGTTTCTTTTACTCGGTCAATTGTTTTTGCTAGGCCGAAGTGTCCATTGATGTCGTTGTGAGCGCTGGCAATGATTTCTTTCTGTTGTTGTTTGTTAGGCACATTCTTTCCTGTCAAGCAAAATGATATGTCTGCACCTGAGTCCTAACTTATCCTCTTGAGATCTTCGACGATCGAATTGGTTTCTTCTTTGGTGGTTTTCTTAGCGTCAATCCAGAAGTATATCTTTTCGTACCTTTTCGGATGAATGTAGTTTCTGAGTTTCTCACGTCTATCAGTCTGATTCTTTGGTATAATCAGGTTGTTGTCAGAGGCATCCTTTTCTTCTAGGGTAATCTTCACCCATTTGCCGTCCTTCCCTTTTCGATTTCGGTTGGAAACCAGTTTGATGTGAGATTTTGTTCTGCCTGTTGTGAGTGACAATCTCTCGATGTCAATGTGGCGTGCGGCAATATGGTGGACCCACTTGGGATTCCTATCAATCGGTGTGATTTCGTTTAGTCCCTTTTCCAATTCGGTGAGTTTTCCGAAGATCTCTTCCTTTGTGCGAAAGACTCTAGATAACTCATCCGCTACTACGTTACTTTTTCCCGAAACATGTTCTATCAGGAATGAGTATTCCTCCAATCTTAGTCTCCAACGCAGCAGGCGTTGACTGGGGTCTACGCAATTTTTCAGCCATACGAGTGCACGATGATCGGTACGGATGATGAAGGGTTTATCTGGTGTATTGAGCAAATATACTCTTAGTCTCTTGACGGCCCATACAACAGCAAGCATCTCCTTCTCTGTCGTGCTGTAATTCTTTTTCGCATCATTCAGGGTTCGAGATAAGAAATATATGGGGTGGCCGTCTTGAGATAGTACCGCTCCAATTCCATCGTTTGACGCGTCGGTGGTTACGACGTATTGTTTAGCTGGGTCTGATCTCACAAGTATCGGTGGTGTGACCAACTTTTCTTTCAGGGTTTCGAAGGCTTCTTGGCAGGCTGCTGACCAATCCCATGGGGTGTCCTTTCTTGTTAACCTTGTTAATGGTTTCGCTAACATTAAATAGTTTTTTATGAACTTTCGGTAATACTCCGTCAAACCAAGAAAGGATCGAATCGTCTTAACGTTGACTGGAACGGGTAATTGTTGTATCGCTCTGGTCTTTTCCGGATCTGGTTTGCTCCCTTCGTCAGTGATGACATATCCGAGGTATCTCACTTCAGTCTTCATGAAGGCGCACTTCTCTGGCTGGAGTTTCAGGTTCCATTGTCTTAAACGCTGAAATACGGTTCTTACATTTCGATGGTGTTCTTCCTCCGTTTCACCAAAAATTATTACGTCATCAATGTAGACACAACAGATCTTCTGATTCAATCCTCTCAGGGCATCGTTCATTATGCATTGGAAGGTCGCAGGAGCGTTCTGTAATCCGAAAGGCATTCGTTGGTATTCAAAATGCCAAAGTCTATACTTGGGTTTTCCGTCGGGGCCCGGTTTTTTGGGTACAACCCAAACTGGCGAGTTGTATGGCGACTCGGATTCCGTTATTATTCCTTGTTTCAGCATTTTCTCAACTCCCTCTTTCACAACCTGCTGGTGCAGCTGTGGAGCACGGAAATTTTTCACATTTACAATGCGTTGAGGATCTGACAACTCGATGCGATGTTCAGTCATTGAAGTTCCATTGACCATGTCTTCCTCCTGTAAGGCAAAGATATCGCTGAAATCCTGAAGAATACTCCAAATTTCTTTCTGGTACTCCTCCGGTAGGTGTTTCAAGTCGAAAGTATGTTGGAGCGCCTGCTCTCTTTCATCACGTGGTTGTTGCTATACACCCGGGCTTGACATACTCTTTACTCGGTGGACTTGGACGTTCTCCAGTCCGAGCTCGATATCTTCGTCTTCAGCGGTGGTGATGATTCCATAAGCCGTACCATGATTGTTCGTGTGTACAATCTGCACCGGGATGTTTTCCATAGGCATTCCGTCTTTATAGACCATGCGTAACATGAGATCGAGATTATTTTCGTCGGTATCGATGGCAATTTTGTTCACCGAATTTGGTTTAAATCGAATTTTTCGGTCGCTACTAAGGTGGTGTATCTTATTCTTCAGTGTGAACGTCGAGGCATTCAACTGGAAATCTCGCGTTCTCATAAACGGGTTTCCCATGATTCCATCTACTTCGTCAGGCAGATAATCGTCTGGTATAATGACGAATTCGTCCTTTAGTCCCGTGTGAGTTAGTACAGCAATTTCATTCGCGGAATTTAGCGCTTTGCCAGTTTTAAAGGAAATTTTGCGTTTGATAAGTGGACAAATTTGTTTATCCGATGGATAAATAACCTTCCGTTTTATGAGGTTTATTGATGCACCTGTATCGACCATAAGGGCTACTCCTTGCTTTGTTTCTCCAAATTTTATTACAGCACACTGTAGTGGCCCCTGTGAAACTGAACATACACGGGCCCCTGTTGACACTTGTCTTCTAGTTCGTCCTCCTGTCCCTCTATTTCCTCTTTCTCTGACTGGAGTTCCTCTGACGTGCAATGACTTGGTCGTTGGGCGGTTTGTCTTTGGGGCTGGCGTTTTGAAAATTTGCGTTGGTCGTTCTGTGGTCGGCGCGGGGCGTAGCAGTTCCGGCTGTAGTGTCCTCTGGTTCCGCAGTTATGACATACTGCTTGTTGTTCATGGGCGGTCCGATGTGTGTTACAGGTGTGGCATTCACATCTCTGGAGTTCTTTATCTTTATCTTGTTCCGCTTCATCGTGGTGGTGGACAGACGCTGGTGGTCGAGGAGTTGACCTTGGCGAGTTCGTCGAGGTTCTTTGTTGTACCTGGAATCTTCGCGTATCTAATGCGCTGCCTGGCCCGTAAATTTGGGACTTGTTCCAAAACGTGGGTTTCGAGGCTGTGTCGTTACTGTTCATCAACTATTGTTGATGAATTCGGAAATTCAATTCCTCGCCTTCGGCTTCTTTCGCGGCCTTCTGGGCTTCTAGTAACTTGAAGTACTGACGGTTTTTGGCTTGATGGAATATCCTCGGATTGAGTCCGTACAGATAGTACTGGCACACTTCATTTTCGAGGTCTTGAAGATTAGGATCGATGTTCGCTCGTAGTTGTTGATTCGAGAAGGCAGCTACGAGATCTAGGTAGATCTGATTGAATTTGAGATTGTAGGCGTCCACAGTGTCGCCCTTTTGGCCTGTTCTGCCAAGCTCCATTTCCAATGTGGTGGCACTTTTCTCGACAATGACGGCTGATCTTACGACTTCAAGTAAAGTTGGGATTGTACGAGGTCCCCTCTGGTTGATGGTCTTCTGAAGAGCTCCTCCCGTCTTCAAGCTGATTATCATGCTCAAATCGGGAAACGTTGGGTTGGCATAACTACCATATCGGCGGCTTTTACTTGCATGATCCAAGCGTGTACATCTTCGCCTGCTTTCCCTTCCAGTCTGCAATCAATCATCTTGATGGCTTGAAACGCGGGTAGGAAATCTTGGATCGCGTAGGGCTCGTCCGCTGGGCGATTTGGTTCTCCGGGGTATCTTCCGGCAGCATCGGGGCGTAGGCTGACACCGTTCAAGTAAGCTTCCGTTCGTGCATACGGGCCTGGGTCTCTTGGATTCCGAGGAGAAAGCACGTCTCGGGGTGGTGCAGTTGCCGGTAGTTGAATTCTCGTTTGGTTTCTTCGAGCGAGTTCCTCAATGTTCCTCATCATCTCTAGCTGTTGGCGTAAAGCTTCGGGATCACTCAGCAACTGGGTCATACTGAACGTCACAGTGTCCTTTTCACGACGATGTGGTAAAGGAGCAGACATTTCCAAGGCTCTTCGAAGTTCGTCCTCTTCTTGCTGTTCTAGACGACGACGCGGGACGTTGCTACGGGTATTGCTACCAGTACCTCGTGGGATTTCGTAATCCGTCGGACCAATAGGCCATTGTGGACTAGGCCTTGGTGTAAGGCGTACGTTCGGCATCCGTGATAAACGTCGGCTTTCCTCGAGAACGCGTTGCAGTGTCGAATCCGTATCCGACAAGATATCATGGTTCACATTGGCTCGCGCGGTGGAGAATCGGTCGTTTTCTAATAAGCGATTTTGGTCAAGGATCGGTATTGGCATCGCATTTATACCTTGATGGTCCGAGCCTGAATTGGCTGGGGAGCCCAACTCATTGACGCACGGTGTCGGTGGCAGAAATCGGTTTCGAGCGAGCCCGTATAATGCCGAGTAACGTGGTGGGTTTGTTACGATTGAGGGAGCTATCTGAGTAGGACCTTCCACCTCTGATTCAACGAGACGCGCGGTATCTACTCGAATTCGCGGTATCGCTCCGGTATGGTTTCCGAGCGGTCTCAAAATATTAGAAACATTCGGATCATCGTTAGTTGTTAAGCGATAATAGTTATTGATTGCTTCTCGATTGGTATTACTATTTGTAAGAGCTTCCTCTTGACGATTTTCTTCGGTTAATTGGTCATTCGGTCGTTGCATTTCCTGAAACATTTGGTTGGTGACGCTTTTAAGCGTGTCTTCGGGACGCGGAACTGTTTCAGAGTTTCGATTTATTTCTACATTATTGCGACGAATGAAGTCGTGTTCACGGCGTTCTTGATTTCTCAATTGAATAAAACGGGTAACCTCTTCTATAGGCAAATCTTCGCGGCGAGCAAGTTGACGCGCAGTTAACCTCTCTCCGTTTAATTGCTCTAGACCAAGACGGTATCTGCCCATTGCAGTTAAATCATTACGTTCGGTGGCTTCTTGTAGCCTGTTCACAAGCTGAGTCATTTGGTTTGTCAAATCCCATAATCTCTCTTCAAACCGGGATTCAGAAGTGACGGATTGTCCATTTTCTACAGTCTCAACAATAGTGGGAGGTACTGCCGATCTCCGGTCATTTATTTTTAAATTTACCTTGAGTCAAGCTTTGACTTTATTTATTTGAATGATTCAAGTTTGACCATTAAATTCTTAGTTTCGATCACGATTTTTTTTCTTCGATGCGTTCATGGTGACTCGAGTAAGTAACAAAATGCTTGTACTCACGCTAGGAGTAGCCAAATTGAGGTGTGAAGCATCACACTCGAAGATCGTGGTAGCCGTCGGTACGAGGCTTCGATGTCCTGGAGTCTCTGACAGGCACCGGGGGCAAGAATATAAGAGCGGTTCAAGTCTGAGTGTCCTCATTCTCACTTCACTTCACTTAGATGGTTTAAACGCGAAGTTTATTGTATCTAAGGAGTGCAGAATTTAATACTCGCTTCCTTTCCAATAAATACACAAGTTCACCATGGGAATTGTCCAGCGTAGAATCAGGCGGTCTACACTCAGTCCCTGATTATCAAGCGGTCTACACGCAGTCCTTAATTGTCTACGCAAGGCGGCCTTTCACTCCATCCCTTGCTAGGTGCAATTCGTAATAATTACTTATAAACGCGTAGCCGAACGTTCGCGCGTGAATTTATTGGGCTTATGCACTCACTTCCATAGTTCGTCACTATGATCCGGCCGTTTGATACGCGCGCCACGTTCGTTGGTTTAAACCGGATCCTGGCAGGATCGCCAAATTTCTCATGCGAATATTACGCAACGATTATATTTGTATTTATATGTTCATTCAAACAGAGAATCGAGTTATAATTCATAACAACAAATGGTCAGTGCGGGCGTTAACGTTATATTACAATTTAATTAGGCGTGCGTTACGCCTGGAAGCAGTATTGAGACTGCTCACACGGCCTCTCGCCGAGCTCGGCGACAGTGCATACAAAGTGCATAATCGCGTAATTTGAGCACTGCTGCCGATAAGGAAGCCAAGCGCACAAGGCGTGCTACGCTGCACGATGAATTTCGTACTCATTTAAATGATCCCCGGCATGTTCCTACGAGAGGATATAAAACTGTTACATTTTATTAGAAACTTTCCAGCTCTATCACACTTATACTAGGGATCATTGTTGGTCTCTACGTGGCTTTTGCCAGGAGGGGTGGAACTCGCCGTTATGAGAATATGAGATTTTGATGAAATAATATCTGTGCATTGAATAAATTGAAGAAATGAAATGGAATGGAATTTTGAAAAAGGTACGCCAAGGTGGTACATCGGGGCGTAACAGTATCTTTAAACTAGATTAAAACTTATTTAAAAGTTTATGGCAAACATACAGATAGATAAATAATTGATAATTTAACTTCATATTTTTAATTTTTCAAAATTAATTTTCCAATAATTTGAGAAAAAATTTATTCAGATTATTCATTTTTCTTATTATTACATTATTCAATTTACTGACCTCCATCTATATTCAATTATATTGATGTGTCATTCATATATATATATATATTAATTTCAATAAATAAGAGGATGAGGAAGAGATTCTCTATTCATGTTTCATTTCAATATACATATATATATATATATATATTACAATTTTTGATTAATTTTTGAAAAAAGAAAAATATTTGAAGAAAAAATGTAGTTTACATTGATTAAATTTTTAAGTAATGAATATAATTATTGAAAAATCTCATATATTCTTCAATCATTCGCTCACATATTATCTAAAATATTATTCATTAGAAAAATGCCATTCAATGTACTTTATGTATTGTAATTTGAAGCATCTATACAATGGAATGAAACTTGTTGGAAAGTTCAGAAAAAACATACAGATGAATAAATAATTAATCATTGAATTTGATATTTTAGGGGCGCTACTGAGCATCTATAGTGAACAGACGTGTCTTTTGTCGCTCTATCATATTTAATCTTGCTGGTTAATAAATTCTGTGTAAAAAATTATAAAAACGTGCATATTCTGTGTAGAAAACAAGTGATTAAAGTCTGCAGATACAAATCTTTAAATCCTTTCGAGTTTAGCATATAAAATTCTGTTTTTCCTGATAACACGGTGTGAGCTCAGCTGGCGTGTTTATGATTGTTTACGTTTCCCGACTCCGTAAATGAATACAGGCGACATCTCACGGTCCAATTCTGACCGCGCACCTGTGGCGCCACTGTTAGCCAAACCTCGCCTCGTTTTGAATCACAACAACTCTATAGCCGGTGTCACACCTGCGGCCCCGTCAAGAAAAGGGCGATCATCCACCCAGCAACTCCTTGCAGAAGCTGCCAACACCTGCACTCCAATAACCAACTTTATCGAAACCAAGAGGAAAAGACACAGTTCCGGTCAATCTCCCACAGAAGAGCCGGAACAGCCTTCGAAGACTTTTAAGAAGACAGATTATGCGGAGTTAGAAGACTACCTGGACCCAATTGATATTAGTGATTCAGCGATGGATAAAATACTGGAGGAATTGAGAGGTCTCAGGTCTGACCAGGAAACTAAGCTCAAGGTGCTCACCGATAAACTGAACAAAAAGTTCGAAGACGACGCAACAGCCTTTGAGAATATACAGCGAAACCTAGCAGAATTGAAAACCGACTTACAGGGAACCAAGGTCGATCTAACTAAACGAGTTAAAGCTCTGGAAGACAGCACAGTGAAGAAAGATGAACTTAACAACTTAAAAGTTTCTCCACTCTCGAAGGAGGAACGTGACAGAATCTTGCAACTCAGTAATAGAATTGATTTTCTTGAAAAGGAAAATAAGAAGACTAAAATCTCGATAGTAGGCCTCTCTCTATCCACAAACAATCACACGGAGGAGGTCAAAACGTTCTTGAATTCCAATTTTGGCGTCAATGTCCTTAGAATTAAAATAACGGAATTTACCAAGAGCTTCTTTTCCACTTACTCACTTCTTTTACATATAAATAAAACATGATTAATAACTTTATTCTCTAATTTTTTCATTCAATAATTTTGTATATATACAAATTATACATTAATATAATTAAATGTAAATGGGTTAAATTAAATCAAATGAATTAATGATACTGAAAATAATTAATTTAACTTACTCATTTTTCTTAGATTTAAGAATAATTAATTTTGAAAAATTGAGAATATAAAATTAAACAACTAATCATATAGCTATCTGTATGTTTCCTTTAAACTTCTCAATAAGTTATAATCTATTGCATAAATGTTCTAAATTACAATCCACAAAGTACAATAAATGGCATTACTCTAATAAATAATGTTTTCACTTTGATTAATATGTGAGCGAATAATTAGAAAATACAAACTTTTTTTTTCAATAATTATATTTATTCTCAAAAAATATGCTTAATGTAAAACTTTTTTTTTTTTTGAATAATTCTTTTTTTAGAAGTAAATCAAAAATTATAATGTATATGAATGAAATATGAATAATAAATTTATTACTCAATTTTTTCGTTTAATTAATTATATATACCTATATTTCTTCATTATTCGCTTACATATTAATTATAATGAAAATAGTATTTAATCGAAAAATGCCATTCAATGTACTTCATAGATTGTAATTGGAAACATTTATACAATGGATTATAACTTATTGAAAAGTTCAAAGAAAACATACAGATAGATGAATGATTAGTTGTTTCATATCATATTTTTAATTTTTGAAAATTAATAATTCTTCAATTCAAGAAAAATGATCAATTTAAATTAATTATTTTCTATATCATCAAATTATTTAATTCAATTGCCTCTATTTATATTCAATCATAATAATGTATAATTTGTACATATATATATATATATATAATTAATTGAATAGAAAAAATTATGAATAGATTTGTTATTTATATTTTATTTATATGTATTATAATTTTAATTTACTTTTGAAAAAAGAAGAATTGAGAGAAAAAAAATTTTTACATGAATTAAATTTCTTAGAAATGAACGTAAATATCTGAAAAATTCTATACATTTTCAATTATTAGCTTACATATTAATTATAATAATGACATTATCCATTAAAGAAATGCCACTTAATGTCCTTTATGGATTGTAATTTGAAACATTTATACAATGAATGAGAACTTATTGAGAAGTCTAAAGAAAACATACAGACGGATAAATGATCAGTTATTCAATTTCGTATTTTTGATTTTTAAAAACTGATTATTTTTCAATTTAGGAAATATGATCCTTCTGAACTATTTTTTTTTATATCATTGAATTATTAAATTAATTCGCCTACATTTATGATCAATTATATTAATGTATAATTTATACATATACAGGGTGTCCCTAAATTGCCTCCCACGGACTAGCCAGCATGATACCTTGTTAAAATCCAAACGAGAATTTTTTTTCCGGAAGCTCGTCCGACGCATAGTTTTTGAATTATAAGCGATAGCGCTAGGCCAATCAGAGTGCACCATTTCATCTAGATTTGCCGCCACGGAAATTGCTGTTTTGTTCGTCTGGGTGAATTATTATTATTCGTTTACGAATTAAATATCGGCACCTCCCCTCTCTCGCTGCTGTACCCCTTCACGGGCGCTGACCTCGGTATTGTTGCCGCGGCACACGCTGCCGGCCGCACATCCATGGGCGCACACTTGTGTGTGTAAACAGAAGCGCATCCTCAAGAATAAGGGATACAGCAGCGAGAGAGGGGAGGTGCTGATATTTAATTCGTAAACGAATAATAATAATTCACCCAGACGAAAAAAACAGCAATTTTCGTGGCGGCAAATCTAGATGAAATGGTGCACTCTGATTGGCCTAGCGCCATCGCTTATAATTCAAAAACTATGCGTCGGACGAGCTTCCGGAAAAGAAATTCTCGGTTGGATTTTAACGAGGTATTATGCTGGCTAGTCCGTGGGAGGCAATTTAGGGACACCCTGTATATAATTGATGAAATAAATAGAATGATGAATAATCTTATGATTTATATTTTACTTATACATATTATAATTTTCAATTTACTTCTAAAAAAAGGAAGATGTTGAAAAAAAAAATTTCACAATAATCAAATTCCTCAAACATAACTATAATTATTAAAAAAATTCTATATGTTTTTTCATTATTCGCTCACACATTAATTATGATAAAAATATTATTGAATCAAAATATGCCATATAATGCACTTTATATATTGTAGTTTGAAGCATTTATACAATGTATTATAACTTATTCAAAACTTTGAAGAAAATACACAGATCGATATATGATTAGTTATTTAATTTCATATTTCTAATTTCTCAAAATTAATTATCCTTCAATTCAAGAAAATTGAATTATTCAAGTTAACTATTTTTCATATCTCTCGATTATTCAAATCAATTGCCTCCATTCATATTGAATTATATTGATGTATCATTTGTATGTATATATGATTGATTAAAATAAAAAAATGCGAAAATAAATTTATCATATTTACTTTATTTATA
The DNA here is from genome assembly GCF_021155775.2 of Neodiprion pinetum. Taxonomy (NCBI): domain Eukaryota; kingdom Metazoa; phylum Arthropoda; class Insecta; order Hymenoptera; family Diprionidae; genus Neodiprion; species Neodiprion pinetum. The sequence goes on from NC_060232.1 coordinate 16,252,256, forward strand.
CATATTATAATTTCTTATTTACTTTTGAAAAAAGGAGAATTTTCGAAGTGAAAATAATTTTTGCAATCATTAAATTCTTCAAAAATGAATCTAATTATGAAAAAAATCCTATATATTTATTCATTTTTCTCTCACGTATTAATTAAAATCGAAATATCGTTCATCGAAGACATGCCAATTGATGAATTTTATGAAATGTAATTTGGAACATTTATGCAATTGATTAGAACTCATTGAAAAGTTTGAGAAAGACATACAGATAGATGAATGATTAGTTATTCAATTTCATGTTTTCAATTTCTAAAAATTAATCATTCCTTAATTTAAAAAAAATGATTTATTAAAAATTTTTTTTTTTTCATATCAATCAATTATTCAATTTAATTGCCACCATTCATATTAAATTATATTAATGTAAATTGTGTACATATATATTCAACTAATTGAATAAAAAAAATGATAAATAAATTCATCATTCATATTGTATTCATATATATTATAATTTTCAATTTACTTTCAAAAAAAGAATTTCATGAAAAAAAAATTCTCAAATTATTAAATTTTTCAAAAATGTATACAAATATGAAAGAAATCCTATATATTTTTTGATTATTTGCTCACATATTAATTAAAATCAAAATATTATTCATTAAAAAGATGCTATCCAATGTTTTTTAGAGATTGTAATTTGGAACATTTATACTATGAATTAGAACTTATTGAAAAGTCTAAAGAAAACATACAGACAGATAAATGATCAGTTATTTAATTTAATATTTTCAATTTTCGAAAACTAATTATTTTATAATTTAAGAAATATGATTCATATGGATTATTTTTTTCTATGTCACTGAATTATTTAATTTATTCGCCTACGTTTATAATAGATTATATTAATGTATTATTTGTATATATATAATTGATTAGGTAAATAAAATGATAGATAAATTTATTATTTATATCACATTTGTATATATCATAATTTCCAATTAACTTTTAAAAAAAAAAGAATTGATAAAAAAAAAATTTGCACATGAATTAAATTTTTCAAAAATGAATAAAGTCATTACAAAAATTCTATATATTTCATCATTATTCGTACACATATTAATTATAATGAAAATAGTATTCAATCGAAAAATGCCATTCAATGTACTTCATAGATTGTAATTGGAAACATTTATACAATGGATTATAACTTATTGAAAAGTTTAAAGAGAACATACAGATAGATGAATGATCAGTTGTTTAATATCATATTTTTAATTTTTGAAAATCAATAATTCTTCAATTCAAGAAAAATGATCAATTTAAATTAATTGTCTTCTATATCATCAAATTATTTAATTCAATTGCCTCTATTTATATTCAATCATAATAACGTATAATTTGTACATATATATAATTGATTATATAAATAGAATGATGAATAATCTTATGATTTATATTTTACTTATACATATTATAATTTTCAATTTACTTCTAAAAAAAGGAAGATGTTGAAAAAAAAATTTTCACAATAATCAAATTCCTCAAACATAACTATAATTATTAAAAAAATTCTATATGTTTTTTCACTATTCGCTCACACATTAATTATGATAAAAATATTATTTAATCTCAAAATGCCATATAATGCACTTTATATATTGTAGTTTGAAGCATTTATACAATGTATTATAACTTATTCAAAACTTTGAAGAAAATACACAGATCGATATATGATTAGTTATTTAATTTCATATTTCTAATTTTTCAAAATTAATTATTCTTCAATTCAAGAAAATTAACATGTTTTATAATTATAATTATATTATAATTTTTAATTTACTTTTGAGAAAAGAAGAACTTTTGAAGAAAAAATAAGTTTCGCAATCATTAAATTCTTCAAAAATGAATCTAATTATGAAAAACATCCTATATGTTTATTCATTTTTCGCTCACGTAATAATTAAAATCGAAATATCGTTTATCAAAGACATGCCTTTTGATGAATTTTATGGAATGTAATTTGAATCATTTATGCAATGGATTGGAACTTATTGAAAAGTTGAAAGAAGACATACAGATAGATAAATGATTAGTTATTTAATTTCACGTTTTCAATTTCTAAAAATTAATTATTCTTTAATTTAAGAAGAATTATCTATTTAAATTTATTTTTTTTCGTATCATTATGTCACGTGCGGAGCGGTCTCGCACGCGACGGCTTCAACCCTCTAAGTTCTTACAGAGGTTTATATTTATTTCTTAGGTGGATTGGGAGGTGAACGTCCTCTACAGGGCGTTCCCTGGGAATAGGTTTGGAAGATTTCAATTTATCGTACCAATGTTTTGATGGAAAGCCAAGTTAAAATGTTTAATAGGTCAAAAACTAAAAAGCAGAGAAGGTTCGAAACAAGGAAGCTTACAATATGTTCTTAATCTAGTTGTTTCCACTCATTCAACTACTCACTTTTCGGTGGTTACAGTCCGAATGGCTCACGCTCTCACACGGTTATACTCAATAGTAACACTCACATACGCTTATCACTACACTTCTCTAAGGAGTTCGTGGCTTAACGCTCGCACTTATTTTAGCTCCGTAAGACTGACACCGCGACGCGAGTAACCTTTTACGGCCGTGGGTAGATTAGACAATTTTGCTCTAATCGTCGGTTTCAGAAAAAGGATTTATGGCTCTATACGTGGTCGCTTCGAAAGAGCCGGGTTCCGCTGATGTCGTTATTCAGACGGTCTCAAGACGGGACTGCCTTCGCTCGCTCGTCCGACACCCCTTGGAACGTCGGGCGGCGAGCGAGTTTTTGCTGAATTTACGATTCGGCGTTTTCGCTAAATACACAATTCCGGAACAAAGGCTCGCCTCGCGACAGTCATCCTCGAAGCGCGTGATTTCGCGCTCGCCTCATCCCGGTGTTGATTACACCCGGGATCCGGCGGGCGCGAAGACGCTGACGTTGCTGGCCGTCCAACTACGCCGTTGCGCTTGGTTACTCCACGAACTGGTTATAATAAAATATTTTATGTAGACAAACTAATATATTTATTCTATGCTTCCTTGTTTCTAGAGATAATAATAATTGACATATCGGTAATAGTCTGAGTAACTATGCGGCGCTCGTGACAATTACATCATTCAATTTAATTTCCACCATTTATATTAAATTATGTTAATGTAAAATTTGTATATATATATTCAAGTGATTAGATGAAAAAAAATCATAAATAAATTTATCATTTATATTATATTTATGTATATTATAATTTTCAATTGACTTTCCAAAAAAGGAGAATTCCATAAAAAAATAAATTCTCAGATTATTAAATTTTTCGAAAATAAATACAAATATGAAAGGAATCCTATATATTTTGTGATTATTTGCTTACATATTAATTGAAATCGAAATATTATTCATTAAAAAAATGCCATCTAATGTCTTTTATGGATCGTAATTTGGAACATTTATACAATGAATTAGAACTTATTGAAAAATCTCAAGAAAATATACAAACAGATAAATGATCAGTTATTCAATTTCATATTTTCAATTTTCAAAAACTAATTATTTTTCAATTCAGGAAATATGATTTATTTGAATTATATATTTTTTTCATATCATTGAATCATTCAATTCATTCACCTACATTTATAATAAATTATATTAATGTATAATTTGTATATATATATATAATTGATTAGATAAATGAAATGGTGAATAAATTGATTATTTATATTTTATTCGTATGTATTATAATTTCTAATTAACTTTTGATTAAAGAAGAATTAAAAAAAAAAAAAATTTCACATGAATTAAATTTTTGAAAAATGAATATAATCATTAGAAATGTTCTATGAATTTTTTTAATTATTCGCTCACATATTAATCATAATAAAAATAGTATTTAATCGAAAAATGCAATTCAATGTACTTTACGGATTGTAATTTGGAACATTAATACAATGGATTATAAATTATTGAAAAGTTTAAAGAAAACATACAGATAGATGAATGATTAGTTATTTAATTTGATATTTTTAATTTTTGAAAATGAATTATTCTTCAATTCAGGAGAAATGATTAATTTAGATTAATTATTTCTAATATCATCAAATTATTTAATTTAATTGCCTCCATTCATAATCAATCACAATAACGTATAATTACTGTATATATATAATTAATTATATGAAGGAAAAATCATAAATAAATTTATTATTTATATTTTATTTATACGTATTTTAACTTTTAAATCACGTTTAAAAACAGAAGAATTATGGAAAAAAAAATTTTTACTTAAATTGAATTTTTTAGAAAAAAACATAATTGGCAGAAAAATTCTATACATTTGTTACGTCCAGCATACCACTTCTCTCTATTTCTTCTACTCGCTAACTCTCCCACAGTTCTTACATTAATCTCATGGTCTCTGTCCTGTCCTCTTATCTCTACGTAGTCTCGCGCTATTCACTATCGCGCTTACTCATCAAATTCCATTCCCTACTTCCAGCATTGTCACACCTTTTCTGCACCCGTACGTTTCACGTCTCGAGGGACACTCCTATTCTGACTTTCGACAACTCCACATCTAAACTTCTTATATATCTTTTCGTACCACACAATTCATTCCTACCGGTATCTCAAGTTCTACGCAATAAACATATAATCGACATATCAACATACTCAAGTTTATTCAATCCTCATCCTGATTTCCGGTTAACCTGGAACGTAAAAGCGAAGCCAACCAGGTTACTCCTTCCGCTCAGGAGTAAGCTCTACTCACGAACGTAACACATTTTTTAATTATTCGCTCACATATTAATTATAATAATAATATTATTCAATCAAGAAATGCCATTTAATGTACTTTATGGATTGTAATTGGGAACATTTATACAATGGATTGTAACTCATTGGAAAGTTTGAAGAAAACATACAGATGGATATACGATTAGTTATTTAATTTCATATTTTTAATTTTTCATAATCAATTGTTCTCTAATTTAGGAAAAATGATTTATTGAATTGAATTATTTTTAATCTCATTAAATTATTTAATTTAATTGCCCCCATTTATATTCAATTATATTAGTGTATAATTTGTATATATTCAAAATCAATAAATAAAAAAAATGAGAAAGTAAATTTATTATTCATATTTCATTTATATATACTATAATTTCGAGGTTACTTTTAATATGAGAAGAATTTCTGAGAAAAAAAAACATTTTTTACACTAATCAAATTTTTCAAAAATAAATATGATTATTGAAAAATTCCCATATATTTCTTGATTATTTGCTCACATATTAATTAAAATAAAAATATTATCCATTAAAAAAATGCTATTCAATGTCCTGTATGGATTGTAATTTGGAACATTTATACAATGAATTAGAACTTATTGAGAAGTCAAAAGAAAACATACAGACAGATAAATGATCAGTTATTTGATTTCGTATTTTTAATTTTCAAAAATTAATTATTTTTTAAATTAAGAAATATGATCCATTGAAATTATTTTTTTTTATATCATTGAATTATTTAATTTACTGGCCTACATTTATAATCAATTATATTATTGTATAATTTGTATATATATATAATTGATCAAATGGAAAAAATGACTAATAAATTTATTATTCATATTTTATTTACATATATTATAATTTTCAATTAACTTTTGAAAGAAAAAGAATTGAAAAAACAAAAAATTTTCACGTGAATTAAATTTCTTAAAAATGAATATAATCATTGGAAAAATTCTATATGTTTTTCAATTATTTGCTCACATATTGATTATAATGAAAATACTATTCAATCAAAAAATGCCAGATAATGTACATTATGGATTGTAATTTGAAATATTTATACAATGGATTACAACTCGTTGAAAAGTTTAAAGGAAACATACAAATAGATGAATGATTAGTTATTTAATTTTATATTTCCAATTTTTGAAAACTAATTATGCTTCAATTCAAGAAAAATGATTAATTTGGATTGATTGATTTGGATTAATTATTTTTTATATCATCAAATTATTTAATTTAATTGCCCCCGTTTATATTCAATTATAATAATGTATAATTTGTATGTATAGATAATTATTTAAATGGAAAAAATAATGAATAAATTCATTATATGTATTTTATTTATGTATATTATAATCTGTGATTCACTTTTGGAAGAAGAATTTTAAAAAAAAAAAAAATTTTCACAATAATTAAATTTACTAGAGGAAAATATAATTATAAAAAAAATCCTATATATTTTTTGATTATTTGTTCACACATTAATTAAAATGAAAATATGATTCATTAAAAAAATGCCATTTGATGTATTATATGGATTGTAATTTGAAACATTTATACAATGGATTAGAATTTATTGAAAAGTTAAAAAAAAAAAAACATACAGATAGGTGAATGATTAGTGACTTTATTTCATATTTTTAATCCCAAAAAAAGTCAATTATTTCTTAAGGGGCCGTTCAATTATTACGTAAGCACTATGGGGGGGCGGGGGGGTCTTTGCTTTGCTTATTTTGGATGACATGGGGGGTAGGGGCGTCTAGATGATGATTACGTCATCGGTAGTTATTTTCTTTTTTACACGAATGGCAACCCACACATTGTCTTTGCTTGAAAACGAAAAGCATTTTCGGGGATTCCCGCAAGTAATACATACATTTAGTGAACAGTGCGCGGTAATTCCCCTACTCGCTTTAGAACCGAGTAAGGGAATTACCGCGCGCTGTTCACTTGTCTAAATTTCCTCTATCAGTGTATTGTTTCGTTTGGCTGCTATAGCGAGTAGACGTATTGTAAGCATAGTAAAGCAAGTTAACATTTGTGTTACCATTCATTCCATTATCCAAAGTTTAATGTTTAAATAAGATGTCATTTCAAATAGACAAATCCAAGTTATACCAAAAATTGTTTGAAAGTTTTAAAAAATCTCATACAAGTACGAAAGTACAAAATGTACAAAAGTTAGTTAACGAAGTGTGGCGAAATTATAAATTACAAGCAAAATCCGACAAGGAACTAGATATTATTGTATCTAAGAGAATCGAAGAAGAATTGCAAGCAGCGACTAAGAATAAATCCAATTTACTACATTTTTTTTCTAAGGTGAGTGACGAAATCATTTTAGGTACCTATGAGTACCTACTAGAAATATTAGAAATCGCCAAAAAGTTTCTCTTTGCTAATTAGAAAATATTATGGCCTATCTTAAAGTATAGAGGTAATATTCATTATATAGATTTATTTCTTATAATTGATTCCGTCAATTGGTCACAAAATACAGGATGTCAGTTTTATACATATATATATATATATATACCTACAGAAAACTATACTCTATTCAAATAGGTATTTAACAGAATGTAAACAATCTTTATATGTCTTTTTATTGAAATATGTGGTTTAAAATTGTAAACTGTGTAAAATCTGTTGTGATTCATTTAAAAACACAACCAATATTAAAAAATTGCTTTTCTGTAAGTACATAAAGGTGCGTACAAACATCGTGAGGCGTGCGCCGCGAATGGTTCGCACGTATACATGTGCCGTAGCATGCCTCAGGTTGATGTATGCGAGACGAACCATTCGCGGCGCAAGCCTCGCGATGTCTGTACGCACCTTTACAGATATCTGATTTTATAATTGCATATTTCAATAAAAAGACATATCAAGATTGTTTATATTCTTTTAAATACCTACTTGAATAGACTATAACACCCTGTATTTTGTGACCGGAACGATTTGCTCGTTTAAAGATATTAGATTTAAAGCCATAGGGTTTTGTATTTACCATATTTATTGCCATACTTTGTATTTATGTAGCTTAATAAGAGAATCTTTAGCAGAACCCATAGAAAGTTTTTATTTTTAGGCAACCTGTAAACCTGCAGAAAAAACACAAATTACACAGCCAGCTTCAAATATTAAAAAACAGGAAGAAGATAAAATAAAAACCGGTAATGAATCACAACAGCAATGCGAAATTAATAAAAATACAGATAAACAGAGACCAAAACCTTCTCAGGAAGCTATGAAAAATAAGATTGCTCTACTCGAAAAAAATTTGAATGCTTTGTATTCTGCCAGAGATACTATGTCAATCCGTGCTGAAGTTGATAAACAGATCATTAAGTTGCGCGAGGAAATAAAAACAGCAAAACAGTCTTTAAACAGGAAGGTTCAAAACGCAGTTGCCCAGAAGAAACACAGGGATGGTATGAAAAGAAAGTTAGAAGATATTTGTCATGAAAATCTAGAAATGAAAAAAAGACTATCTCTGAGGGATTCAGTGGGACGTCCTAATCTTGAAAGCAATCAACCTTTACTATTGAAAACAATCGCGGATGTAGCTTTATTTGGGAGTGCAGCAGATGATAGAAGACGAACGGAATCAATTCGCAGCGTAAAAACTCTTGATGAACTCACACAAGAATTACGTAAAATGGGATTTGACATTAGTCGCAGTGGGACATATCTTCGTTTGATTCCCAGAAAATCTAATTCTGCAGAGGGACGAAGACATGTATCGACAGTCCCTGTTAAGCTCATTCGGGCTCAAACTGATCACCACAAGAGCCACTTAGATAGCAAGTTCGCTGAAACATCAATCCATTATTTAGAGAACATAGCATCCATACTAGGACCAGATCAAGTATTTTTCATATCTCAAGATGATAAAGCTCGAGTCCCTATTGGCGTAACTGCGGCAAATAAGCAAGCACCTCTTCTAATGCACATGGAATATAGAATCAAATTGCCTGATCACGATTGGGTAATCGCTGAGCGTCATAAATTAATACCATCTGTTTATGCTGGTATCAAAATCACTTCCAATATGCTAGGACAACCGCAAGCCGTTGGATATTCTGGACCAACATACATCGCTATTCGAAGTGGAAAGCATAGTTCATCTACTGCTAATACTCATGCTCAGGATTTCGAGACGCTTCTCGAACTTGAAGAGTTTCGACCATTAGCTAAAACTGACCATGGACTAGTAAAACCAGTGGTAATCATGACGGTTGATGGAGGGCCAGATGAAAATCCGCGTTATCAAAAAGTCATAGGGTTTGCTATACAACACTTTAAGCGACATGATCTCGATGCATTGTTTTTAGCTACCAATGCTCCCGGAAGAAGTGCGTATAACAGAGTAGAGCGCAGAATGGCTCCTCTTAGTCGGGAACTGGCTGGTTTAATATTGCCTCATGACCATTTTGGGTCTCATTTGGATGAACGTGGCGTTACAATTGATGAACATTTAGAAAGATCTAATTTCGAATTTGCAGGAAAAGTATTAGCTGAAGTATGGAGTTCAATGGAAATTGATGGCTATAATGTTAATGCAAAATATGTTGGGGCAGGTGAACAAGATCTTCCTGATTTTCCAGACATTAAATGGTATTCAGAACATGTGCGTGAAAGCCAATACTTGCTCCAAATTGTAAAATGTAGAAATACAGAATGCTGTCGTCCAAGAAGTGGACTATTTAGATTACTAGACAACAGGTTTCTTCCACCACCTGTAAAAGTAAAACAAACAGTTGATGACTTGGTTTTAGATGAAGGAGGGCAATTTCTTAATCTTCCAGTCAATTTAGCTCTACGCTTAAGTGCTTCACTCAAAGATTTCCTGCAAATGCCATACGATTATTTTTGTCCGACGGTACAATTGAGGCTATCAAGTCGAACATGCAAAACGTGTGGTCTTTATCATGCTTCCGTCAAGTCACTAAATCGTCACATCGAAAAGATCCATAAGAAAGTAAACACGCACACTGATAGGAAAGTTAGACCTGTAAGAGTCGCTGCTCGTCGTGCTAATGAACTGATGTGCATTATTCAAAATTTAGAGCACCATGATGTTGAATGCCTCGATGAGAATGACGTAGACATTCCAAAATCGGATGAAAGCGAGCAGACTCACAACACTGAGCAGCAATCGAAGCAATCCAATGTCATCGAAAACTTAGAATCATGGATTCGGGTTTCATGGACTGAAGACTGTTAATTTGAATTTAATATATGTACCAAAAATTTAAAATAAGTTTGTTATGTTAGTAAGATATAATATTTTTGTCCTTTACTCTATGTTGAATACCGTTTCAGTAAAATATAATCTCTATCCTAAATCTATTTTCTTATTTTTCAAATTATAATTATAACATTATAAAATTAAAAAAACAATACATTAATTGACAAATGTTTACGTAAGCATGGGGGGAGGGGGTAAGAGCTTTGCTTACTTTTGCTGACAAGGGGGATGGGGGGGTAAATAATTGCAATAAATCTGCTTACGTAATACTTGAACGGCCCCTAATATAAGAAACATGATTCATTTAAAGTTTTTTTTCCATATCTTTGAATTATACAATTTATTTGCCTACATTTATAATCAATTATATTGATGTATAATTTGTATGTATATATAATTTATTAAATGAATAAAATGACAAATGAATTTCTTATTTATATTTCATTCATATCTCTCTATCTAATGAAAAAGTTTCAAACAAATGAACGTAGAAAAAGATTATAATAACAATAGTAAAAAAAAGATTATAATAACAATATTATACGCATGAAGTTGGCGGTGGGGTTAGATCCCGAAAACAAAACAAAAAGCATCTAGCAAACCCTTCGACAGCTGTCATCGGCTGTTTATGACAGTCTTTGACAAATATCTTTATAGGTATCTGTTTCTGACACGCAAAAAATGAACATGCAAACGAAAATTATCAAGATGATTTCCGTCGGGAATTGTCTTTTTCGCACGTTGGCGTATTGTGTATACGGCACTCAAGATCGACACGCAGAGGTGAGACTGAGTATCGTCTCAAATGTAGTGGATAATTGGTCTACATTTGCGGGTTTTATTACAGGTAATGAGTCAAACGTTGCTGTGATTAGGTCACCTGGGGATTACAAATCACATATGAATAAAAATAGAATATACGGGGAGAAGCAGAATTAGCTGCAGCTGCGGAAATTTTTGAGATATGTTTAATCGTGTATCGCGAAGAAGAAATTCATCCACACCGGATCGGATCACAAAATGAAACACAATCCTCGCTACTCTTCACCGGCGACGGAGACAGTGGACACTCTGATGTCTTGTAGAACCGAAATAAAATTCAGATAGTGAGTAATAAGTATGAAAAGTAACAATCAAATAATAGTAAATCTAAATATATCACCAAACAGTCAAAAGGACAGCCAGGATTTACGATGACAATGGAGAAAGAAGGAGTTTCAAGCAGCAGACAAGGCGATGAAGATGGTGGATGGTCGGAAGTATCACAAAAGAAAGAGGAAAACAAAATTGCAAGTGCGCAGAACCAAATAAGCCATAGAATAATATCCATCAAATATTCGTATAACCAGGTAAGAGGACGACCAGGATCGATGTTGACCACAAGAGAAAGAGGTGTTTTGCGGAATGAACAGCAACGCGAATATAGAGAAAAAAAATAATATAAAGAAGGTGATTTTGGAGAATAACGGGCAGAGCGGTAGCAAAAATAATTCAGCAAGTCAAGGAGATAGATCGATATCAATAGAGAAGGAACACCAATTTTCAACCAACGAATGGAAGCTTGGATTGATGAAAAAAAGAAAAGTGTGCACAAAAGGAATTGAAGTGGACAGCAAGTGCAGACCTGTCATCAAATCAACATGAAGGAATTCGCCTGTCTACTAGACAATGCATGAGGAAATAGTGAGGCGCGCAGCGTCGAGTGCCCGAGGCGCGTGGCGCCGAGATGGGGTTGGCGCGCGAAGCGCGCAGGGGCGAAGCCCTTAGTGTATCATAATTTTCAATTAACTTCTAAAAAAAGAAAAATTAAGAAAAAAAAATTTTTACATGAATCAAATTTTTTGAAGCTCCTCGAAGCCTCGCTCTCAACGCCCGAGAAGAGGTGAAGAAGCTTGTGGAGGACATGCTAATGAACGATGTGATTGAACCATCGTCTAGTCCCTGGGCCTCACCAATCATCCTTGTTAACGAAAAGGATGGATCCAAACGATTTTGTATCGATTACAGGAAGCTGAACGATATAACAAAGAAAGATTCTTACCGATTAATGTTATTCTTGGATATGAAGGTCACAACTCAAAACACTTTTTTATAGTGTTAACGTTTCAGCCCTGATGGGGGCCCTCCTCAGAACAAATTTATTTAAACATCTGTCACGGACAAAAATAATAAAATAATGTACAACTCGGTTATAACAAAATTAAACATAGTGGTTTAGATAATAAGCAAGGATGTTTATGCAGATATAAATGAGAGGAATTACCTAGTGTGAGATGACACTTTCAATTACATCGAATAATTGGTAATTAAAGAATAAATAGAAACAATAAAAAACAAAAACCGAAACACACTGCGATCGCGATACGTAGTTCCCAAGACTTCATACTTGTTGTTAATTTGGTAGAATAAAATAAAACACACAGCCGTTATAGGTTTAAATCAAGTGCACATTTGCACATGTGGAACGTCCAGTGTGTAGTGGGGGGAGATCGATATCGATAGTTATCGATCGAAAGTCTCCCACCTCACCATGTATTTGTTAGAATTAATATCAAAATAATGTATTTGATGTACTACTATTGCCTTCTATGTTGTATCGTTGTAACTGCCTACCTCCGGTCAGTATTAAGAAATAAATTTAGTCTTTGATCAGCCACAGTACACGTTCTATCAGGTTATGGGCCCAGACCCATTTTTGCTAAATTTAAAGTTTTATCTTGTGCAAAAGTAACTATGTCGACGTCGGGGTACTTAGTGAATGTGCCGAAACTCAAGGGACGCGAAAATTACGACGACTGGGCGTTTGCAACAAGTAATTTCTTGCTACTTGAAGGCATTGACATTGAAAATGTGCCAGCAACTATCAGTGAATCTGAGAATAAAAAAGCTAAAGCAAAACTCGTTATGACTATTGACTGTTCATTATATGTGCATATAAAAAGTGAAACTACAGTGGACGGTGTGTGGAAGAAATTAAAACAGTTATTTGATGACACGGGGTATCAACGAAAAATAAGTTTGCTCCGTACATTGATTTCAATACGCCTCGATAACTGCGAATCCATGACATCCTATGTATCTCAAGTGGTTGAGACAGCACATAAATTGAAAGGGACAGGTTTCGAAATCACAGACGAGTGGATTGGGTCATTACTTTTAGCGGAACTTCCAGATAAGTATTCACCGATGATAATGGCAATAGAACACTCTGGAATAGCCGTTAGCGCTGACGTCATCAAAACAAAGTTACTTGACATGTGTTCGGAGGTTGGCACTACTGGAATCGATTCTGCTTTTTGGTCAAAACAGCGAAATAAAAATGGCAGCACTGACAAGCAAATGTCAAAGTCAACCAGCAGTAAACAAATAAAGTGTTATAATTGCAGGAAGATCGGCCACTACAAAAATAAGTGTCCTGAATTAAAAGCAAATAAACAATTGAATGCTTTTAGCGCAGCGTTTTTCAATGGTTATTATAACACAGAAGACTGGTACATTGACTCAGGCGCAAGCGCGCATATGACGTCAAACCAAAAATGTTTACTCCGAACTCGACCAGTACACGAAACAAAAGAAATCGTTGTGGCAAATCAAATGACGGTGCCTGTAGTTAGTGTTGGTGAAACACAGATAACGACATGCGTGAACAGTTCTCAGTATGAAGTGATTGTGAAGGACGTATTGTATATACCGAATCTCACGGCAAACTTACTATCCGTAAGCCAACTTATAGCTAAGGGTAATAAAGTTGTATTCAAAAAGGATACCTGTTTTGTATACAACCAAGTGAATGAGCTTATTGGTACAGCTAATTTGACGAATGGAGTGTACAAGTTAAACACAAAAAAATTCGAGAACTCGTTATCGGCAATGTCAACATGGCATAGAAGGTTAGGACATATAAATAGTAAGTCCTTACAAAAAATGAAAGAAGGAGCAGTAGAAGGAGTTTCTTTTCACGAGAACGCTGACATACAGATACAGAATTGTGAAGTGTGCTGTGAGGGAAAACAATCACGTTTACCCTTCCCATCAGCAAACCATAGAAGTGGAAAACTACTGGATGTAGTACACTCAGATTTATGCGGGCAGATGGAGACCAAGTCAATTGGTCAGGCGAAGTACTTTCTTCTTTTTGTGGATGATGCCAGCAGAATGACTTTTGTCTACTTCTTGAAGGAAAAGAACCAGGTGTTCCAGCAGTTCAAAGAATTTCGAAGTTTAGTTGAGAATCAAACTGAAAACAAAATAAAAATACTGAGAACCGACAATGGAGGTGAATTTTGTTCACGTGAAATGGAAAATTACTTAAAACAAGTAGGTATCGTCCATCAGAAGACCAAGTCTCACACTCCAGAGCAGAATGGACTCTCAGAGAGGTTCAACAGAACTGTAGTTGAACGGGCAAGATGTTTATTGTTTGAAGCAGGTCTCGACAAAAGTTTTTGGGCTGAAGCAGTTAATACTGCAGTTTACCTAAAGAACAGAACACCAGCCGCCAGTTTAGGCATGATGACACCATTTGAGAGGTGGACAGGTGGGAAACCAGACCTCAGCCACGTTAGAATTTTTGGCAGTAAAGTAATGGTGCATGTTCCCAAAGTACAACGACAAAAATGGGATAAGAAGGCTGACAGATTAATTTTAGTGGGGTATCCAGATAATGTGAAAGGATACAGATTATATAACCCAAGAACTAAAAAAATTACTACGAGCAGAGACGTCATCATTATGGAAAAAATGGAGTTGGACGAAGCTCAGATTGTAGTAAACGATTGTGAAAATAAGTCAAAGAAAGATAAAAACTTAGAAGAAGATGAAAACATAATAGAAAATTCAGGTTCAGATCCAAATGATTCAACATATATTTATGAATCATCGTCTTCCCAAGATGACTCATATCAATCTGTTACTAAAGAAGAGTCTTTTGCAGAGAATCAAGTTCAAATTGAAGCCAAGCGTAAGAGAAAGCCAGTAGAAAGATATGGGATAACCAATCTCTGTCTTCTGGATAATCTGGAGTCATGTGATGAAGAACTCAGTTATGAAGCTGCAATAAATGGACCAGACAAGGAACAGTGGAGAAAAGCGATGGAAGATGAACTGAAAGCTTTCGACGATAATCAAGCATGGACGTTTATAGATAGGAAAGAAGCTGATAGAGTGGTACAGTGCAAGTGGGTATTCAAGAAAAAGTACGAAAGTGACAATAGTGTGCGATATAGAGCAAGACTGGTGGTAAAAGGTTTTACCCAAAAAGAGGGTGTGGATTACGCTGACACATACTCACCAGTGCTTCGTTACTCTACACTAAGATTTCTATTTGCTTTAAGTGTCAAACTTAACTTTGAAATTACTCACTTAGATGTAACTACTGCATTCCTAAATGGCTACTTAAATGAAAATGTGTATATGCAAGTTCCCCCTAATTTAGATTGTAAAGAAAATAGTGTTCTTAAATTAAATCGTGCAATTTATGGTCTAAAACAATCAGCCAGGGCTTGGAACGAAAGAGTAAATGATTCTTTATTAAAATTAAATTTTGTTAAGTCAAAGTTAGAACCATGTCTGTATTTAAAAAATCGTGAAAAGGAGCAGATCATAATAGCAATCTTTGTTGACGATTTTTTCATTTTTTCAAACAGTAGTAATATGGTTGATGAGTTAAAAACAAATTCAATGTCAAAATTTAAAATTAAGGATTTGGGCCAATTAAAACAATGTTTGGGTATGAGAGTTAAAATGTATCAGAATGGCAGTATTTCCTTAGATCAAGAAAAGTTTGTAGATCATATTTTAAGTAAGTTTAATATGACAAACTGTAAAGTTGTTGGTACTCCTATTGAGAAAAATTTAAAACTAGAGAAAAGTGTAGATGTTTGTAAACAATATCCATTTCAACAACTAATAGGAAGCCTAATGTACTTAAGTGTTTTGACTTGCCCAGATATTTCCTATAGTGTGAGTTATTTGAGCCAATTTGATAATTCATATTCCTATACTCATTGGAAGCATGCGAAACGCATCCTAAGATATTTATGTAAAACTAAATCTTATGGCCTAATGTTTATCAAAGATAATTGTAAATTAGAGGGTTTCGTTGATGCAGATTGGGCTTCAAATACACAAGATAAGAGATCCTATACAGGTTTCTATTTTAAACTTTCTGGAACTGTTATTTCATATGAATGTAAAAAACAACGTACTATAGCCTTATCAAGTACAGAGGCAGAATATATGGCGATTGCTGAAGCCTGTAAAGAGGCTATTTATTTAAAAAACTTGTTTTCTGAAATTATAAACAGTTGTGATTATGTAATTATATTGTATAATGACAATCAAGGTGCTCAGAAGCTGTCTGAAAATCCTTTATTTCATAAAAGAACGAAGCACATAGATGTGCGTCATCATTTTGTTAGAGAAGCAGTTGCTAACAATCTTATAAAGATAGTCTACATGCCAACATCTGAAATGCCAGCAGACTTGCTGACCAAGGGTTTAGATAGTGTTAAACATGACTATTTTGTAAAAAAGTTAGGTATTCAAAACATTGTTTAATAGGTGACTATCTGTAAATTAATAGCATTTTTTTTTGTTTGTCAAAAACAGTTTATATGTTACAAAGTTCAGATTATTTTGATAAGTGGAGATGTTAGAATTAATATCAAAATAATGTATTTGATGTACTACTAGCGCCTTCTATGTTGTATCGTTGTAACTGCCTACCTCCGGTCAGTATTAAGAAATAAATTTAGTCTTTGATCAGCCACAGTACACGTTCTATCAGTATTAGTTTCGCTGGATGTTGTGTCATTGTTTACAAATGTTCCACAAGATCTTGCAATCAACGCGGTGAAACAGCGTTGGCATCAGTTGGTGGACAAAATTCCTGTCCCACTTAATGAACTCATAAAAGCATTACACATATGTTTTGAGGCTGCGATATTTAAATTTAATCAGAACATATATGCTCAAACTTATGGTTTACCGATGGGCTCACCGCTCTCTCCAATTTTGTCGGATTTGGTTTTGGATGATCTTGAACAATATTGTCTCAACAAACTGGACTTCAAGCCTTTATTCTATTCCAGATATGTAGATGACATAATCACAGCTGACCCTTCGGATAAAGTTGCAGAAATGCTATCTGTCGTCAACCAATTCCATCCAAGATTACATTTTACCTCTGGAATAGAGTTTAATCATCGAATTACCTTTTTAGATGTCTTGATCATCAATAATAACCAGCTCATCAAAACAGATTGGTTTCATAAGGCTACTTGGTCACAGAGGTATTTAAATTTCCATTCTCACCATCCCAGATCTTACAAAATTGGAACGATTCATTGCTTGGTTGACAGAGCGATCCGACTCTCAAGTATCGAATTTTATAACAAAAATATGTCTTTGATTCAGCAGGTACTAAGTAAAAACGACTATCCACCTCGTCTGCTCAACAAGCATATACAGTTCAAATACGATTCCATCTTGTCATCGACTAGCTCCAACAATAATATTGATGCATCTGCTGCACAAGCTAATCAAAAAAACCATATTTCCATCCCATACGTTGTGGGGTTGTTTGAGTCACTCAACAGAACATTCTTTAAGTACAAAATTCAATTTGTGGGTAAATGTGCACATGATCTATCCTCGATGTTTGATTCGGGTCAGGACCCCTTACCCCCGGGTATGCGCTCTGGTGTAGTTTTCAAAATTCCCTGCATCCAATGCAACATGTCCTACATAGGCCAATCAAGTAGGCAACTACACACCAGGAAAACCGAGCATAAACGCAATATCCATGAACACGAGGATAATTATACTGCACTGACGAGGCAGTCATCGATTTCGACCACTCCTTCAATTATTCTCAAGCCAGCATTATTGACGTTGAACCATTGTATTATAATAGGCTATTGTTAGAAATGTGCAATATTGTTGCACATCCCAATTTTGTCAACCGAAGACAAGACATCGAACATCTAAGTAATATTCACACCTCTGTGATACGACCATTGTGATTATCTATTACCGACTGAGCTTGCTTTCGATTTTACCTTCTCAACAAAATTTTGGTTTCCTTTTAACCCGTTGACTCTATGTTTGCTCTGATAACTATCGATATCGATCTCCCCCCCACTACACACTGGACGTTCCACATATGCAAATGTGCTCTTGATTTAAACCTATAACGGCTGTGTGTTTTATTTTATTTTATCAAATTAACAACAAGTACGAAGTCTTGGAAACTACGTATCGCGATCGCAGTGTGTTTCGGTTTTTGTTTTTTATTGTTTCTATTATTTCTTTAATTACCAATTATTCGATGTAATTGAAAGTGTCATCCCACACTAGGTAATTCCTCTCATTTACATCTGCATAAACATCCTTGCTTATTATCTGAACCACTATGTTTAATTTTGTTATAACCGAGTTGTACATGATTTCATTATTTTTGTCCGTGACAGATGTTTAAATAAATTGGTTCTGAGGAGGGCCCCCATCATGGCTGAAACGTTAACACTATGAAAAAGTGTTTTGAGTTGTGACCTTCATATCCAAGAATACATTAATCAACAAGTCATCAAGGTCAAGATAAATTGTCGTCATCAAAGATTCTTACCCTCTACCGAGAGTCGACGAGACACTCGACCTGATAGCTGGTGCAACTTGGTTCAGCACCATGGATCTTCAGAGCGGATACTGGCAGGTCAAAATGGATCCTCTAGATAACGAAAAAACAACTTTTGTTACGGGTTTGAAAGGATTATGGCAGTTCAAGGTTATGCCGTTTGGTTTAAGTAATGCCCCGGCTACCTTTGAACGAATAATGGAGGCTGTTCTCCATGGGCTAACTGGCAAAATATGCCTCGTTGATTTAGACGATATAATCGTTTTTGGCAAGAACTTTGAAGAAGAAGTTCAAAATCTCAGACAAGTTTTAACTAGGCTGAAGCAAGCAGGTCTGAAAATGAGCCCGAAAAAATGCCATCTGTTCCAAAAAGAAGTAGGCTTCCTCGGACATATCGTCTCAGCACAAGGTGTGAAGACCGACCCAACCAAAATCGAGAAGGTTTCTTCTTGGCCGACACCTAAGAATAAAGAACAAATTCAAAGCTCTTTAGGCCTTTGTACGTATTACAGAAGATTTTTAAAAGGTTTCGCTAGTATAGCTGAACCTCTCCATCACTTGACCGGAATCAAGATTCCTTTTGACTGGACCCCGGAATGCGAAAAAGCTTTCAAGAAATTAAAAGAAAATCTTATTTCTTCGCCAATTTTAGCTTATCCAGAGGTTGAACTTCCTTTTATTTCAGATGAGGATGACTCTCTTTCAGGAATAGGCGGGGTTCTGTCACAAATTCAGGGAGGTTGGGAGAGAGTGATAAGCTATTTCAGCAGAGTTTTGAGTAAAACTGAAAGGAATTATTATGTCACTCGTAGAGAACTGTTAGCTGTTGTCAAGACCGTAGTACACTTTCACCATTATCTGTACAGTAGGAGATTTTTGATACGTAAAGATCATGCTCGTCTTAGGTGGCTACTTTCGTTCAAATCTGCTGAAGGTCAGGTAGCTAGATGGTTATAGAGGCTTGGTCAGAACGATTTTGACATTCAGCATCGAGCAGGAATTCATCATGGAAACGCCGATGCTCTCTCTCGAAGACCCTGCGAGGAAATGCCAGAGTGTAAACAGTGTGTACGACTAGAGAAAAACCGAGACCCCTCTCTTACAATACAGAAGATTTCTCTCGAAAATAACCAGGATGAATGGAGAAAATCGCAACAAGAGAACGACACTTTGACTCAAGTGAAGTCTTGGAAAGAAGCGGAAACTCGCCCGGACTGGCAGGATATATCTTTAGCCGAGGCAGATTTGGAAATTTATTGGGCTCAATGGGACTTTATCCTTTTAATTGATGGAATTTTATACCGAAAAGGGGAATCTGCAGACTTGAAAGAAATCAGGTGGCAACTTTTGGTTCCCAGGACACGAGTTCCGGAGATTCTTGCTCTTTATCATGATTCTCCTGCAGGCGGACACTTCGCTTCAAATAAAACTCTGTGCAGAATTTGCAACTTCGACTTTTGGCCCCCTGCCGGATGGACGTTGAAGATTGGTATCGAAGATGTCGACTCTGCACGGCAAAGAAAGGACCTCGAGCGAAAGGACGAAGCTCTCTTCAAATTTACAACGTGAAAGCTCCATTTGAAAGATAGCGATGGACATTTTCCGACCTCTCCCGATAACCCATTCTGGAAATAAATGTGCTTTGGTTATTGCTGATTATTTTACTAAGTGGCCTGAAGTGGTTCCACTCGCTAATCAAGAAGCCTTCACTGTAGCACCGGCATTCGTTAAAGAGTTCATTCGTAGACACGGAGTTCCTCTGGAACTTCATACTGATCAAGGCCGAAATTTTGAGTCAACCCTAATGAAAGAGGTTACTCAGATCTTAGGCGTTAGGAAAAGTCGTACGACTCCTTTGCATCCGCAATCTGACGGCATGATAGAGCGTCTGAATCGAACCTTGCTACAGTATTTGTCGTCCTTCGTAGAGCAGAATCAGAGAGACTGGGACTCCTGGATCCCTTTCTTCCTCTTATCTTACAGATCTGCGATTCATGAGACGACGAAGCAGACGCCAGCCCTCATGCTGACTGGAAGAAATCTTCGACTTTCATAAGATTTAGAGAAACGCCCTGTTCCTGTGCAAAGACAGCATCAAACAGATTATGCCTTTCTATTACAACAACGTTTAGAAGAAATTCATCACTTTGCTAGAAGTAGAATTTCTATGGCTTCAGTTAAATTAAAAACTCGTTATGATATTCGAGGCAGAGATTCAAAATTTAATCCTGGAGATTCTGTCTGGTTCTTTCAACCCCGAAGACAGAAAGGACGATGTTCAAAGCTACAAAGAAATTGGGAAGGCCCTTACTTATTGGTTAACCGGATAAACGATGTTTATAGAATCCGAAGATCTCCTCATTCGCGTCAAAAAGTGGTTCACTTGGATCGTCTTGCTCCATTTGAAGAAGATCAACCTGGAACAGTCTCTTCAAGACCAGGAACATCCTTCGAGGTTAGATCTTTATACGAACACCCTTGACGACTGTGATCGACTTGACCTTCTTTACAGTCGGTCATCGATTGGGAGAAAAATCTGCCTTTTGGAATTTATTTGAGTAAAACTCGACCGCTTACGATCATTATTGAAGGAAATATCGGATGCGGAAAAACAACTTTCATCAAGAGGTTTTGAGCAGATCGCCAGGTCTGTACACTTTTAGAACCTGTTGAGGAATATCGAGACGTAGCTGGAAGTAATCTCTTAGATTTGATGTATCAGGACCCAGATCGTTATTGCTATTATTTTCAGCATTTCGCTCAAATGGTTATGTTAGATAGACATCTTCAGACGACTCCATTGCCTGTAAAGGTGATGGAAAGATCGATATTTAGTAGCAATTGTTTCGTAGAAGCTCGTCGAAGGTTAGGTAATTTTCGCGACTTCGAATCTCATTTATTGATGAAAAATTTCGATCTTCTCATTCGCTCGTCTGAGCTCAGAGTAGATTTGATTGTTTATTTGCGAGTTTCCCCAGAAACGTGTTTGGTCGAGTTAGTTCCCGTTCTCGTGAGGAGGAATTGAGCATTTCTTTAGAGCTACTCAGAACTATTCATGAGATTCACGAAGATTGGTTAGTAAAACAAACCTTTTCTTCTTTATCGGCTCCTGTCTTGGTGATAAATGCAGAAACTACGGCCGATCAAGTTTTTGAAGATTTTTGTACTTCCTTGACATGCGGATAGCATATAGTTAACCTATAATTGCTTCATTAAGGGATACACTTAATTAAGTAAAAGACATAAGAAAAATAAGTAGTAAAATAGATTTTCTTCATTGAAAAAACATAAAGATTATTCGAGGTTATGTTTTTTGAAAAAAAATTTATTTTCCTGCAATCAACATTTTGCGTAGCTGGTCTTCATTTTGTAGGTTCGAGGCGAGATGACGCTGAGACGAAGTCGGGTTTTGGTCGGCTCGATTTTACTGCGTCGAACCTAATGTTGCTTCAAGCGTTGGTCTATGAATAAGAGAGAATGATTTTAGGATGGGTTGCTCTTTCTCGGATCCTTCAAATTAGAATTGAATTAATTTCTTTGATTAATAAACTTTTCAAAGAGCTTACATTTGTTGCTATTGAGAAGGAGCCGGATTTCAGCGCGGCTCCAAGGACCGTTGAGATCCCATTGTGCGAATCAGTGTCGAGTCTTGGTCAAATACCTTCTTCGGGCTCGCGGTTGGCTGCCGCTCTTCGCACGGAGCGGCCGTGCCGGTCGTTGGAGTTGGCTGACACTTTGTCGACAACGTGCCAGGCAACGGTGAGGCTTCTGACGGGAGTTTTGGGGGAATTTTCTTTGGGAGGGAATATTTTTTGGAAAAAAGCCCATCTATTTCCCTATTTCCTGTGAAAAGGAGTCTGTTTTTTTGTCCTGTTTGGTCCTGGAATTTTCGGTTCCCACCTCGATGTTTTCACCCGAACCTGTTTCGTTTGGGCAATCCTTCATGAAGAGGATTGGATTTCTTTTCGACATCGATCTGGACCGATGCTGATAACTTCGAATTCATGAAGCCACACAACACTTAATAACACTTACCTTTATAAAACAAGGCACATAAATTTTTGAAATTATTTAACGCTCAACTATCTGCTCAAGGTTTTCTGTGGTTTACCTTGGGACTGTGGGCAAATGCCAGATAGTGAAAAAGGGAGTCTTTAAATTTATAGAGCCACAGCTCCAACTCACCTTTGAGCACTGACTGCTAGATCACTTTCATAATTGTTTTATCTTTCCCGAGTCGGGACGACTCTTTTCCTCGGGGGGAAGTAGTGTTACAAAGGGTAAAATCACCCGTTTCGCCCCCTTTTTAATGATCTAGTAGTCATCATAGACGAAAGACGTTTATAAACCTCTTATGTCTTTCAAAAAAATAAGGTTGCTGCGTCAACCAACATTATTGTAAAAACAGCCTTGTTTTAGACTTTAAACGCGAAACACATATTACGCAATTGAAGCTTTTCCACAACATTTTATTCACGCTTCTGATTTTGACTTGATAATTAAACTCGCGGATCCATATTTATTTCCGTAACGTCCAAGAAAGTTAGATATGTAATTCACTAAATAAATAAAATGATGATCAAATTCATTATTTATATTTTATTTATATATATTGTAATTTTCAATCAACTTTTAAAGAAAAAAGAATTGAAAAAAAAAATTTTCACTTGGATCAAATTTTTTAAAAATGAATATAATCATCAGAAAAATTCTGTGTATTTTTTAATTATTCGCTTACATATTAATTATAATAAAAATAGTACTAAATCAAAAAATGCTAATTAATGTACTTTATGGATAGTAATTTGAAAAATTTAGACAACGGATTATAACTTATTGGAAAGTTTGAAGAAAACATACAGATAGATGAATGATTAGTTATTTAATTTCATATTTTCAATTCTTGAAAATTAATTGATCTTTAATTCAAGAAAAATAATTAGTTTAAGTTATTATTTTTCATATCATCAAATTATTCAATTTAATGGCCTCCATTCATATTCAACTGTAATAATGTATAATTTGTATATATGTACAATTAATTGAATGGAAAAAATGATGAATTATTTCATTATATATATTTTATTTATATACATTTTAATTTATGATTTACTTCTAAAAAAAGAATAATTAAAAAAAAAAAATTTTCACATTATACATATTTGTGAAAATAAATATAATTATTAAAAAAAACGTTCATATTTTCTAATTATTCGCTCACATATTAATCAAAGTAAAGACATTATTCATTAGAGTAATGCCATTTATTGTACTTTGTGGATTGTAATTTAGAACATTTATACAATAGATTATACCTTATTGAAAAGTTTAAAGAAAACATACAGATATGATTAGTTGTTTAATTTGATATTCTCAATTTTTCAAAATTAATTATTCTTCAATTTGAGAAAAATGATTAAGTCAAATTGATTATTTTTAGTATCATTAATTCATTCAATTCAATTTCCTCAATTAACATTCAATTATATTAATGTATAATTTGTATATAAACAAAATTATTGAATGAAAAATATGAGAAAATAAAGTTATTATTCCTGTTTTATTTATATATGTTATAATTTGTAATTTACTTTCGAAAAAAGAAGAATTTCTAAAAATCAAAAATTTTTTACATTAACTAAAATTTCTAAAAATACATATGATCATCGAAAGATTTCTATATATTTTTTAATTATTCGCTCACATATTCATTGAAATAAAAATATCGTCCATTGAAAAAATGCCATTCAATGTCCTTTATGGATTGCAATTTGGAACATTTATACAACGGATGAAAACTGATTAAAAAGTTCAAAGAAAACATACAGATAGATGAATGATTAGTTATTTAATTTCATATTTTTAGTATTTAGAAATTACGAATTATTTAATTTGAGAAGAATGATTTATTTAAATTATCATTTCTCATATCATTAGATTATTTCATTAAATTGCCTCTTAATATTATTTTACATTAATGTATGATTTGTATCTTTATATATGTATATTTAATTAAATGATAAAAAAATGATAAATAAATTTATCATGTATATTTCATCTATGTGTACTATAATTTTCAATTTAACTCTAAGAAAAAGATTTTGAAAAAAAAAAAATTCCAATAATCAATTTTTCCCAAAATAAATATCATTATTAGAACAATTTCACATATTTTTCAATTGTTTGCTCACATGTTATTCAAAATAAGAGTATCATTCATTAAAAAAATGCCATTCGTTGTCCCTTATGGATTGTAATTTGTAACATTAATACAACGTATTATAATTTAATAAAGTGTTTAACGAAAACATACAGATACGTGAATGATTAGTTATTTAATTCCATATTTTTAATTTTTTGAAATTGATTATTCATTAATTCACGAAAAATGATTAATTTAACTATATTATTTTTTATATCATCAAATTATTAAATTTAATTGCCTCCATTTATATTCAATTATAATAATCTATATTTCGTTTAATTATACAATTAATTGAATAGAACAAATGATGAATAAATTTATGATCCATATTTTACTTATATATATTATAATTTTGAATTCTTTTCTGAAAAAAAAATAATTTAAAAAAAAAAAAATTCTTACAACAAATAAATTTTTTAAAGGTAATATAGTTATTGAAAAAATTCTATGTAGTTTTTGATTATTTGATCACATATCAGTTAAAATGAAAATATGATTCATTGAAAAAATGCCATTTGATGTACTTCATGGATTGTAGTTTGGAACATTCATACAATACATTAGAACTTACCGAAAAGTCTGAAGAAAACGTACAGATAGATAAATGACTAGTAACTTAATTTCATATTTTTAATTTTGAAAAACAAATTATTTTTAATGTGAGAAATATGATATATTTAAATTCATTATTTTTTATATCATTAAATTATTCTATTTAATTGCCACCATTTATATTGAATTATCTTAATGTAAAGTTTGTATTGAAACGTTTCGCGTCCTGTTACGGTCGCCAATGAAACGATTCGAGTTTGCACGCTTTCGCCAATGAGACGTACAGTTTATTCGCGGGCTTTGTTTCGCCAAAACTACGCACGCTATGTGTGATATTTAGCGCATACTCGAATGATATTTTTGTTTTGAGAGTTTCCTGTCTCTGGAATAGAGCTGCAGGATTCGGTCTCTGGACACGGAAGGAAGGTGGAGAAGGATGCTTGTTAATTGTCCGATTAACTCCGGGAACAGCCCGAATAGTTTGACCACTCCAACTTGGTTTTTCGAGATAGCCTCAGAATTTGTTTTCTCACCCTCATGTGCACAGGCACGAGTGGAATAGACCCATCATCATAGGCCGTGTAAACGGTTGAGGGTCAAACTGGATCTGTGAGTGTGAAGCATTCACAGATAGATCGCTCTGAGAGGTTGACTCGTGATGCGAAATTATTTATTTCGGGAAAGAAAATATAGCAATTACACGTCAATGTTTTGTTCCCGTGAGGCGGGATAAGAGACAGGATAAAAGATTGTGAACTTATTCTTCTGGTAATCTCGAAGAGATTTTCGATAATTTAGGAAGGGATAGTTCTTCCTTATTTGCTTTGATATTAATGAAGTTTGCCTGCGGCAAGACTGACTATTAATTGCGTGATAGCGTGTTGGTCAGAGGGACGGTATTTGATTATTCTGGATCGTTGACTAGTCGGTTTTGGTGATGGATAATGATTCGTTTAGTGGGAACTAAGACAGAATATTATTCGTGTGCCAGTACGGTAGTCAGAAGGACTTGGATGGTAGTTCGGTTTACCTATGGGTAGACTCAATATTATTTGTTATAGCCTGGTCGTCAGAGGGACGGTATTTGATAATGAGGAATCGTCGCTGACGATTGATTTTAATATTGTAATTATTCGTTCAGATAGTACTGAAACAGAATATTACGTGAGTGATAGCATAGTAGTCAGAAGGACTTTGATAGTGATACAGTTTGCGTATGGCAAGACTGGATATTACTAGCGTGGTAGTTAAAGGCAAGGGGATTCTACGCGAATGTACCTTCACCTGTATTAAGACTTTCAGTCACTATGACCGTGACTCTCTACGGGTTCAGGTGTCCTACCTACGGGTCGGGGGATTGTGAGACGATCACCGTATCTGAGCTATGAGGTCAGACGCAATGCTGTTCTTCACTCAGACACGGCTCCCTAGTACCTAAGGAATTTATTTTATTGAAAACAAATAGGATTTATTAGTACGCTGAATGCCCTCTTTTGATGGGAAGTCGTGTTGAGGATTCCTTGCACGGGTACTCCACGTCTCCTGATCGTGGGTCCTTGGTTTCCGGCTCCTCGTGGATGTGGAAGTATGGGTCTTCTCGTGGAAGTCTGCGATGATCTATCCTGGCGGTTGCTCAATAGGTGATAGATTGATTGATTCGCGTTTGCGCTCGTCTTATATACTCTTATTGTCTAGTTACGCCGTTTTCGTGGATAGAGATTGGTCGCGTTCCCTGAAGAAGGGGTATGGTAAATCATGTGATTTGATTGGGTTCCCGGTGTGTGGCGGGGTTATCGAGTGGACAGTTAGATTTGGCTTGGGTTTACCAAGCAAAATATTAGGGGGCACGCGCTAAACCCCGGGTGTCGGTACGCCAGCCAGGCGTCCCGTCACAGTATATATATATAATTGATTGAATAAAAGAAAATGATAATCAAAATTATCATTTACATTTTATTCATATATATTATAATTTTCAATTTAATTTCAAAAAAAGGAAAATTTCATAATATAAAAAAATTCCCAAATTATTAAATTTTTTTGAAAATAAATATAGCCGTGAAAAAAATTTTATATATTTTTTGATTATTTGCTTACATATTTATGAAAATAAAAATATTATTTACTGAAAAAATGCCATCCGATGTCCTTTATGGATTGTAATTTGGAACATTTATACAATGGATTAGAACTTATTGAAACGTCTAAAGAAAACACACAGACAGATGAATAATCAGTTATTCTAGTTCATATTTTCAATTCTGAAAAACAAATTATTTGTTAATTTGAGAAATATGATTTATTAAAAATTCATTACTTTCTATATCATTAAAGTATTCAATTTAATTGCCACCATTCATATTGAATTATCTTAATGTAAAATTTTTGTATACATATAATTGATTAAATAAAAGAAAATGATAAATAAATTTATTATTTATATTGTATTTATATATATTATAATTTTCAATTCAATTTTAATAAAAGGAAAATTTCATAACATAAAAAAATTCTCAAATTAATTGAATTTTTTGAAAATAAATACAGATATGAAAAAAATCCTATATATTTTTTGTTTACTTGCTTACATATTAATTAAGATAAAAATATTATTCATTGAAAAAATGCCATCCAATGTCCTTTATGAATTGCAATTTGGAATATTTATACAATGGATTGGAACTTATTGAAGCGTCTGAAGAAAACACACAGACAGATGAAGAATCAGTTATTCTATTCGATATTTTTCATTTTCAAAATCTGATTATTTTTCAATTTAGGAAATATGATTCATTTTAATTATTTCTTTTCATATTCAATTCAATGATCATTTAATTTATTCGCCTACATTTCTAATCAATAATATTATTGTATAATTTGTATACATATATATATAATTGATCAAATGAATTAAATGACAAATAAATTAATTATTCATATTTTATTTATGTATATTATAATTTTTAATTAACTTCTAAAAGGAGGGAAATTAAAGAAGAGAAAAATTTTCACATGAATTAAATTTTTTGAAAATGAATATAATAATTAGAAAAATTCTTAGAATTTTTCAATTATTCGCTCACATACGAATTTTAATAGAAATAGTATTCATTAAAAAAATGCCATTCAATGTCCCTTATGGATTGTAATTTGGAACATTTGTACAATGGATTAGAACTTATTGAAAAGTCTGAAGAAAACTTACGGATAGATATATGATTAGTTATTTAATTTCGTATTTTCAATTTTTCAAAATTAATTATTCTTGAATTTGAGAAAAATGATTTATTAAAATGAATTAATTTTAATATCACTAAATTATTTGATTTAATTGCCCTAATTTATATTCAATTATATCAGTGGATAATTTATATATATACAAAATTGTTGAATGAAAAAATTTAGAAAATAATTTTATCATTCATATTTTATCCATATATATTATAATTTTTGATTCACTTTTGAAAAAAAAAGAATTTCTAAAAAAAAAAAAAAAATTTTTTACACTAATCAAATTTTTTAGAAATAAATATGATTATTGGAAAATTTCTGTATAATTTTCGAATATTCGCTCACATATTAATTGAAATAGAAATATTATACATTAATAAAATGCCATTCAATGTCCTTTATGGATTGTAATTTGGAACATTCATACAATGGATTAGAACTTGTTGAAAAGTATAAAGAAAACATACCGACAGATAAATGATTAGTTATTCAATTTCATATTTTTAATTTTCGAAAACCTATTATTTTTTAATTTAAGGAATATGATTCATTTGGATTATTTTTTTTATATTGTTAGGAAAATAAAACTCAGGGGGGCCAGTCTTATGGAGAACAAGGTTTCTTATCGACCGAACGCTTCTCAAGACTGGATACGAATGAATACAATTCACAAAGTCCGAGTAAACAGAAGATGCGCTGACGGGGAGAAGGGATAAGCCTATCTGCCTAAGGTGTCACACGCTCCGCGTGTGTGGATGTCATAACACGGCCCTTCTGACGATGCGATCGTCCTTGAACGCGTTTGTATCCCTCTAGGAGCTATTCTGAAACAGATGAGGAATCTGACAGCAGATCTGGTGCTGTCCATGTACATTAGTACTATGCGGTATCAAGATGTAACTTTTTTTTTTTTTCTTTTCTTTCGCAACAGGTCTGATCTGAGTCCTTCCGTTGCTGAATACACAGCCAACAGAGGTTGCAATTTCCGATACAGGACCTTGTTGCTGAATACACAGCCAACAGAAATTGTAGATTCCCATACAGGGCCTTGTTGCTGAATACACAGCCAACAGAAATTGTAAATTCCCATACAGGGCCTTGTTGCTGAATACACAGCCAACGGAAATTTTAGCTTACCAACATGGGCAGTCTGTTCCGACTGGGTAGGCCATCTTCTCATCTGATCTGATGAGCGTATAACTTTGCGTCCAGTCTGCAAGTTGTGGAGCTCGTATCGATGATTGTCCAATGCTCCAATGACTTTGAATGGTCCGTCGTATGCTTTTCCGAGTTTGCCTTGAGTATTATTCGATTTTATGCACACCAAATCAGGAACATCGAACTCAATCATGGGTCTATGTTTCTCGTTCTATTTATCGGTGTACTTTTTGGCATATGATTGACTGCGTTGGATCGCCAGTCGGCGTTTTTGATCAATCGATTCGTCGGAAACTATTGATACTGCTTCTGCAACTGCGTCCGTTCGTGGGACGTCCGTTCGACCGGTTAATAGTTCTAACGGTGTAAAGCCTGTCGCGGACGCTTTTGTGATATTAGAAGAATGTTGAATTTTTGTCAATTCTTTTGTCCAATCTGTTTGGGCTGGCACGATTTTTTCGCGAATGCCTTGAATCATCTTTTCTACGTTACCTGTTCCCCTGTGATTGCCAGTAGTTGTGTAGTGGATCTTCGTTCCTGTCGTTGTACAATAATCCGAGACTATGTTCGAATCGAACGCTTTTCCACGGTCAACATAAACCATTTTAGCGGTGCCAAATAATGAAGTTTGCAATTCAAGCATTGCTATGACATTAACTGCGTTCGCGGCTGGAGCACTTTTCAAGATGCAAAATTTGGTGAATTCATCTACTAATGACAACACGTGCTTCTGGCCATCTATGGCAGGTAATGGTCCCAAAAAGTCTAAGTAGACTGTATCGAACGGGGTCTTTGCTCGTTCGCGAAGTGTTAATTTGACTGCCGATTTGCCTCTGTTCCCTTTGCCTAGCGTACAGTTTAAACACCGTCTTGCGTATTTCACGATTGTGTGTCTCATTCTAGGGAACCAGTATGTTTTCGACGCTACTTCATACCCTTTGTCACCAGATACATGTGACAAGTCGTCGTGATATGTGCGACAAATTCGAAGCCTGTCTATCTTCGGTACGTACCACAAAAGTGTCTCTTTTCCGCCGGGGGTGATCATTCGTCGATACAACATACCATCTTTAACCGTGTATAACTTGCGCAGTTCTGCGTTCTGATTTTCTCTTATTTCCTTTATAATTTGTTGAACTTCATCTTCCTTAGCTTGTTCAGCCACTAACCAAGGAATACAATTCTTTTCCATAATCATAACTGGGTTTCGGCTCAGGTAATCCACGTGTGCAAGTTTCTTTCCTGCGCGATACTCAATTTCAAATTCAAAATCTTGTAGGTAGGTCCACCATCTAGCCACTTTCCCACTGATATGACGTTATGCCATTGTGGATTTGACCGCGTCACAATCCGTGACAACCTTGAATTTAATCCCGAGCAGATAGCATCTAAAATGTTTAACTGCAGTTACGACTGCTAATGTTTCCAACTCGTAAGAATGACGTTTACTTTCTTCAGCGGAATTTTTCTTACTAAAATAGGCTACTACTACCCGGTTTTCCCCGTCCTATTGCATAAGTATTGCGGCCACTCCTATACTGCTCCCATCGGTATGAAGTTCTGTTGGTTTTCCGTGATCAAATATTTTGATAGTTGGTTTGCTAGTTAATATCGTGATGATTTTAAGGGGGGGGTAACGTATTAAATTTTTTTTTTTTTCAATTTTTTTTTATTTTTCTAATTGATTGCACAATATGTCAAGAATATTGTGTTAAAATTTCAAGTCGATTGAAGCAAAATTGAGGAAGTTATGAGTAAGCGTCCGTTGCTCCGGGATGAGGTTTTATACCTGACCGACAGTTACGCGACGCGCTCACCCGGCCCAATTAAAACCGAACGGGTCTGTTCAGGTAGAGTCAAGAATATTCGAGGCATGGTATGTACATCAGTTAAACACTGTACGCCGTGCTGAGCAGTAACAAGTGACGCTAAAATTTTGACTCTGTTTTCCTTCAATTCGTACATCGAAAGTGTTACTTTGTTATCGTTCGTGTTCGTACATCGAAAAATGCCCCGAAAAATTAGCCAAAGTCTGTCAGTGGCACCGCTACAATCGTTGAAATTGCAGCTCATGTAGCTGCATGTACTTTCAATGAAGGTTCTTTTGCGTTGCTGGCCTTTATGCAAGAGATGCACATCCCGACAGGGCCAAGTTCTCACGAATGGGCACGACAAGCTGACGAGTTGCGAATTAGTAAAGCAGAGGAGCAAGCAGCGCGTGACAGTAAAGAAGAAAGAGTTTTGCGTAGACAAATGCAAAAAGATGCTCTAGACCATCTTGATGGAAGCCTTTTGCTCTACAGACCTGGCATCGACGACTCTGTGGGAGTATAGAAAAATTATCGAATTTTATGTTGAATTTTTCAGTACGCAAAACTCTAAAGCGTTTTTCTGAGACTTGTCATTTTTGAAGTCCGTGCCCACCATAACTAAAAATCTACTGGACCAATCGTTTTGAAATTTTGCACAGTGTTTTTTCACATTATTCACCAGGTATTGTCGGGAGCTTTTTTTTTTTTTTCAATAATTATCAATTTTACAACAACAAATTAGACGTTTTTTTTAGCGAAAATCTGGTTTTTGGCTTCCAAGTGCTACGAAAAATCGAAAAATCGAAAAAAAAAAAAATCCTCCCGTGAATACCTCGACAAAGATCTCCTTTAACAAATGCATTTTGATTTTTTCGTTTCACATGATTTGGTTGCGAGTTATGATGGGCACCGCAAAACAACTTTTTCTCGAGGCGCCTCCGGAGATTCATCGTCAGTCGCTCAATTTTTGATATTTTGCAATGAAAATTTAGGGAAATATTGTTCAGATGTTACATTATCATGTATGGATTGCCTGAATAAACTAACACCATCCGTATTGCCAAAAAAAAATCTTAAAAACATGCTTTTTTTTCACCGAATTAACCTTACCCCCCCCTTAACTCTCGCTAGTTCGCACTCACTTGTCCAGTTCCAGATCGAGTCTTTTTTCATCAGCGCGGTAATAGGTGATATTAGTATTGCGAAGGCTAGAATGAATCTTCTGAAGTAATTTGCGAGGCCCACAAATTGTCTTACTTGTTTAACACAGGTTGGAACAGGACTTTGTGTAAGCGCTTGAATTTTCTTGTCTGTTGGGCGTATACCAGACGCGGATATTTCACGACCCAGGTACTCTATTTTTGTTTCGAGAAGAACAAAACCAAACCTACATTTTTTATAATTTAGTGAAAAGCCGGCGCTAGTGAGTGCTTGGAGTACTATTTTCAAGTTACGCAAACCCTCATCGATGGTCTTTGACGGAATCAGAACGTCGTCTAAGTTTACAAGAGCAATCGTGTAACGTAAGTTCCCGAGCGCGTTGTTTATAGCTCGTTGGAATACGGCAGGAGCATTAGCTAGGCCAAACGGCATTCGTAGGTATTCGTACTGCCCATCCGGCGTTACAAATGATGTCTTGTCCCGTGAATCTTTAGCTATTGGCACCTGGTAGAACCCCGAAGCCATATCAAGACTCGTGAAAAATACTCCCTTCCCCAGGCGATCTAACTAGTCGTCTATTCGCGGTATTGGGTAACGATCCTTTACTGTGAGTTCATTGAGCCGTCTGAAGTCGTGACACATGCGATCTTCATTTTCGTTTTTTCGCACCAACGACGTAGGGCTTGCATATTGTGAGTTACTTGGTTGTATTATCTGATTTTTGAGTAAGTCTTCTATGATTTCTCTAACCTTTTGTCGTTCGGCAAGGGACATTCGATACGGGCGATAAAAAAATGTGGTGTCGCGTTTGAGTTTTATGGTGAGTTCGGCGTTGTTGACGGTGGTTAGTTGCTTTCCCGTTGTAAAATTTTTTCCAAATTTGTCGAGTAGGTCTGGCAGTCGCGCCCGGTCTGCTCCGGCCAGTCCTGTTAGTATGTCTTGTTTGCGGAGTGTCGAAACCGTGGCATGATCGCTTCGAAAAACTTCCTCTGCGTGCTTTGCGCGCACAACTTTGAGACCCTCGGCGTCATACGTGAATGCAAGTCCGTGGTCAATGACATGGCGTCCGATCAGTACATCCGTTGGCATATCGTAGTTGTTAACAATATGTAGCATACAGGTAAAGTCAACGGCCTTAAGCGATACTAGTGTTTCTACTACTTCAGTTGAGGTGACTGTGCAGCCGCCCAACCCTGAGAGTTCCAATCGTCGTGGTGTGCGCGTCAAATTGCAGCGCGTAGCTGCTTGGTCCGATATCAAACTACAGTCACCTCCAGTATCGAGCAAGCAAGAAAACACTTTGCTTCTAATAATGATGATCTCGTCGTTCTTACGTCCCGGCTTTGGAAAGGCGTGCACACTTGGTTGGGTGCTCGTTCCTTTTTAAAACAATTTGCTTCGATATGCCCCGGTTTCTTACAAAAGTTACAAGTCATTGTGGAAGGTTCACCCCCTTTACTAGAGCTCAACTCTCGCTTCAACATACGACACTCGTGCCGTTTGTGCCCGGGGATCCCGCAATGATGACATTTGAAAGTTTTTGTTTTGGAATCGTGAGCTCGGCGCTTGCTAGCCAGAGGACCAGGGCTTGTGTTGTTACAATCACGAGTGTGTTGTTTACTGGTTGTCGGCTCGGGACTACGGCTATCGTGTTGTCGCTTAGAATCTGCAAGCTCAGCATCAAAGCGACTCAGATGTTCGTAAAGCCTTGCCATACTACTAGGTTTACAAGCGTGCAGGCTGTCACGAATTCTTTGCTCATTAATTAAATCAATCACAATTACTACTATTGTCTTTTCCGGTATATCCCACCCGAGGCGAGAAAGTAAGTTATGCTTGTTACGGACGAAACAAGCAAGCGTTTGGTCCCGGCGCGTAGTGTTATTCACAATGTCTCGGATCTCGTGTAAATAATTCCTGACTGACGGAAAGGTATGAGTTAGCGATATACGTGACCCTTCTCACTCCCGATTATCGGGGGTCCAGGTCTCCCACCAAGTTTTAGCATCGCCAAAGAGATTGTTTTCCGCTCTGCCAAGAAGTTCCGTATCCGTCCATCCATGAATGCGCTGGAGTTTCTCCAGTTGTCCACACCAAGCATCGGCCGTGTACCCAGCACTTCTACTCGGATTGAATGGCGGCACTGCGTCGACTTCAGAGGTCTGTTTCGCGTTCCTCACCAAGGATTGCATAAATGTTCGAAAGTCACTTATTTCATTTGAGCCCGAGGAAGCGCTCGAGCGCCTGCTACGTCTGCCCGAAGGCATCTTTTAGTTCGGGTCCACTCGCGAAGATGTATAAGAAAAACAGTTTTCGCGTATCCCACTTCTGATGTTAGGAAAATAAAACTCAAGGGGGGCCAGTCTTATGGAGAACAAAGTTTCTTATCGACCGAACGCTTCTCAAGACTGGATACGAATGAATACAATTCACAAAGTCCGAGTAAACAGAAGATGCGCTGGCAGGGAGAAGGGATAAGCCTATCTGCCTAAGGTGTCACACGCTCCGCGTGTGTGGATGTTGTAACAATATCATTGAGTTATTTAATTCATCCGCCTACATTTATAATCAATTATATTCATGTATAATTTGTGAATATATATGATTGATTGAGTAAATGAAATGATAGTTGAAATTATCATTTATGCTATATTTGTAAAGATTATAATTTTTAATTAACTTGTAGAAAAAAAAGAATAAAAAAAAATTTTCACATTTATGAAATTTTTTTAAAATGAATATAATCATTAGAAAAATTCTATATATTTTTCAATTTTTCGCTCACATAATAATTATAATAAAGATAGTATCCAATCGAAAAATGCCATTGAATGTACTTCATGGATTGTAATTTGGAACATTTCCACAATGGATTATAACTTATTGAAAAGTTTGATGAAAACATACAGATAGATGAATGATTAGTTATTCAATTTCATATCTTTAATTATTGAAAATGAAATATTCTCCAATTCAAAAAAAAAAATTAATCCGGATCAATCATTTTTAATACCATCAAATTATTCAATTTAATTGCCCCCATTCATATTCAATCATGATTATGTATAATTTGTAGATGTATATAATTATTTAAATGTGAAAAATGATGAATAACTTTATGATATCTATTTTATTTAAATGTATTATAATTTTCAATTCACTTTTGAAAAGAGAAGAATTATTATCGAAAAATATCTTGATAATTGTCACGTCCTCCAGACTTCATATTCCTTTCCCACGCTCTTAGTTACCTTACGCTCTGTAATCTACTCTTATCGTTCGCGAGTCAGCAGGTTCTCCTGTAACTCGCGGCTAGCTTGCCTGCTACATCCCGCAAAACCAGTCAGATCCATCCCAGCGCTCAAGCAAGACACCTATCCCTCTAAACCAAGACCATACCTTTTTCCCTTAACCGACTCCGTTGCATTGAACACTAATAAACAATCATATACTTTGAATCGTTTACCTTCCCTTAATACCAATCCCTTTCTATTCCATTCACTTTCTGCATTGGGAGTAGTAGCACGCGAGTGCATAGTCGACGTGAACGGACCCTACAATAGCCAAATAACACCTTGGCTGGGCGTGGAGTAAGCTCCAATTACCGCTCATCGGAGCTTACGCAATCTACCCCGTAACATTTTGGTGGCAGCGGTTTTGCCCGTCGACCCACCCGTCAGTGCAGTGCTGCATGTTTTCTACGAAAGTGTTCAGTGCTCAATAATTTCTAACGCCGTATCAATCAGTGATAGCCGTGTTACGAACGAACTCCGGCCCACAAAGTACTGTGACAGGCATGCAGAACCTATTTAACTCGCCACGGACACAGGCTCTGCAAACAGTCCCCAATTTCAATAACTCCGTCACATTTTGGTACTATTGAAATTCGTCGATACGTACGACGTCGAATAAATGTGTAGCGGGTAGAAATTCAGTGCGATAGCCAAGTTAGGCCGCACACTGCATCTGAACACATCACCTTTCGAACCGAAAAATATTGAATGGACCCTTCCCGGTTATTCGGACTCCTGCAACCCTGTTAAGACGAGAATTTGGACCCGAGAGTGGCATCACCCGCAGACCTGGATTACCACACTTATTAATCAATACGCCACGGAGTACCTCATCTATACCCTCCTCGTGCCGACGCATGACGTGTATCGCCTCTTCAAGTTTCACCTGCGTCCAGCCGCCTAGAACCATGCTGTGCTCTGTTTTTGCGTTTACCTTCGCCCTGTAAGTTTATTCTAAGTCTTAGTGTTAAGTTGATATTTTTATTCCTGTACTTGCGATACCCTGCTTGAATTAACATGGCACCAACTAACGAAACCGGTTCAAATTTTTGGTCAGTAAAAGATGTCTTGCCGACAATCCCCCCTTTCGACGGCTACAACATGCCCTTTGACTCATTTGTAGAACGATTACGTCACGTAGAGACTCTTATAAAAGCTTCGGATAAAATGACTTTCGCCAAATTTGCGCAATCAAAGGTTACAGGTCCCGCTTCTCAATATTGATTAGGCATTAACTGTAATGACGTCGAGGACCTCATAACTGCCCTTAGCCGAGCATACCGCCCGGATATCCCCATACGCCAGTTATCTGCTCAATTAGATAGAATTACACAACAACCATATGAGCGCATCATAGATTACTCGTGCAGAATAAGAGCAATATCAAAAGAAATAAGCACAGCGATTATATCCGAGCACCCACCAGACTTAGCAACGCTTTTACTGAATGATCTGAAGAAGGATACCTCTAGATCGTTTATTAGAGGGCTTCGGCCAGAATTGGAGTGGAGAATCGCTACTATCAGACCATTACCGACCTTCGAAACTGCCGTCACCATCGCCGAAGGTGAAGAAGCCGAGCTGATTAACCGTCAGATGCAATTCTCTGCACAATATTTTACCCCCGCTACACCCATGTGCCTGCCGTTACCTCCCCATACTGCTCCTCCGTCTCAGGTGCCCGCCGCGGCCTCCTTTATTCCCCCTCTGATGTCATTGCCCACACCTGGTTACGCTCATCAACCAGCGCCTCGTACCGAGCCCAGACCTGACGCCCAAGCGCTCGATCAGAACACCGGTTCTGCTGGCCACGTTAATGCTCTGCCCAGAAGTTGTCAATTTTGTAACCACCAGGGTCACTCGATCACGGAATGTCACCGTCTGCAAAGTGAAAGATATTGTACCAAATGTCGCAGAATGGGCCACTTCCACAATGAGTGCAACATAAACCAAGAACTACACTGCGACAATTGTAATCGCAGAGGCCACACAGTAGACCGATGTAGATCCTTTCCGCGTAATAACCAAGACAATGCAGGCTCAAATAAACATTTAAACGGTAACATCGCCGGCGGGGAGAACGCGCCCGCAAGCAATGCAAACAACTAGCGTTCCGATCTTCAAGTCATATCCTCATAACAGCTTCACCTGACCCTCCACTAATTTCGATCGACACCCCCGAGCTGATAAAAATATCTCCATTCATTATTGACACTGGTGCAGACGTCAACTTGGTCAAAGAAAGTTCCGTTAGGCCCCTCTTACGACTAACAACAGACGAACGTTTGACGCTGACTGGTATAACAGACAAAAAGACGCAACTATCGCAAAAACGAAAATACGTTTTAATAATAAATCCCACACCTTTCACTTGGTCCCTGACTCGTTTCCGATTCCGCACGACGGCATCTTAGGCCAGCCCTTCTTACGACAACAGAAAGCAACTATTTCTTTCAACTCAAACTCGGTGATGCTTGGATCCTCATCGCCAATCCACTTGAATGAATTCAATGAACCCTCATCCGCACCCTAAAAAACGCGCGTAATTACAATACAGGCCCGTACCGTGAAAGCCATCCCACTAATAGTTGCGAACCCAGACACTAAAGTAGGTTACCTCAAACGCATCGATTTAGGCAACTATGTTTTATGTGGTGAAGCGTTAGTTGAAGATCAGAACGGCATCGCTTTACGTACGCGTTCAATTGTAACGAATCTGCCGTGGAGATAAGACCCCCAACAGTAACCCTAGACGAGTTCGACGAGCCACTGAGTACAGTCATGCCCAACGCTACGCCCACTGCATCGAGTAACCACCACAGCGATGCCCACGCCAAAACCCTCGTTTTGCACCCAGGCCCTCTCCTCAGCAATTCATTAATTCTTTCTGCCGCGAAGCGTACATCGCGACCGACTAATAATCCCCCCTCCTGCCCCATCCAGTCCACTAACCTCGCGCAACTGCAATCCGATCCTCCTATCCCTGACGACAGTACACCCTCTCCCGGTGCCGCAACAGTGCTCTTGACTGACAGTAGGTCAGAAAGATTGGACGTCCTCAAGAGCAGCTTACATCTTGATCATTTGGATGAGACCAAAAAACAATCGATATTTAACCTTGTAACAGAATTTAACCATCTCTTTCATCTCCCAGGTGATAAATTAGGCCACGCCAATTTATCTCATTACACTATCCTCACGACGGACAATACGCCTATTTGTACCAAACAATACCGTTTTCCCAAAATTCACAAAGACGAAATCGAATCCCAAGTTGATAAACTACTGAAGCAGAATCTTATTAAACATTCCTCATCTCCGTATAATTCCCCGGTGTGGATCGTTCCCAAAAAACCGGATAGTGACGGCAATAAACGATGGCGTATGGTAATCGACCACAGAAAACTTAACGAAAAAACAGTCGGCGACGTATACTCCATGCCCGATATCACGGAAACCCTTGACCAGCTTGGCTCAGCTAAATACTTTTCCACATTCGACCCTGCTTCCGGGTTCCACCAAATTCCCATGCATCCGGATCACAGCGCGAATACTGCATTTTCGACACCTAGAGGCCATTATGAATTCTCTCGTATGCCCTTTGGACTGAAGAACGCCCCCGCCACGTTTCAAAGGCTCATGGACCAAGTCCTCTTAGGCCTACATGGCAACGAGATGTTCGTATTTTTGGATGACATAGTTATTCACGCTCGAAACTTGCAAGAACATGAAATTGAATTCCGGAAATTATTGAAGCGACTTACCGCCGCTGGTTTAACTCTACAGCCAGACAAGTGCGAATTCTTGCGCAAGGAAGTCGTTTACCTTGGACACCTCATAACTGAGTCAGGAGTAAAACCTGACCCTGGTAAATTAATAGCTGCAAAAGAGTATCCTGTCCCCAAAAGTCCCAAAAATGTCAGACAGTTCCTTGGCCTTTTAGGTTATTACCGAAGATTTGTTCCAAATTTTGGAAAAATTGCTCAATGCCTTAACAATTTAACGAAGAAGGATACCCCTCTCATCTGAACGTCCGAACACCAGTCTGCCTTTGAAACCTTACGCGATTGTTCATGCAAAGAACCAATTCCACAACACCCGGACTTCAGCAAACCATTCACGCTCACTACAGACGCGTCAAAATTCGCGATAGGTGCAGTTCTCAGTCAAGATGAAGACGGTGCCGACCTACCGGTAGCATACGCATCCCGAGCCCTCAAGCCCGCTGAATTAAACTACTCGGTACCTGATAAAGAATTCTTAGCCGCCTACTGGAGTATGAATCACTTCCGCCCCTACATCTATGGTCAGAAGTTCACTTCAATAACAGACCACGAGCCACTCAAATGGGTAAAAAGCGTCAAGAAGCCTAATTCCCGTTTATTACGATGGAGCTTAGAACTGGCAGAGTACGACTTCGATACGAAATACAAGTCCGGAAAATCTAATACCAACGCTGATGCTCTGTCCAGGAACGCACCGCCCGACACCGCTCAAATTCTTCCTATAGATGCAAAACGCCCCCGTCCAACGACTGAAGCCTCTAGCGATGAACCAAAAAAACGCATTAAAAAGACTCATCAGTACCACAGACGCCCTCGACAGACCACAGACGAGTCCACCAACCCAGCGCCGCTGAAACACCCTAAAATCTCACAACCCTGTAAGATGATATACTCCTCTGATTCCTCTGATTCCTCTGATCTCGCCGACGATGAGTTCGGCGATAAAGGAACTCCGTTGCTCCAACCCCCCCCCTCGTTATCCCGGCACCGATCCCAGTACATCGCCAACCTAAACGCCATCGCGAAACAAATTCTTCAACAAATCCTGGGCGTCATAAAAGACCATACCTGAGCTACTTTTCATATTCTTCCCTTATCTCGGATGACTTACAGACCCCAGAAACTGATTCAGGAACCGATGACTTTTGTCCACCCACCGATTTACCGGGCCCTTCTTATAGCGATTTCCTCATAGAAAGCGAAACTTTTTCTCTCATGCGTAATAGACGTATCAAAGAAATAAAAGCTGACCTATTACAGCAAAAGGATAACTTGGCTCATTGCATATCGGCTGACTGCCAAATGTCAAAAGGAATCGCTTCAGAACTGACAGAACGTAAATTCATAAATCGCGAACAACTTAGAGAATTCGACCCGAATGTGACTGACGTTATTTCTGTGGTACATGGAAACCGGAAAATCTATAACCTAGTTACAAAGCCCGAATACAGTGACAAAACTTTGCCCCACGTTTTTTTTGACACCTTGGTTAACTTTAGGAAAATCTTGCAAGAAGATGGCGTAACATCCGTCTCGATACCATTGATAGGTTGCGGACTCGACGAATTAGAATGGAGCGCGGTACGCAGAATGATCCATTATGTTTTTAAAAATTCGAAAATAAGAATCACCGTTTGCCGCCTCGACTCTCCGCTTCCTGCCACCGCGCGCCCCTGCATTACACCCCCACCCGTTCATACTAACCTCCATGACCCTGTCCCTTCCACATCTGGATTGTCCCCCCACCACCATCTGCGAAAGAAATCGGAACGTCCAACTAAACCTGCAGCACCTCGTCCGATTCCATCTCCGCTCCCATCCACTGACGTCATTAGGCCCCCCCGTGTCGGGCCTCCGCGTCGCGCGACGAACCCTTCCTTACACTCCTTTTTGTTAATCATTTTATATTTCAACTGCTTAGAACACTACTTACAACTAATTATAAAATGTATTTATTCATAAAAATATTCATCAAAAACGTAAGTGGTCATCAAAATATTTGTTAATATTTTCGTCAATCTTTATCACTGTCTTCATTAATAACTACACAGCGCCTGGTATTATTGAAAATGCGACTTAAAATTTCTGCTGGTCTTACAATTCTCGATAAATATCTAGCATGTGATAGGTAATAAATAATAGCTGCTACATGCAAACAACAACCAACTGTACGCCGACCGTTGGCACAATTACAGCAATATCAAGAAATTCCGTTAACTCCATTTTTGCCACGATGATACTCAATGAAGCAGCGATATGTTTTTGCATTAATATGCCGAGATCTTACTCGAAATCTAAGAATGTTTTCAGCCGATCTTACGTACTGAAGGCTTATATTATTATCTTCATCCATCATCTCAGCTAAGTATGACACTGCTTGAGAAAGCTGGTATGATCCTGTCAGTAAAATATGCAAATCTGTTTCGGTCATCTCCGGGAAATCGTGTAATTCGTCCGACGTGATAGTTTGAAATGGCAATTTTCGTCGACCCCAATGTTCTCGTTCTACATCATTTGCTAATGTATTTTCCTGATTTTTTTTGAAATATAAAATAATTAACAAAAAATTGGTTTTTAATTTTTTTCATGACGTTGCACCAAACCAAAAAAATTGAAAAAATTCCTGAATTCAGAGGGGTATAAAAGACGTATTCTGTCCAAATTTGGTGATTACATGTTTTAAAATAGGCATAAAAAAAAATAATTGTAATTTTGTTTTTTAGTTTAAAAATCGGCTATTAGTCTAGAAATCATAAAAAAAAATTTTTTCACAGTTTTTACTCGTAAGTATTCAAAAAAAAATCAGCAAAAAAAAATTTTTAATTTTACTATTAAAAAAAAAATAAATACTAAAAAATAGGTTTTTTTTCAATTACTCGGAAACCGTTTAAGATTAATAGCTGAAATTTTCACTGAATTATTTTCATTTGGGTCCAAATTGATCCCTGAAGTACCGACAAAAAATTCAGCGGGGGCCGATTCGACCTGCTTATCCGGCTATGCCCTTTCTGAGTGTAGTCTTAATATCAGAAGAGATATTTTGATAATTCATAGTCTTATCCAAAATATTTTCAAGTTTGATAAATTTTGAGTAATTGATACTTAAATCACATACATCGATACTGTATTGCATCGTTCGTGTGAGTAAACAAGCGGCTCCAGACCCACATTGAATCGACGAAGAAATAACTAGGAATTTGAATGACACCATATTTTTTTGAGTTGAATTGATTGAATTTATTCATGTAATTCGACTTCATTTTTCTATTCCAAATGATAATAATTATTTTTCCTCAAATTCAGATAGATTTATTAAATTGGAATTGCTTCATTTGAATTCAGGTATTTGGGAATTTCCTTCTCCTTGATTTAAAATTACTTTCTATTTGAATTTAATTAATTTTCTCTTCAAACACAAAATTTTGGCACGAATCTAAAGTAATTCGAAGTAACTTGACTTATTACAACTCTTCCTTATTCAGTTATATCTCAAATAATTCTCATGATTTCGGTTATCATTTTTAGTGATTCAGTGAATTCTCATTTATTCAGTTATTTTGTGTCAACTCAGGTAAATCGTAATTGATTTACAAACCTATTGACACGTCAATTCAGCGAGTTGTTGTTCCCTCGCATTATTGAAAAATCGGATGTCAATGATGAATTTCAAACTAGTGGAAAAGTTATGTTGCAAAGACACAAAAAATGTTCGGAAAGCATAATTCAGATTGATTGAATGACTAATTATGAACCCTAACGGCATATCAACCGTCTAAAATCTCTAGTTTTATGCATACATCGATGATTGGAAGTGTTTTATAACATTAAATCTTAAATCCGCTGATTTATTTGGAGATTTATTTTCATTTTCACTCGTAGATGTGTGTTTCGTAGTATTGTGTAGCCGGGCATTCGCTTATGTTTTACACACACACGAGTGTGCGTCCGCGGGTGTGCGGCCGGCAGCGTGTGCCGCGGCAACAATACCGAGGTCAGCGCTCGAGAAGGGGTACAACAGCGAGAGAGGGGAGGTGCCGATATTTACTTTGTAACCGAATAATAATAATTCACCCAGACGAACAAAACAGCAATTTCCGTGGCGGCAAATCCAGATGAAATGGTGCACTCTGATTGGCCTAACGCTATCGCTTATAATTCAAAAACTATGCGTCGGACGAGCTTCCGGTAAAGAAATTCTCGGTTGCATTTCAGTCAGGTATCACGCTGGCTGGTCCGTGTCCCTGAATTTAGGGACACTCTGTATATATATATATATATATATATATATATATATATAAAATATAAATAATAATCTTATTTTTATCATTTTTTTTATCAAATCAATCATATACATGTATTGAAACGTTTCGAGTTTGCACGCTGTCGCCAATGAGACGTACAGTTTATTCGCGGGCTTTGTTTCGCCAAAACTTCACACGCTATGTGTGATATTTAGCGCGGACTCGAATGATATATTTATTTTGAGAATTTCCTGTCTCTTGGATAGATTTGCAGGTTTCTGTCTCTGGACTCGGAATGAAGGTGGAGAAGGATAACTTGGTAATTGTGTGATTAACTCCTGGAAAAGCCTGAATAGTTTGACCACTTCAACTTGGTTTTTCGAGAAAGCCTCAGAATTTGTTTCCTCTCCCTCACTTGCAAAGGCAGGAGTGGAAAAGACCCATCATCATAGGCCGTGTAAACGGTTGAGGGTCAAACTTGATCTGTGAGTGTGAAGCACGCACAGATAGATCGCTTTGAGAGATTGACTCGTGATGCGAAATATTTATTTCCGGAAAGGAAATATTGCAATGATACGTCAATGTTTTGTTCCCGTGAGGTGAGATGAGAGACAGGATGAAAGGTTGTGAACTTATTCTTCTGGTAATCTCTAAGAGATTT
Source organism: Neodiprion pinetum (assembly GCF_021155775.2). Classification (NCBI taxonomy): domain Eukaryota; kingdom Metazoa; phylum Arthropoda; class Insecta; order Hymenoptera; family Diprionidae; genus Neodiprion; species Neodiprion pinetum. The sequence goes on from NC_060232.1 coordinate 16,297,053, forward strand.
TCGATAATTTAGGAAGGGATAGTTCTTCCTTATTTACTCTGATATTAATTAGGTTTGCCTACGGCATGACTGACTGTTAATTGCGTGATAGCATGTTGGTCGGAAGGACGGTATTTGATTATTCTGGATCGTTGACTAGTCGGTTTTGTGATTGATAATGATTCGTTTAGTGGAAACTAAGACGGAATATTATTTGTGTGCTAGCATGGTGGTCGGAAGGACTTAGATGATAGTTCGGTTTGATGAATAAGAATTCTCGACCTCGTATATAATTTATTATAGAATCTTGGTGATCGGTCAATTAAGTAAACGTATTTTGAGTTAACGTTTCGACCCGGATATGGGCCCTCCTCAGAACGATTTATTTATTTAACTGTCAAGAATGACAAAAAAATTTTTTTTTTCAATAATAATACTAGAAGTACAATCAGACATTCAATATTGTAGATGTAATACTCTTAGGGCTATTATATATTGGTTAGTGAGAACACCTTGATTAATTGAAAAAAGGAAGGCGTAGAGTGTTATTTACCTTTTTTTTAAAAGTAAGTGGACTAAGATGTAGTCGACTTCACAATTTACAATTTGGGGAGACAATGTTCTTTGAGTGACGGTAGTCGAAGTCAATCTTCTAGTTATTTTACATGTAGGAGTTAATAGTTGGAAGTCATTAATTAAAAAGATTAAAGAACTATGTTTCTTCACAGTCAATATGTCATTATGTTAAAAGGTTTTAAAGGTCTTTTTAGCAGTGAAATTAGTTTGCAAAGTGTCCAAGAAGTGGAGCTAGGCTCTTTATGGCTGTGTTCCCCATGTCTAACAAAAATTATTATTGGTTGAATCGATTGGGTCAACAGGTGAATAACGACTGATGGAAGAATCAAATATGATCCAGAGTGAAGGTGAACCTAATACAAACAATTATACAGAAAAACAAAAAATATTTTGTGAAAAAAATTATGTAGAAAAACTGTGTTATGGGGACAAAAATTTTATGTATCTAGTTAAGGTTAAACAATATTTGTTGTGTGGGCGGAGATTAGAGGTTTGTAAACATTACTTAAATGTTCAACATCTTGTCTAAGATTAACGGAATTGGTGTGACCTACAATGTTGCACATTTCTAGTAATAGTCTTTTATAATAATTGGGTTCTTCACAAAGGATGTTTGTATTGTCGTAGTTAAAAGTATGTTGTTTATTGATACTATGTTTTGTTAGAGCGGTGTGACGGTCTTCAATCTCATGTACATTGCGTTGATGTTCTTTGATTCTGGTGTTAAGGTGGCGGCCAGTTTGTCCGATATAAACTTGGTTGCAATCATTGCAAGGTATTTTATACACAACATTGGATCGTTTGCCAATGGGGATCTTATCTTTTCCAGTGTCAAAGACTCATTGTAAATCTTTTGAATTTTTTGCAACAAACTTGAGATTATGTTTGGTAAATAGACGGTTCAATGACTCAAAGAGACCAGATACATATGGGATGGGAATATATGTAGTAGCAGGTCTATTGTTATCGTCTGCGGGAGCAGCGTCAATATTATTGTCAGGTAAGTTGTTGATGTAGGTGCGTCTCTTATTTATATGTTTGTGTAATAGGCAATGAGGATAATCATTCCATTTTAGTATATTGTATATGAGTGCCAGATTTTTTTCGTGGAATTCAGTACTTGAAAGTTTGATGGCTCGGTCAACTAGGTTAATGATGGTGCCTATTTTGTAGGACATTGGGTTGTGAGAATTAAAATTCAAATATCTTTGAGACCAGGTAAATAACACTCTAAGCCTTTCTTTTTTCAATTAATCAAATTGTTCTCACTAACCAATATATAATAGCCCTAAGAGTATTACATCTACAATATTTAATATCTGATTGTACTTCTAGTATTATTATTAAAAAAAAAATTTTTTGTTGTTCTTGACAGTTAAATAAATAAATCGTTCTGAGGAGGGCCCATATCCGGGTCGAAACGTGAACTAAAAATACGTTTACTTAATTGACCGATCACCAAGATTCTATAATAGATAGTTCGGTTCACCTATGGGTAGACTTAATATAATTTATGTGATATGATGAGGAATCGTCGCTGACAGTGATTTCGATATTAATAATTATTCGTTTAGATAGTACTGAAACAGAATATTACTTGTGTGATAGCATAGAAGTCAGAAAGACTTTGATAGTCATCCAGTTTGCGTATGGCAAGACTGAATATTACCAGCGTGGTAGTTAAAGGAAAGGGAATTATACGCAAACGTACCTTCACCTGTATTAAGACATGCAGTCGCAATGACCGTGACTCTCTACGGGTTCAGGTGTCCCACCTATGGGTCAGGGTATTGTGAGACGATCACCGTATCTGAGCTATGAGGTCAGACGCAATGCTGTTTTTCACTCAGACACGGCTCCCTAGTACCTAAGGAGTTTTTTATTGGAAACAAATAAAAATTATTAGTACGCTGAATACCCTCCTTAGATGGGAAGTGGTGTTGAGGATTCCTAGAACGGGTACTCCACGTCTCCTGATCGTGGGTCCTTGGTATCCGGCTTCTCGTGGATGTGGGAAGTATGGGTCTTCTCGTAGAAGTCTTCGAAGATCTATCCTGGCGATTGCTCAATAGGTGATAGATAGCTAGATCCGCATTTGCGCTCGTCTTATATACTCTTATTGTCTAGCTACGCCGTTTTCAGGGATAGAGATTGGTCGCGTTCCCTGAAGAAGGGGTACGGTAAATCGTGCGATTTGATTGGGTTCCCGGTATGTGACGGGATTATCGAGTGGACAGTGAGATTTGGGCTTGGGTTTACGAAGCAAAATATTAGGGGGCACGCGCCGAACCCCAGGTGTCGGTACGACGGCCAGGCTTCCCGTCACATCTTAATATATATAAATCTCGTGTCACAATGTTTGTCCTCAATGGACTCCTAAACCACTTAACCGATTATAATAAAATACGCACACCATGTGCAGTTCGATCCAACTTGAGAGATATGATAGTTTAAATCTCAAATTATAGTCGCAATTTTAATTTATTGCTAATTATTTGTCTGTTATTATTTGACAGTCACTATTATCTGTTAACTCCAAATGATTCTAACAGATGTCGATACCTTTCGACTGGGTTGAGTAAGTAATCAATAGATGGCGCTGCTATGGTAAATCTACGAACGTGTCATATGAGCTACATTTTAACAGCATAATTACCACGTGTTGTTGACGCTATAAAATTAATTAAATTTATTTTGTAGTGAACGAAATACCGTACAATTCAATTATTTCCACTTTTTAAATTTTTGGTGTTAGCATAGCCGGCCACGTGTTACTTAGACTGAAGTGTGAATTGCATTCATATTATAATGAAGATAATACAGTGAAATTAATCCTGTTTTTCACTTATTTGTGCTTCATTGATCAAAACTTTATAATTTAACTAGCAGCCGATCCCGGCTTCGCACGGGCATATAATAATATAATAAAAGAAAATACACAATGTTTACAATGAGTTTCTAAAAAAATAACATTTATATTATTACATAATATTATTATATGCCCGTGCGAAGCCGGGATGGGCTGCTAGTATATATATATATATATAAATAGTATTATATTGTAACGTTCTTGACGTTACGTTAATAAAATATGGATCCGCGAGTTTACTTATTAGGTCAAAGAAATCAAGAGCGTGAATAAAATATTGTGAAAATGCTTTTAATGCGTAATATGTGTTTCTCGTTTGAAGTCTGAAACAAGACTGTTTTTACAATAATGTTGGTTGGCGCAGCAACCTTATTCTTTTTAAAGACATGAGAGGTTTATAAACGTCATTTATCTATGCTGACTACTAGATCATTAAAGAGGGGGCAAAACGGGTGATTTCACCCTTTGTAACACTACTCCGTCTTCGCCAATTATAAGAGTTTGAATTCGAGCCTTGCATCGGTTCTCTACTAATTTTTTTAATTAGAAAACAATGATTGGCGTCGTGACCTATTTTTTTACAAAATATACAGGTCAAGCCAGTTTGACTCGTCATGACCGCGTTCTTATTTACACGCTTGTTTTGTTGGTTTTGAAAAGAACCTCGATTTCTTGGTTTAAAATTACTATTGTTATTTTTATTTCTATAATTTTGAGGTTTTGACTCCTCCGAGTGTTCAAAACTTCGTCTTTCTGAGGTGTTTTCGGACACCTCAATCCGACGAAGCCTGCTCGTCCCAAAATATTGTTTCCTCATTGCCTCCACCTCAAGGGCTTTGGCCGTTGCCTCCCGCAGAGAAGTGAGGCCCGTTGTTCCAACGGCCATTTTAATTTCTGGATCACTAATTGCGTTTAAAAAGGCTTGAGTCGCTAATAAATTACGAGACGGCTCGTAATCTGGCAATGCTACACGTAAAAGCCGTTCTATATCCTGGCTAAGAGACGCGAGGTCTTCGTCTCGTCCTTGTCTTCTCGTCTGTAATTGAGCCGTGTACAGTTTCGTCAAGTGGTCATTTCCGTATCTCAACTTTAGTGCAGAGCTAAGTTTCTCATAATCGGAAATTTCTTCCTCAGACAATGCCGTTAAAACATTCAGAGCCGGCGTCCGAAGACAAGAGGCAAGGCTGTGGGCCCTCATGGCGGAGTCCCACTGATTATGCTTTGCAATAGTGTTAAATTGACGTTCATACTCTGCCTATGGAATCTTTCCATCAAAAATTGGCGGTTTCAAAGGACAAAAGGGTTTCTCATAAATCTGAGAAGTAAGCCCAGGAAGTCTCGAATTATTTAATTGACTCAAATGAGAGTATTGAGGCTGAACCTGAGACAGAGGCTCGGAAAAATCAACCTCATTATTTACTCTGTTTCTACAAACTGGGGATTCAACTACTCCCCTAATAAAAGGCACAGACCTTGAATCTCGAACATCCTGGATTTGTCCTGGATGTCGGATCTCTTGAACAACGGGAACAGGAACAGGCAAAGGAACAGGAGAGGGAACAGGAGTAGCGACTCTAGAACCTTGTGGTGTAACAGCCGGTCCTCCAGCGCCACTCATTTGATGAACGGATTGAAGGGCCGCCACAGTCGTCCGAAGAAGGTCTTGAAGATTAGTTTCTGAACGCTCGCGAGCCTCTTGTTGCTCTTGAAGCAGCTGGATTAGTTGTTGCTGTTGTTGAGCAGCAGTTTCTTGTTGTTGTGTCAAGATCTTCAGTAGATCAAGCTGAGAGACCGCTGAAGGAGTTAAAAGGGGGTCCACTGAAGGTGATAAAATTTCTTCTGGAATCCTCGGGTTTTCCATGAGAGAAGATCTCCACTTTCCCTTCGACTTAAGCGCGTCGTACGACTACTGCTCATTGTTTATTACACGCACTGAATCGACTCAATTAAAAAGAAACTCAAGATCCCACTTCTGACACCAAATGTAACGTTCTTGACGTTACGTTAATAAAATATGGATCCGCGAGTTTACTTATTAAGTCAAAGAAATCAAGAGCGTGAATAAAATATTGTAAAAATGCTTTTAATGCGTAATATGTGTTTCTTGTTTAAAGTCTGAAACAAGACTGTTTTTACAATAATGTTGGTTGGCGCAGCAACCTTATTCTTTTTAAAGACATAAGAGGTTTATAAACGTCTTTTATCTATGCTGACTACTAGATCATTAAAGAGGGGGCAAAACGGGTGATTTCACCCTTTGTAACAATATATATATATATATATATATATATATATATATATATATAGTAATGTATATATATAATTTACTATTTTAATAGATTTTTGTTATTCAGTTTATTTTATATTTTCAATTAGATTTTTAAGTTTAAGATTAAATCGGTTTCATTTATTGATAGTTTTATCAAGAATTGAATTTATTATTTCAATATTATATTCAATATTAATTTCATTTTTGAATATGTATATATTACAGATGTATTTCATTATAATTTTTTTAATTTTTAGAGTTTGTGAGGGGGTTTTGGGTTTATCTATTTTGATTTATATAATTCGATCACATGGTCATGATTATTTTCAAGTTTTGAATATTTTTTAATGATAAAGTTTTATTTTTATTTATTATTTTTAATTACAATTTTTAAGGATAATTTTTAATTTTTTAAGTTTAATTCTTCTTTTCTAAATTCTTTTTATATTTTCTGGAAATTATAGATTTGAATTTAAGAGCATAAATATTTTTTTAGGGTGTGATAATTTATTGTTTGGGTTAGTTTTATTAACTTTATGAATCGGAGCATTAATAATTATATCAAGGTATTTTATTTATGAATTAAAGATTTATTTGAAATATTTTATTCTATTAATATTTTTTTTTAATTTTATTTTTATTTTTGACATTTACTGTAAATAATTTATTTTTATTTTATCTTTTTTTGAATGTAGTTTGATTCCTACTTTTTGTTTAATTTTAGGATGAGGTAATCAATTGGATCGGGTTCAAGCAGGTATTCATTTATTATTTTACACTTTATTTGCTTCTTTACCTTTATTATTAAGAATTATTTATTTATTTTTCGAATTTAAAAATTTAAATCATATTTTTTCTGTGGAAAATTGATTTCAAGTTTATTCTTTTTATTTATTTGTATTTTTAATTTTTGGTTTTTTAGTAAAGTTACCTATTTTTTTTATACATTTATGGTTGCCTAAAGCTCATCTAGAAGCTCCTGTTTGTGGTTCAATGGTTTTAGCTGCTATTATATTGAAGTTAGGGGGGTATGGTTTATTGCGAGTTTATTTATATTTAATTAATATGGGGATTTTTTTAAATGTTCATTCAATTGTTTTGAGAATAATAGGAGGAATTTATATTAGTTTAATTAGAATATTTCAAGTTGATTTAAAATCTTTAATTGCTTATTCTTCAATTGCTCATATTAATAATATTATCTGGTTTATTAACTTTAATAAGATGAGGAATTTATGGTTCTTATTTATTATTAATTTCTCATGGTTTATGTTCTTCGGGTTTATTTTGTTTAGTAAATATTATTTATGAGCGTTTGAGAAGTCGAAGATTATTTATTAATAAGGGTTCAATAAATTATGTGCCTAGAATATGTTTATGATGATTTTTATTATGTTCTTCAGATATAGCAGCTCCTCCGTCTTTGAATTCGAGCCAATAATTAAAAACTATATAGGATTTTTTAAATAATCATATTCATTTTTAATGAATTCAATTGATGTGAAGAAAATTTTTTTTTTAAATTTCTCTTTTTTTAAAAGTGAATTAAACATTATAATATATATACGTACATATATATATTATATATGTATGTATATATATATATGGTATATTGTTAAAGCGAGTAACAATAGAGGAATTCGGGATCTGGTCTGATACAGTTTGTCACAATAAAAAGAGAAAAATAAAAAAAACTGCGCGCACTGAATTTGGCAAAAAACAAAAAAATTATAATGATATTTATTGTACACTATATACAGTTAGCGAATTACCCGAATAAATACAATGCCAAGAGTAACACGTGGCAGCGAATGCACCCAAAACACAATTAATTAAATAATTGATTTAAAGCGAATTTACACACAGTAATTTTGGTTAACAGAAGCCAAGCAATTAGAAAAATTAGCTGAGAGAAGAACACGAGGTGAACTTGAGGTAGCCGAAAGAAGAATAATGGCGGAAACCGTTAGAAAACGAATCTTCTTCCCCGTGAGGAAGACTAAGCATGTCCCATAGCTAAGAGCCAATCAGAAAATTCATAGCGAATGACGTCAGAGAATAGCGAAATGCGCAAGTGTCAGTGAATTTGAACTAGAGATTCATTGATTGGCTATCGATTGTCGGGTGATCTGTGCTCTGCTTAGTGCTGCCTTCTTGCTGCGGGTAAGCCGAACTTCGCTTCGCCCGGGCAGTTTGGGTGTTGACTGAACATTCTCCCCCGGGTTGACGGCTGAGACGTCAAGATCTTCAATGGGCAGAACACATAGTTTCGCAATTGGTCGGGTCAATTCCGTGGTAGCTGTCTTCAGTGTCACTACGCGGGTATGTCCGTCCTTCCCTGGGTGGATAGCGATTACCCTAGCGAGTGGCCATTTGGTAGGTGGGAACCGCTCATCTGTGAGGAGCACCAGAGAGCCAACTTTGATGTCGTTGGACGCCCGATGCCATTTGGAGATGCCCTGATGACGTTGAAGCACTTCGTTGCTCCAACGTCTCCAAAACTGTTGCAACAGTTGCTGTAGCAACTTGTACCCAGTTAGCGTCGATTCCGTTGTTGAAGGTAGCGAAGGTTCCGGAACAGCGGTGAGTGGTTCTCCAATGAGGAAGTGACCTGGAGTTAGTGGTTCCAGGTCGGCAGGATCTTCCGAGAGTGGGGCGAGAGGCCGAGAATTTACCACGGCTTCGATCTGTGTCAACACCGTAGTGAGCTGCTCGTAAGTCATCAGATGCTCTCCGATAGTTCTTGTGAGATGGAATTTGATAGACTTGACGGCAGCTTCCCATTTACCTCCAAAGTGCGGAGCTCCAGGCGGATTGAACTTCCAGGTTGTGCCATCTGTAGCCAGTAAATGTGAAAGTTCTCCCAGTGATTTTGATCCTGATGCGAATTCAGCCCTTAGAGTTGCATCTGCACCCACAAAGTTTGTACCACAGTCCGAATAAATGGTGTGGCAGACGCCCCGGCGACTTGCGAACCTCCGATACGCTGCGATGAATGCGCCTGTAGAGTAGTCCGTGACGAGTTCCAGATGTATAGCGGAGGTCGTGAAGCACACGAAAACTGCAATCCACCCCTTGTAAGTTTTCGCTCCACGACCCTGGAAGGTTTTCAGAGTGACTGGCCCAGCGTAGTCTAATCCTGTATGTAGAAACGCTCGTGCGGGAGTCACTCTAGAGGGGGGCAGTTGTCCCATCAATTGCTGTGCTCGAACACCTCGGTGTCTAGCACAGACTACGCAGCGTAAGATGTGAGATCTGACTGGTACGCGGCCACCAATAATCCAGTAGGATTGGCGTAACGCAGCCAGAGTCAATTGCGTTCCCCCGTGAAAGTTCCGTTTGTGTGCATGATCGATGAGGAGTGACGTCAGCAGTGAGTATCTAGGCAGAATCGCTGGATTTTTCTGCTGACTGTCCAATAGCGAATTTTTCAAGCGGCCACCGACTCTCAAAATTCCGTGATAGTCGACAAAGGGGGTCAGCTTGGCGAGTGGGTGATTTTTTGGTAGGAATCCCCCGTCAGAAAGCAGCTTGAGTTCCGATGAGAAGTACTGGCCTTGTGTATATTTGACCAGTAGCCATTTTGCGGGTTCCAGGTCTCCAGCAGATAGCGGGGTGGCTAGTGAGGACTGTGGCACCCTTTTCATTCGGCTGATGGCACGTAGACAGATTCCAAGCGTTCGAACCAGCGAAACCCAGCGAGAAAAGCGTTCTAAGAGAATTTGCAGAGGATGTGAATCTGTTTTAGCGAATGTCATGAAGGTTAGACCTGGTCTCTCTTCCTGATGAGTTGCGGTCGTAGCAGGTGGTTCAATAGTTGGCCAGTTTTCTTGGGACAAACTGAGCCATTTTGGACCCGACCACCAAAGCGGGTGTTTCAGCAGTTTGCCAACTGACAGTCCTCGCGAAGCACAGTCAGCTGGATTACTTTTCCCAGCGATAAAGGTCCAGCGGCTTCCAGGAAGAGTGTCTTGTATTTTCGCAACCCTGTTGCGTACGTAAGTTTTCCAGCGAGAGGGTTGACTTTGTATCCAAGCGAGGGTTACTGCAGAGTCAGTCCACAAATAGATTGGTATTTGCTCCAAGTTAAGTGTTTTTCGCACGTAGAGAGTAAGTCTGGTGAGAAGTACGGCAGCGTTCAACTCCAAACGTGGAATTGTGAGTGGTTTCAGAGGGGCTACTTGAGTTTTGGAGCATAAAAGTGCAACTGACGAATTCCCCTGAAGATCCGTCACCTTCAGGTAGACCACCGCAGCCATAGCGAGTTGGGATGCGTCTGAGAACCCGTGGAGCTCTGCAGACACATTCTCCTTGAGATTAATCCATCTGTTTACCCGGAGGTTAGCAAGGTTGGTGAGGTCCGCTCGAAATACCGTCCACTTGTGGAGTTGTGTCGGAGCCAATTGATCATCCCAGCCCAGTTTTTCAAGCCAGAGTTCTTGCATGATCACCTTGGCTTTGATGATGATCGGAGCGAGGAAACCGAGAGGATCATACAGACGAGCAATTTCAGACAAGATTGCCCGTTTTGTTGCTGGAGGATCTTCAGCCAAGTGATAGTTGAACTGGAATACATCGTGGTGAGGATTCCAGCCAACTCCGAGGACCTTCACCGTAGTATCTCCGATTTCCCGTAGCGAGTTCACTGGTTGATCGTTTGGTGACATTGTAGCGAGTAACCGAGCGCTGTTACTTGACCATTTTGTTAATGGGAAGCATCCAGCTGCACAGAGTTCCCTGGTTTGTTTAGCGATTGCAATCGCTTCCGTCTCTGTGTCAGCTCCCCCGTAGATGTCATCTACGTAGCGGGTTTCAGTCATTGGAGCTACTGCCAGCGGGTATTTGGATCCTTCGTCCTCTACTAGTTGCAGTAGAGTCCTGACAGCAAGATAAGGAGCACAAGTTGTGCCGTATGTGACCGTAGTGAGGGTGTACGCTTGCTGAGAATTGTCCTTGGTCTTCCAGAGGATGGACTGTAACGGCCAGTCCTTCGGATCTATGTCAATTTGCCGAAACATCTTTGTGATGTCGGATCCAAAAAGTATTGGAAACCGACGAATGCGGAGTAGTACATCGCAGATGTCTACTTGTATTTTTGGCCCAACGTGTAAGATCCCATTCAGCGAAACTCCTGATGAGGTGTTGCATGATCCATTGAACACTACTCTGAGCTTTGTAGTAGTGCTCTGTTCCTTGAGGACACCGTGATGAGGTAGGAAGCAATGTTGTTCCGGTAGATCTGCCATAGAAATGTGTTTCATGTGACCCATGTTCTCGTACTCAGACATAAAGTTGTGGTAGAGGTCACTGTAAGTAGTGTCCGTGCTCATCCGTTTCAAAACCCGACGCAGTGAAAATTGTGCGGATCTCAGTGAATTCCCAAGTGCTTCTACCTTGTCCTTGAGTGGCAAGTGCACCACGTAACGCCCATTTGGGTGACGATAATGTGTGGTAGTTTTATGTGAGGCAATTTAGTAGAGGATGGCCCAGTCGCGAAAAATTGTGTAGCATCTGCATGCCTAGGTGTCGCCTCTGCCTTCAGGGAGTTCACCTTGGCCTCCAAGCGGGTCTGCAGGCTCCCGTACAGCGTTGCACCACGTTGATAGACCTGAGCGGTGTGGTACTCATGTTCGAGCACTTCTTCGTGCTCCTCGTAAATGCGTTCGTGCAAGGCCTCAATACGGTCGACGGTTCTATTGACTAAAGCCAACTGGGCCATGGCTTGCTCGAGAGACATCGCCTGAAGTGCCTCAGGCGTGAGTCTTTGATCAATGTTGGCCAGAGAATCAACCCGGTCCTGCTGCAGCGCAGCCTTGTTGTTGAGAGACATGATGCGAATAACAGTGCTGGTGACCCGGAACTAAGTTTTCGGTCAAATGATACGGAAAAGTTCTATGTACCGGTGTACACTGACCGCCAAAGGCGACACCCGATGTGTCCAGCGATGCCTTTGACACTTAGCTTTTCACCAGATTGGCACTGCACAGCGAATACACCAAATGCTGAACACGAATTGTTAACGTGAGAAATAACCCAGAGAATAAGCCAAGCACAATTCTATTGTGACCAAACCAGCACCGATCCGGCTCGAAGGACCAAATGTTAAAGCGAGTAACAATAGAGGAATTCGGGATCTGGTCTGATACAGTTTGTCACAATAAAAAGAGAAAAATAAAAAAAACTGCGCGCACTGAATTTGGCAAAAAACAAAAAAATTATAATGATATTTATTGTACACTATATACAGTTAGCGAATTACCCGAATAAATACAATGCCAAGAGTAACACGTGGCAGCGAATGCACCCAAAACACAATTAATTAAATAATTGATTTAAAGCGAATTTACACACAGTAATTTTGGTTAACAGAAGCCAAGCAATTAGAAAAATTAGCTGAGAGAAGAACACGAGGTGAACTTGAGGTAGCCGAAAGAAGAATAATGGCGGAAACCGTTAGAAAACGAATCTTCTTCCCCGTGAGGAAGACTAAGCATGTCCCATAGCTAAGAGCCAATCAGAAAATTCATAGCGAATGACGTCAGAGAATAGCGAAATGCGCAAGTGTCAGTGAATTTGAACTAGAGATTCATTGATTGGCTATCGATTGTCGGGTGATCTGTGCTCTGCTTAGTGCTGCCTTCTTGCTGCGGGTAAGCCGAACTTCGCTTCGCCCGGGCAGTTTGGGTGTTGACTGAACATATATATATATATATATATATATATATTATACATTAATATAATTGAATAGAAAATACATTTATTTATATATATATATATATATTGTGACGTGGTATTTCGTACCCCGTCACTTTGTTTAATTATCGCATTCCCCTAGGTGCAGATATCGCTAAAAGTAACGAAGGCACGTCTGAGGCCAATACTCCAAAAATGAACGACAGTAGTGTATATATGAGAGTTCTAACTCAAAGATGGCGGCGCTCCCCCCTAGTTCCCCCCTAGCTCCCCCCTAGCCCCCCCCCCCCCCCCCCCCGACCACCGGACTCACGGCGCACCCTCTCTCACCCCCCCCCCCCCCCCCCCGGTCATTTTCGGTGGCTATTTTCATAGGATTTGACACACACACACACACACACACACACACACACACACACACACACACACACACACACACACACACACACACACACAAAATAATTCCTGTCGAGACTTGTTTGTCGCCGGAAAGCCGCACATAAATCAGATAAGGTAAGAACCCGCTAGATCTATTGAAAAAATTCCAGGAAATTGCTCTTTGAGATGGTGCCGACAATGAACTTAAACCAGTCTGGGGCAGTGGTCCCCATAAAAATTCCTCGCACAATATGCGTGTCGAGACTTGTCCAATGGAAAAATTGTAGTGGGGGTGGGTGGTATATAAAGCGTACGTCTATCGTGATCGTCACTCTGTTCTCATCGTATTCTCATTGTGAACTGTTCTCGCTCGTGAAATAACCTTGAAACGCGATGGATCTAGCAAAAGTTAACCACGTCAGCCGCCTGGAGAATCTGCCAACCAAGAAGATGTCGGAACTCGAAATTGGGAGAGTGTATGACGTCATCGGGTTACGACTGGTCAAAACAAAATTCGGGGTAAGTGTTTTGGCGACAATCGATGGAGAATATAACGTCTTCTTACCACCGAGAATCGCAAGAGTTCTACAAGAAGATTCCAGTCAGCTGACTGAAATGTGTAGCATGGCCGGAGAAAATCGTCTGCAAATGAAATACCTTGGTGGAGAATTCAACAAGTTCGAATTTTCATGCAGTTATGCGCCTTAAATGAACTATACGATCCCCCTCTACTTCCACAAAATTCATCCACGAGGGGGTAAAAGCGGGTGTGCTGGAGATGGAATAGTCAGTCTTCCACATACAATCCGTCAGTATATAATCGAGCGCAACATTCCCACTCCTCAACATGGCGATGATCCTAGACGTGCAATGTTTTATCGGTCATAACATGAAGTTTGTACCCAAGGAAGTCGCAGTCGTGAATGTAAACGGGTCGGGTCTGGATTACATCATTTTCAAGCCGCCCTATGATTTGGCAAGCCTACCACTTGAATGTAGAGCTACCAATGTATGGTTGACGCACAATCACCACGGAATATCATGGAACGCGGGCAACAAATCTGACGAGGATGTGACGAAGATTGTGAGAAAAATGGTTGAAAATTCGTGTTACGTATACGTCAAAGGGGCGGAGAAGAAAGCATGGCTGACGGAGATCGTCGATGGTACAACGAGGGTTATTAATATGGAAGATTTGCATATCATACCCCCTGAAATGGAAAAATTGAGGTATATGGAAGCGGCATCGTGGCACGACGCGAACCATGGATACTCTCCAGCGAATAACCTCCAGCAAGCAGCAGCGCCAGGCTCAATTTGGTATGATGACAACTCTGAATACATCCCGGCATACAATTGCGCCTTTGAAAATGTGCAGCGACTGAGGAGTTGGTATTCGAAGGAGTGTACCAGCTCCCTCGAGAAATCCTTCCGTCTGTACAAAGAATTGGACGGTTTAAGGGGAATGATGTCCGAGGATATAGCTTTTTTACCAAAAGAATTTATCTGCACGTTCGCATCAAACTCCATCAATGATGCGTGGGATAAACTACCAGAGAATATGAAAATGGACCACGCCGTCGCAAGGTTCCGCAGATGTAGCATACATTACACACCAGGACCCGATGGCGATATCGTGGATGGACCGAATCCTCTAATTAAAGACTGTTTAGCTTGCAATCGCGTGTATAGATAATATGGACGATATTTACCAAAATAACAATAGAATTTATTACGATATATACAATTATATTCGCGTTTATATGTAGAATATTCGATAAAATTAATCTCAATTATATCATAGCTTATACATGGAATTAAAAAAATTTACTATTCGATAAAATTATAATCTAAAAATAGGATACATTACAAATATATATCTTTATAACTTTTACCCATTCTCGTCATACAAAATGTAAATGTTATGAATTTTTACTTGTGAAAAATATATAATCAATAATTATGAATTTAGCGTGGTTTATTCCTCGAAATCATCCATAACATCATTATCGCTATCCTGTTCGTTAACATTATCATCATCATCGCTATTTTCGACATCTATAATTATTACGATAGTTTCATTCGCCCATTTTTCTACAATTATTTGCATACATATATCTTCGTAATTTATACAGGGTGTCCCTAAATTGCCTCCCACGGACTAGCCAGCATGATACCTCGTTAAAATCCAACCGAGAATTTTTTTTCCGGAAGCTCGTCCGACGCGTAGTTTTTGAATTATAAGCGATAGCGCTAGGCCAATCAGAGTGCACCATTTCATCTAGATTTGCCGCCACGGATATTGCTGTTTTGTTCGTCTGGGTGAATTATTATTATTCGTTTACGAATTTAATATCGGCACCTCCCCTCTCTCCCTGTTGTACCCCTTCTCGAGCGCTGACCTCGGTATTGTTGCCGCGGCATACGCTGCCGGCCGCACATCCATGGGCGCACACTTGTGTGTGTAAACAGAAGCGCATCCTCAAGCATAAGGGGTACAGCAGCGAAAGAGGGGAGGTGCCGATATTTAATTCGTAAACAAATAATAATAATTCACCCAGACGAACAAAACAGCAATTTCCGTGGCGGCAAATCTAGATGAAATGGTGCACTCTGATTGGCCTAGCGCTATCGCTTATAATTCAAAAACTATGCGTCGGACGATCTTCCGGAAAAGAAATTCTCGGTTGGATTTTAACGAGGTATTATGCTGGCTAGTCCGTGGGAGGCAATTTAGGGACACCCTGTATAATATTGGCTGTTTGGTCTCACTCGAGCAGCTCGCGCATCCTCAACGAGATCCCGAAGCTCCTCCAACGAGAACTCGCGTGTTGCTTCGGAAAAGCCTATAATTATCTCTTCCTCAGCCTCCTCATCCTCACCCCAATCAACGCTCGACCACTCGTCGTCATCATCACTCGAATGAGATGACATTTTTTTTCTTTCCAAAATTGATTCGCAATGAAAAATCTGTAAAAAGAGCAAGCCGAAATAGAAAAGTTGATGCTGCTGCACTCATCATTTATATGCATGATAAATCTCCAATTCAAAAAAAGTTTCCACCTATTCAAATGAGTGATACGGAGAAGGTGTGGAAGATACTACAATATTATTTTAATGTAGCGCTACACACCAATCCTCGTCCGAATAATAACCATCATCGTCAGCTCTATCTATGTCTCCCAGGATTTCACGGATTTCATCAATCTGATCCAGAAGTAAACCGAATTCAAAGCGTGCGTCATTACCGCCATTCCAAACACCCTCCACCTCCTCCACCTCCTCCTCCTCCTCCTCCTCCTCCTCCTCCTCCTCCTCCTCCTCCTCCTCCTCCTCCTCCTCATCCTCCACATCACTCGATGATGATGATGATTCGAGATGATGCTCGCCAGCCAAATTATGTTCAAACTCGCGATGATCATCACCAACACTATCGTCAATACATCGCTCGGGGTTGATAATTAGCGTATCAGCATCACTATCAGTCAATTCATCCTCATCATCCTCCTCATAATAAGCCGCCCCTCTGCACACCCGCTTATATGTCGGCGATCGTGGTAGTGAATGGGGTGGGGAGTCTGATGGCCCCCTTTTCTGTCCGTTCGTATTTTTTCGATATGATTCTAAAATTTTTCCAGAATTCTTATGAATACGATGATAGGGAATACAGAAAAGTTAAAACAAATCGGAAAAAACTTTTGTTAACATACTAATCAAATGCGATTATCATTACGGAATTCAACATTCACAGTATCGTAAGAGGATTGGCGTAGCACCACATACATATATATGTGTATTCTATAAAGTACTCACAAAAAAATATAAACTCGTTGAAGTCTTGAGATTTTTCCAATGACCACCGATTTTTTTTCTTTCTCACAGCTCACTTTATCAATTGTGTAACATAGCTGATCCGCAGCACTCCACCGACGCCGTTTCCTTAAAAGTTCTCAATACTGCTTTACAGTCTATGGCTGTGGATATTGTGGATACTTTTCAATCAAATTTTGAGAGTTTCGCGCATAATCACAACGAGGAGTTGAAACAGCTACGCGTAAATAACAAAATCATTGAAAATACGCTGAATCGCATCAAACATATTGGGGAGCAGGCAACACCAACGTTGGGACAGACCAGCGGGGAATTAGTATCGATTGAGGAACCAGAGTGGTTGGACAGCACTTCGAAAAATTGATAGGTGAAGAGTTGGGAACAATGAAGACTGCAATAGCTGCCGAACTTCACAGACAGGCTCGACGCAACTATCCGCGCCGATTCGTGGATGTACGCGGACTGGATGAGACCTGGCAAGCTGATCTCGTTGATATGACCGCATACAGTTCGTGCAACAAGGGATACAAATACCTACTAACAATCATCGATATATTTTCCAAGTACGCGTGGGCGGTGCCGATAAAGTCCAAGAGTGGGAAAGATGTTGCCGCTGCCATGAAATCTGTACTGATCCAGAGTCGTATACCTACACATCTGCACGTTGATCGAGGCAGAGAATTTTACAACAGCGAATTCAAAGCCCTCGTGAAGCATCACAATATCAACATGTATTCGACATTTAGCAACTTAATGGCGTCGATATGCAAACGTTTCAATCGAACATTGAAGAATAAAATGTGAAAGCGGTTTACTCTCCAAGGATCGTACAAGTGGATTAATATTATGGATGATTTAATGAAGTCCTACAACAACACCAAACATCGCACGATTCGGATGAAACCGGTGGATGTTAGCACGGAGAATGAAAAACAGCTGTATCGTAGCGTGTACAAGCCTCGGCGAATCAAACGAAGTGATCGAGCGCGGAAATTCAGTGTAGGCGATCGAGTTCGAATCAGCAAGTACAAGAATGTATTTGAAAAAGGCTATACACCCAATTGGACGACAGAAATATTCACCGTGAGTGAGGTGAAAAATACCAATCCACCCACCTACAAACTTACCGATTATCAAGATCATCCCATCGAGGGGGGCTTCTACGAGGAAGAGCTGGCCAAAGTGAAATATCCCAACGGCTACCTTGTGGAGAAAGTATTACGTAAGCGGGGGAATCTGTTCTATGTGAAGTGGTTGGGTTTTGATAGTTCGCACAATAGTTGGATAAATAAAACAGACATGTAACATAATTTGTATGTATTTTCCGAATTACAATAAAAGATTTTGAATATACAAATATTTCCACATTTTATCTCCTTTGTACGCACATGTGCCATACTCTGTACTACGAAAATAATAATAATAATAATAATAATGATAATAATGATAATAATAATAGTGATAATAATAATGATAATATGCAATTTTGCCATACGATTATTACACATTTTATTTTTTGGAAAACTTTTTTTCATTTTGTGAAAACTTTTTTTCGTTTTCTGAAAAGTTTTTTTCATTTACTGAAAAGTTTTTTTCGTTTCCTGAAAACTTTTTTTCATTTTCTGAAAACTTTTTTTCATTTTCTGAAAACTTTTTTTCGTTTTCTGAAAAGTTTTTTTCGTTTTCTGAAAAGTTTTTTTCGTTTTCTGAAAACTTTTTCTCATTTTCTGAAAACTTTTTTTTGTTTTCTGAAAAGTTTTTTTCATTTTCTGAAAAGTTTTTTTCGTTTCCTGAAAAATTTTTTTCATTTTCTGAAAACTTTTCTCGTGGTAAACGAATAAATATGAATAATTGCTTGATATATCAATAATAAATGAATAAACAATTGTTGAGTATATGAATTCGCATTTTGAAACTTCAAATCCATTAAATATCGTATTGATGATGAAACGTTTCCGCCCGATGGTGGATCGTTTGAGGCGACAAACATCAAATATTTACATCAATTCTATGTCTACAGTTTATCCTATAGCTATTGGGGGGCTGGGACAAACCCCCAAGGTACGGTGTCGGTCTGTCCAGGTATCAATTGTCGCTTGTCATCCTGCCAACTCAGAGCCAATTTTTTTTGTACGATCGTGCTTACTTCGTGTTTTTTGCTGCGTATTAAACACTGTGGAAGAGTCAACTCTCGGTAAGCCGTCAGACAGCGCTTATAATCATCAAACGTGATGCTATTTATCGTTGAATTTCTTACACCCTTGGCACGCTTACTCACTTTTACGCCACTGTCATATTTTTCCCCATCCTCACCCATCGTAGTAAATGTGTACAGCTTTGCTCGCAGTCCCACAAACTCTGTCATAATTTTACCATTATTTTCATCCTTCATTAGCCCTAGTTGTTTTTTGTTTTTAAGGGGAATACCATACACATTGTCGGGCGGATAGTCAGAGGTGTCAAACATTGTATCTACGTCACGTTTGATGATATCGTAGATATTAGGCACATTGAATTGATAAATAAGGCTGTCTGTGTTGGTATACATCAATTTAGCCTGTTTATTCGAGAAGTTGGTTTTAATATAATTATAGTGGAAATCGTAGAGAAAGATTTTTAACAGATCCAGAATTGATGCGCCGACGTTAATAGGTTTGGCGAAGTGAACTTTGACACGATTCATTTCAATGATAACCATATCAGTGTCAAATACGGTGCAGCTGTGAAAGTTTGTTCGGGCAATAAGCGTTCTCGCACCACCTTTTCCCTCCCATTTTGTAACCAATTTAACATCTTTATGATTTCGCACATTCTCCATAGTCTTGCCGAACACAGCGTTATTCATGAGTTTGTAAAAGTTTTTCTCAAATTCATTCCTAGATTGCTTACGCATGTCTGTATTGAGCGTGATGTAAGGCTCGAGCCATGGAGATTGTGCAAACTTCAAAATTCTGTGCACTTTCGTTAATTTCAATCCTAAACTCAAACACTGTTTCAAATTTCTATAGTGCAATATATACTTTGTTTTGGGGTGAAGGGTGGTCGCGAGTTTGGCATTTTTACTACCCGGAGGAGTAAAATGTTCGGGACAAAGAGGTAAGTCTTTGTGATCCTCGTGGAGTTCTACAGGGTAGTCCAAATCTACCTCCAGAAAGTAACCGATCGGCGAATCGTCCGGATGGTTCGTTATATCGATGTGCTGGTACTCCCACTCGAACGAACCGATTGGTAAATGCACGCTCATAGCTGCACCGTACAGGTTATTCACGTCAAAATACATGAGATACGATTCCGCTTTGTTTGGATCAAAATCTGTACCCATGAATCTATTATTGGCCCTAGCGTGTCGATTAGAACATTGCGCTACGCCGCCTCGAATGGCTCTTTCAATCAATAACACCATTTCAGGGTTGTCTAAAAGTTGCAAATTTACATTAGTATGCTTGAGCATCGCGTCAAAAGCAAGTCCCGGTGCAGTGTAGTAGTGCAACGGATCTAAATCGTATGTTTTGAAGCAGCTAGCGCGGAAATTTTCGAAAATATCGGCAAGCAAAAGAACATCGGTCTTTAAATATAAATCTGAATAGCTCCCCAATGACTCTAAATGGAATTCCCTCCAAACAGTTTTCGCGTGCTCGTAATCGGTGTCTGAAATATTTGCATCGCAGAGGTGCGAGTAGAAAAGCTTCTTTGCAGGTAATCGCGGTTCATCGAGTTTCCCCCAACAATCGACGTATTCATAGGGAAAAACGCCTTTGCGGGTCATCAAACTGAACTGAGTCGGGTTATTATAAAATTTACGTGTTATGCGTTTATCGGTATCGGTCAAATATTTGGAAAGTTTATCGATGCTGCTAGCCATAAATCGGAACGAATCGATGAATCTCAAGTGCATCATTGTTCCATCGACGCGTTTGGTGAAGGATATATATGTTTCCTTATTTATGGGTAGCAGTGTAATTTCACCAGGAAAAGTGGACGCGAGGGATTTTATTAAAAAGTGAGAATCGTAACCGGACAAATTGTGGAAAACTATTGGAATTGTGTGCGTCTCTCTGAAATTCAAATTACACTGATTATGAGCAGGACCACGATATTTACCCGTGAAGTGACAGTGATCGTAACACTTTTTCTCCTCAGGGGTAAACGGTTTTTCACAAATATAACAATTCTTTGCGCGCATGTGACGATCGCGTTGCACTTGGGTAAGAGACTTCATCGGAATTATGTTTTTGATGCGTGACTCTACTTGAATTGATAAATCTTTAAGCTGTTTCATAAACCAATCTATGCAATCGACACCGCGTTTACCGTGGAACTCTGATAAAGTCTCATCGTACGCGCAATGTACATAGTACGCTACACTGTGCGGGATATGCGTTTGAATTTCACAAGTCTTATGAGTTTCAAATTCATCCACAGGTTCAGGGATTAATATACATTCGAGATCGGCGTATACGACAAACGGAACGGTGCCTTTGTTTTGAAAATTGGAAAATACTAAATCTTTACACTTGGGAAACTCCATGCGTACTTTACTTAGCGTAATACAATCTTGTCGGTGATTGTCGTAGACATGTTTCGCGCTTAAGTGGCACAAACATCTGTCACATAAAAACGTTTTGTGTTCATGAATGGACAATTGTTTGCTCACCAATCGGGAAAGATCTTTAATCCAAGCAAAGTGGAATCTCGGTGCAAACTCACTAGTCATATCGTCTTCCGGATTACTCTCAACCATTAGAAGATGAATCGTGTCAATGTTTACGCTATGCAAATTTCTACTCAAATAAATTGGCACTATGACACTTTTATTTGATTTTGCATGATGCGAAAAAGTTTGAGATTCTATACCATGTACATTGATACGCAAATTATTCAATCTCTCAAGCTCTTTCACATCATGTAGAGTAGCAGGGAATTTGATACCTGTACAGTCCATCTCGGAAATATATTGATGATAACGGCTAGTCCTATCAGCGTTGATCTTGACCGGGTGGAGGGCTGCTATGACGGACCAGAGAAGGCATCTTTCGTCCTCGTTCCTCACGTTCACCACAGCCTTCTTCCGTTGAATGTCTTGGGGCAGCTCGACGAATGTTGAAGCCCCCGCGGCGAGAGGCTGGTAGCGATTGATATTTACAGCGAGGTTAAGGATCTCAATCATACTCCAGCCGGAATCGCGTTGCTCGAAATCTTCCACCTTTGACTGCAGATCACCCCGTGCACGTATAAACCAACCATTTATATCGCTCGATGGGAGGAGAATCGCCACGTTGGAGGTGTTGAAACTCTTAACTTCGGTGGAGATCTCTTCGTGCTTGGCATTTTTAAATTTGCATGACAATATGAGGTTAACCTTCACATTTCCCTCCTCGCGCAGTATCAGCTCCAACTTCTCGGTGACGACGCGCTGCACATCGTCCAGAAAGGCGTCCAAATTTTTATGACGGAGATTTGTGACAACCCCCGTTCTGATTCGGCTGGCAAAAGCGCTATCCACGTCGTCCCATTGTACACCCGCAGGAGTACCGATATTTCCACCCGTCACCACTGTGCGCTGCTGCAACTGCTTGATCTTCGTCACCCAAGATTGCAGGAGTGCGATCGTATGTTGGATCCGTATTTTCGCACCAACGGTTGTTCCTCGTTGCATGGAAATATCGCGCAGAACTTGGATATTTGCAATTCCAATATCAGTCCAATGATTAATGACAGCGTCATTCTCTTCTCCGGGTGGTTGCTCTCTCAGCAAATTGTACGTCCCCTCCATCTGCTCCGCAAGTCCCATATACGCTTCGACTGCCATGACTTTGACGTTGATATAAGCTGAACTTTGTATAACTTTTTTGACTTGCACGTATTGTGTAAGACTGACGAGTCTGCATCGGATGTGTTGAGCTTATATGTATATGGACCGATAGATCGCAAGAATTTGGGAACGGTGCGCACTGCGTTCTGCGCATATCGGAGGATAAAATGACGTCTGAGGCGACGGGGTCCGCAGTCCCCCTCCCACCATCCCCAAATTATTGGGTTTTATGAGTCGTTAAGCAGCGGGTGGCGAACAGTGTTTGGTGTAAGAAAAATCTTATCTTGCCCGCTCTTCACCGGATGGTATGTGCACATGTAGTTTTGGGGTTTTACGACTCTTCATAGCAAGCAATTCCGAGCCTGCACATCCCCAACCATATAAGCGTGGGGTATGCAACGGAAAGCTGGAGAGCTCTTGAGGAAATTATCTCCTAGCTTATACCGCCTCCCCCCGCGTCACTCTTTCGTCTCTATGTCACGTGGTGCGTGCTCTACGAATAATTGGCCGGCTGGGTTTTGCTCGGTGGAGGGCGGGTGCGAGTCCTTTAATATTAATTCGAACAGTGGTTTGAAAACTTCTCTGGTAATTTTGAGAAATCCTTCGTGTTAAAACAGGCGTTTTTGATAAAGTGAGCTGTGAGAAAGAAAAAAAATCGGTGTTCATTGGAAAAATCTCAAGACTTCAACGAGTTTATATTTTTTTGTGAGTACTTTATAGAATACACAGATATATGTATGTGGTGCTACGCCAATCCTCTTACGATACTGTGAATGTTGGATTCCGTAATGATAATCGCATTTGATTAATATGTTAACAAAAGTTTTTTTCGATTTGTTTTAACTTTTCTGTATTCCCTATCATCGTATCCATAAAAATTCTGGAAAAATTTTAGAATCATATCGAAAAAATATAAACGGACAGAAAAGGGGGCCATCAGACTCCCCACCCCATTCACCACCACGATCGCCGACATATAAGCGGGTGTGCAGAGGGGCGGCTTATTATGAGGAGGATGATAAGGATGAATTGACTGATAGTGATGCTGATACGCTAATTATCAACCCCGAGCGATGTATTGACGATAGTGTTGGTGATGATCATCGCGAGTTTGAACATAATTTGGCTGGCGAGCATCATCTCGAATCATCATCATCATCGAGTGATGTGGAGGATGAGGAGGAGGAGGAGGAGGAGGAGGAGGAGGAGGAGGAGGAGGAGGAGGAGGAGGAGGAGGAGGAGGAAGAGGAGGAGGAGGAGGAGGAGGAGGAGGAGGAGGAGGAGGAGGAGGAGGTGGAGGAGGTGGAGGGTGTTTAGAATGGCGGTAATGACGCACGCTTTGAATTCGGTTTACTTCTGGATCAGATTGATGAAATCCGTGAAATCCTGGGAGACATAGATAGAGCTGACGATGATGGTTATTATTCGGACGAGGATTGGTGTGTAGCACTACATTAAAATAATATTGTAGTATCTTCCACACCTTCTCCGTATCACTCATTTGAATAGGTGGAAACTTTTTTTGAATTGGAGATTTATCATGCATATAAATGATGAGTGCAGCAGCATCAACTTTTCTATTTCGGCTTGCTCTTTTTACAGATTTTTCATTGCGAATTAATTTTGGAAAGAAAAAAAATGTCATCTCATTCGAGTGATGATGACGACGAGTGGTCGAGCGTTGATTGGGGTGAGGATGAGGAGGCTGAGGAAGAGATAATTATAGGCTTTTCCGAAGCAACACGCGAGTTCTCGTTGGAGGAGCTTCGGGATCTCGTTGAGGATGCGCGAGCTGCTCGAGTGAGACCAAACAGCCAATATTATATAAATTACGGTGATATATGTATGCAAATAATTGTAGAAAAATGGGCGAATGAAACTATCGTAATAATTATAGATGTCGAAAATAGCGATGATGATGATAATGTTAACGAACAGGATAGCGATAATGATGTTATGGATGATTTCGAGGAATAAACCACGCTAAATTCATAATTATTGATTATATATTTTTCACAAGTAAAAATTCATAACATTTACATTTTGTATGACGAGAATGGGTAAAAGTTATAAAGATATATATTTGTAATGTATCCTATTTTTAGATTATAATTTTATCGAATAGTAAATTTTTTTAATTCCATGTATAAGCTATGATATAATTGAGATTAATTTTATCGAATATTCTACATATAAACGCGAATATAATTGTATATATCGTAATAAATTCTATTGTTATTTTGGTAAATATCGTCCATATTATCTATACACGCGATTGCAAGCTAAACAGTCTTTAATTAGAGGATTCGGTCCATCCACGATATCGCCATCGGGTCCTGGTGTGTAATGTATGCTACATCTGCGGAACCTTGCGACGGCGTGGTCCATTTTCATATTCTCTGGTAGTTTATCCCACGCATCATTGATGGAGTTTGATGCGAACGTGCAGATAAATTCTTTTGGTAAAAAAGCTATATCCTCGGACATCATTCCCCTTAAACCGTCCAATTCTTTGTACAGACGGAAGGATTTCTCGAGGGAGCTGGTACACTCCTTCGAATACCAACTCCTCAGTCGCTGCACATTTTCAAAGGCGCAATTGTATGCCGGGATGTATTCAGAGTTGTCATCATACCAAATTGAGCCTGGCGCTGCTGCTTGCTGGAGGTTATTCGCTGGAGAGTATCCATGGTTCGCGTCGTGCCACGATGCCGCTTCCATATACCTCAATTTTTCCATTTCAGGGGGTATGATATGCAAATCTTCCATATTAATAACCCTCGTTGTACCATCGACGATCTCCGTCAGCCATGCTTTCTTCTCCGCCCCTTTGACGTATACGTAACACGAATTTTCAACCATTTTTCTCACAATCTTCGTCACATCCTCGTCAGATTTGTTGCCCGCGTTCCATGATATTCCGTGGTGATTGTGCGTCAACCATACATTGGTAGCTCTACATTCAAGTGGTAGGCTTGCCAAATCATAGGGCGGCTTGAAAATGATGTAATCCAGACCCGACCCGTTTACATTCACGACTGCGACTTCCTTGGGTACAAACTTCATGTTATGACCGATAAAACATTGCACGTCTAGGATCATCGCCATGTTGAGGAGTGGGAATGTTGCGCTCGATTATATACTGACGGATTGTATGTGGAAGACTGACTATTCCATCTCCAGCACACCCGCTTTTACCCCCTCGTGGATGAATTTTGTGGAAGTAGAGGGGGATCGTATAGTTCATTTAAGGCGCATAACTGCATGAAAATTCGAACTTGTTGAATTCTCCACCAAGGTATTTCATTTGCAGACGATTTTCTCCGGCCATGCTACACATTTCAGTCAGCTGACTGGAATCTTCTTGTAGAACTCTTGCGATTCTCGGTGGTAAGAAGACGTTATATTCTCCATCGATTGTCGCCAAAACACGTACCCCGAATTTTGTTTTGACCAGTCGTAACCCGATGACGTCATACACTCCCCCAATTTCGAGTTCCGACATCTTCTTGGTTGGCAGATTCTCCAGGCGGCTGACGTGGTTAACTTTTGCTAGATCCATCGCGTTTCAAGGTTATTTCACGAGCGAGAACAGTTCACAATGAGAATACGATGAGAACAGAGTGACGATCACGATAGACGTACGCTTTATATACCACCCACCCCCACTACAATTTTTCCATTGGACAAGTCTCGACACGCATATTGTGCGAGGAATTTTTATGGGGACCACTGCCCCAGACTGGTTTAAGTTCATTGTCGGCACCATCTCAAAGAGCAATTTCCTGGAATTTTTTCAATAGATCTAGCGGGTTCTTACCTTATCTGATTTATGTGCGGCTTTCCGGCGACAAACAAGTCTCGACAGGAATTATTTTGTGTGTGTGTGTGTGTGTGTGTGTGTGTGTGTGTGTGTGTGTGTGTGTGTGTGTGTGTGTGTGTGTGTGTGTCAAATCCTATGGGAATAGCCGCCAAAAATGACCGCGGGGGGGGGGGGGGGGGAGAGAAGGTGCGCCGTGAGTCTGGCGGGCGGCGGGGGGGGAAGAGGCTAGGGGGGAGCTAGGGGGGGCTAGGGGGGAGCTAGGAGGGAACTAGGGGGGAGCGCCGCCATCTTTGAGTTAGAACTCTCATATATACACTACTAACGACTAATTATCTTTAAGTTGAATTCTCTTTACTAAGCTAATTGTATGCTATTTTCTCATTCTGTAATGCTCTTCGAGAACCATCTGCGAGACCTTCGCGTCAAGATACCAGGACACTGCCTGACAGGGGTCACGTACCAGCTCAACATCGACCACCACCGACTACAGACGAACGAATACCGCTGAAACCACTCCCGATGGATGCCTATCTAGTTGTCGAACAGGGTCGTGCGTGATGCACAAACAGCACCTCCAACTATTTGAGACTTATCGGCCAGGAGCCGAACCACGAACGAATGCTTCTACCGCTCGGATGCATCGTCAGGCGGCGTACAGGGCTGTGCGTCAAAAACACAACAAAGCCTCCCGTCGACGATACTTATCAGCCTGGAGCTGAACCGACCCTAACATCTACTAAGTCGTTGACTATCCAATAGAAGACGGTTTTCTCTTCACGAACCGTCTTATCGAAGGACTGCGGCGTGGAATAGGCTAATGATATGCTGACCACGTGGATCTGGTGGATCTAGTGTGGGGATCCGGGTTGAGGGCCATCACCACCAGATCGTTCCGGCATGAGGGCTCCGATGAGCGAGGGCCGGGATGCAGCGCCGACGAAATAGCTACAACGGGGAGTACCAGTAAAGCAAGGAGTGAGTTACAGTCGATCGCAAGTCCAAAGGACCGTTGACGTAATATTGCCGCACACCTCAATATCGCAACACATGAGCAGTACGACCCCCCCCCCCCCCCCCCTCTCACCAACGATACCGCATAGCTGAAGGAAAATATCTCTAACCACCTTTCGACGTCCCGATACCTCGATACCTGTCGTCGAGGGAAAAGAAAAACAAGCGGCGAGGGATTATCGCCGCCTACCCATGGACCAGGCCTACGCGACCTGCTGGTCCAATTCAAATACCGCAAATTTAAGGAAGAATCACGTGACAGCAGCTCGACGAAAATCAGGATCATCGCTCATCTCGTCACTCTACGTTCAGTTACTGATAATAACAGACGTGCCTTTTAGTAACCGCTCTTTTAGTAACTCTACTGCCAGTTTGCCTTTGATTAATCCTACCTTCAGCTTTCTTGAATCGTACTAGTGTTCCTGTCATCGCTAATCACCGCTACCTTATCGCATTCTCTCGCACCTGTTAGATCTTCTTTTACGTAAGTGAGGTTCCTTTTCTATTTTGTGAAGCCACGAGATTACTTGCAATATATTGTACCTTTACCTTTATCTCTTTCTCTCTTTACCTTGCAGTTGGTCTGCTTGAGCCAATTGGGCTCGTATCTTTTCTCTTTATCTTGCAGTTGGTCTGCTTGAGCCACCTGGGCTCGTACCTTGTTCTCTCTCATCTCTTATCTTGTCCCTTTCTCTGTCTTATTGCAAATAACTTCGCGACTGGTTGACTATTACTTACGCATTGTAGTGACTACCGCTTTATCTTATTATCTTTCTCTTCTGGAATATTTGAATGGCTAATATCGCTGTCTAGCAGCGCGTTCCGTTGAAGGATCAATTTTTATCTTAGCTACTGAGCATTGCTATTTTGTTATATTTTCTCTGATTAGTTTCTATCTGTCTCTTTACCTATTATCGTTGATTATCGTATCTTAGTGAGTGTACCGCGGGAGCGATCTTATATTGCTGCGCGGTCCCGCTCATCGTTCATTTGACATTGGAGTATTGTGCCGTATCGCATAACATCTTTTTCACTATTTTCTTCGCTAATATCGCTGATCGTAGTTGTCCGTAGTCTATTTGGTTTGCCGTACGTCGCATATTAATTATCTTGAATATTGTTTGTCTTATCTTGAATTGCCTTTTATCGTACCGAATATTATCTTTCTTTCTCTCGCACTTACCGCAAACTAGAGACTACGTATTATCTGTTATTCTCTATATTTTATGCTAATTTTCTACTTGACCTGTCGCTTGAATTTACCTTGTGATTCATAATTCCCTGTCTGCCTATTTCTGATCATTCTGGTAATGTGATAACTATTACAATTGTTGTATCTCGCATGTGTTTATAATCGCTTCTCATATTTTATGATTGATTTGCTTACCGCTTAAATTAATTACGGCATATCTTTTCTGTTCTGCCTATCTATCATAAAACCGTGTTAATCATTACCTTTAGTATCGCGAGCTTGCGCATATTTCCCGCTTATTCGGAAAACGTTCCGTTATTTGTTAACTTTCTCGCTTAACCTTTATCTGGCTGTAAATATTGTTAATTATCGCATCTATCGTAATTGCATCTCAATCTCTTCAGCGACTTGCTTGTCATTGAACTTATCGCTTCTTGCTAAATATATTTGATATTATTCCTGCTTCACCTGTTTCTTATTTTATCTATTGGATTCGACTCCGCCCCGCTACCATTATCTTGTCTATCTGAGCGAACTGTGCAAAACCGTCGTAGAACCTGACCTCACCTTTATCTATTACCTTTACCTTTACCTTTATCTTTTTGTCTAATTATCTATTTTTGACGCATGTGCGTCTGGCGCCCAACAATCGTATCTTTCTCTCTTAGTACCTCTCTCTCTATCTAATTATTCAGGTTAGTGACTGCGCCGTAGGGTAACCAATTATCGTTTTTATCTTTTACCCTCAACGTCATTAAAAATATTGGTTACAATATAGATATATATATATATATATTATACAATAATATAATTAAATATAAATGGAGGTAATTAAGTTAAATGATTCAATAAAATGAGAAAATAATGAATTTAAATAAACTATTTTTCTTAAATTGAAGGATAATTAATTTTTAAAAATTAAAAATATTAAATTAAATAAATAATCATTTATCTATCTGTATGTTTTCTTTAAACCTTATGATAAGTTCTAACCCGCTGTATAAATGTTTCAAATTACAATTCCGAAAGTAAATTAAATGGCATTTTCTTGATGAATGATATTTTTATTTTAATTAATATGTGAGCAAATAATTAAAAAATATATAGAATTTTTTCAATAATTTTATTCATTTTTCATGAATTGAATTATTGTGAGAAACAATTTTTTTTTCCAAATTTCTCTTTTTTTGAAAGTCAATTAACGATTATAATATATGTATATATGTAATAAACGTTAATTGTAACAACGAACAGTTCATCCATACCTACTCTTACCAAACACCAGTATTAAATATCAATTTATACAATGGATGAGAACTTATTATAAGGTTCAAAGAAAACATATAGACAGATGATGGATTATTTATTTGATTTCATATTTTTAATTTTTGAAAATTAATTGTTCTTCAATTTAAGAAAAATAATTTATTTAAATTGATTATTTTCTTATCTCATTAAATTATTTAACTTAATTACCTACATTTATATTCAATTATATTAATGTATAATATATATATAAATAAATGTATTTATATTCAATTATATCAATGTATAATATAATAATGTATGATATATATATATATAAATTGATATTTAATACTGGTGTTTGGTGAGAGTAGGTATGGATAAACTGTTCGTTGTTACAATTAACGTTTATTACAGAGTAATCAAGTGAAGATAAAGGTGCAAAATAAAAACGTTGTAATACAATAGGTGCGTGGAATAAATATACACGTGCTCAATACAATACACTCAGTTACTGAGTCCCGTCTAATCCAAGACGACCCGGTCAGTTTTGACTCACTCGACAGACTCCTTCTATCGTTCGCTTACAGTCGTTTTATTACCTATGTATAAGTGAAATCTATACTTTCACACGCATTGTACATTTGTATATTTCTCATGATCTTCGCATATATCAACACCTCCTCTCAAAGTCATGAGATTACATGTTTTCATCATTTGACCCTGACATACCTAAATTACTCATACACTCATAATGTTTAATTTTTCCTAGGCCCTTTGTTAGCATGTCAGCGGGCATTTTTTCAGTTCTTAAATGTTTAATACATATAATGCCGTCTCTACATGCATCTCTAACGAAGTGATGCCTAACATCAATATGCTTTGTTCTCGCGTGAAACGCCTCGCTCTGAGTAAGTCTCATTGCATTTAAATTATCTTCAAACATAGTAATACATTTACACGGAAAATCAAGACTTTCAAATAAACTGCGCAAGTACATCGCCTCTTTTGTTGCTTCTGAAATAGCTATGTACTGCGCCTCAGTACTCGATTGTGCCGAGGTTCTTTGTTTACGCGCCTCCCAGCTTATCGGTGAGCCAGCTAAAACAAATGCGTAGCCAAAGTATGATCTGCGACCATCAAGGAATGATCCCCAGCTAGCATCAACTAACCCGAATAATTCAAGTCCAGTTCGCTCATAAGCTAAACCACAGTCAAGCGTTCCTTTTAGATATCTCATTACGCGCTTTACCGCTTTCCAATGTGTTTCATCATAATTGTTATTGTACTGACTTAAATAGTTAACCGCGTATGATAAATCTGGTCTAGTAGTAACCGCTAAAAACATTAATGCTCCAATTGCGCTTTGGTACGGATATTTAGACATAACTTTAGTATTTGGCTTCTTATTTTTTACTAACTTACAACCTACTTCGATCGGCGTAGTTGCTGGGTTACGTAGACTTAAACCGAAACGCTCTAGCACTCTCTCAGCATACATTTTCTGATTTAAAAACACACCATGATTTTCATCACGCATAAACTCAATTCCTAAACATTGTTTCACTTTACCTAGGTCTTTCATCTCGAACTCTTTAGATAATTGTTCTTTAATTTTTAGTAACCAGTCATTGTCGTCCGTCGCAAACAGTAAATCATCGACGTACACTGTTATTAACATAATTTTCCCATTTCTACGTGCTATAAACAAGCATGGGTCTTGTATCATCGATTTAAAACCCAAAGACTTTAATTTATTTACTAGCTTTACATACCACCGTAAACCTGACTGTTTTAGACCATACAAAGACTTTTCTAATGAACATACACAATCTTTGATTTCACTTAAACCCTTTTTCCACTCTTTGGCGATCGCAACTATCGAACTCGTATACTCACTACTATTTTCAATTATTCTATCTGTCACCTCACATAGCACTTCAGGAACTTCCATGTAGACGTCCCCTTCGAGTTCGCCGTTGAGGTAAGCAGTGACGACATCCATCTGGTGAATATCAAGACCTAATTCTGCTGCAAGTGCCGCCAATATTCTAATCGACGTTGTTCTCACTACTGGGGAGAATGTTTCATAAAAGTCTTCCCCTGGCCGTTGAGAGCAACCTTTTGCTACCAGTCTAGCCTTCTCGATCTCTCCTTGAGTCGTATCTTTAGTGCATAATACAAATCTGTTACCTATGACTTTTCTATTTATGGGTCGAGATGCCATTCTCCAAGTACGATTTTTAATTTGTGCCACCATCTCTTTCTCGATGGCTTTTCTCCATTCTTCAGCTTCTGGACCTTGCTCAGCTTCTTTCCAACTATAAGGTGCGTTCGTCGTCATGTTGACGAACACGTTATCACTCTCATGTGATTCTGAGTCTGTATTTTCTTCTTCGCCGTCCTCCTCGAAGCTTTCATGAGCCTCCCCCTCTGGATCTGGTTGACTTGAGTACCCCTTTCGAGGTCTACCGGCTTTTCCTGTACGCATGATCCTCGGACGTCCTCGTCCTCTCTTCGACGGACCTACCAGTCTGTCCCATGAGAGTGTTGCTGCCCTTTTCTTTGGTATCTTTCTCTTTTGTATTGTATCGGACTCTTGGACTTCTGCGCGTACCTTTCGCGCCGCCCCTCTCACTGCTCTTAGGGTCCTTCTCAACTATACTGTCGGTTCTTCTTCTCCTTCTTCACGATTTTCTCCGCTATCACCTCGAGTCTCTTCATTATTACTCGGACTTCTAATATCCACTGTAATGTCGTCTCCGTCATCCTCTTCAAAAATTTCTCAATACTGATGTCCCGTACCTGACTCTGTCATGAATTTTACATCACGACTTACTATTATTTTCTTCGCGGCTTTATTAAAGATTCTGTAGGCTTTTGATTTGGTATCGTATCCAGTAAACATGCCTTCTATTGCTCGAGATTCAAACTTGCCTAGATTTGGGCTTTTATTCTTGATGAAAACTTTCGCGCCAAAAACTTGCATGGAGCTTACTGTCGGAGTTTTTCCCGTCCACTCGGTGAAATGTACTCCACCATTCAGCGCTGAGGTTGGGCACCGGTTTCGTACGTAACAAGCCGTGTTTATGGCTTCTGCCCAAAAAGCTGGAGAACTACCTGCGTGGCGCATCATGCACCGCGCCATTTCCACCAAGGTCCTATTTTTTCGCTCGGCGATTCCATTCTGCTGTGGAGTGTAAGGAACCGTGAGCCGTCTTTTAATACCATTTGACCATAAAAACCGATCAAAATCTTGATTCACATATTCTAGGCCGTTATCTGACTGAAGAAACTTCACTTTATGCCCGGTAAATGTGTCTGCTTCTGCCTTATACTTTTTAAAGACTTCTGGCACTTCACTTTTGTTCTTAACAAAATAAACTTCACACCACCGCGATTTATCGTCAATAAAAGTAACGAAATATTTTTTACCACCCATGGATACGTGTCTCATAGGTCCACATACATCCGTATGTACTATCTCTAATAGCTGGTGCGTGCGGTCTTTGTCGCCTAAAGGGAAAGGCTTACATGTAAGTTTTTCACGGGCACATACTTCACATTCAGATAACTTTTCACTATCATTAATTTTCAGACCTTCCACTAGTCTATTTTTTGACATTAATTTCAGATCGTGTTCATTTAGGTGCCCGAGTTTTTTGTGCCAAATGTCAATCGCTTTCTTTGACGCACTATTCACTTCAACATTACTTATCGCGTCCCGAGATTGTCTAACATAGTATAAGTTTCCAATGCGATCAGCTTGCGTACACACTTTGTTTTCTTTATTAACAACAATTGCGTCTTTTTCACGAACAATCAGTTTATAGACGCGATCCGTTATCGCCGACACTGACAATAAGTTCGTGCGTAAATCCGGTACGTACATTACACGAGTAATATCTATCTCACGTTTGTCGTGTCCTGTGTCCACTAGTAAACTCACCTTACCCACACCAATGATTCTCGTACTGTTGTTGTTCGCCAATCTCACTTTACTGTCCATACTTGAGTATTCTTGAAACATCTGTATTTTCTTGCACATATGACTCGTACAACCACTGTCTATGCACCACGAGTCACTTACACTTTGACTATAATTTGTCTCTTCACTCGTGCTCAGCATAAAAGTTTCTTTTGTCCCTTCATCGCAGTCTTGGGCTTGCTTCGCCCACTGGCGTCGTCTCTTATTTTTCTCCGGACAGTTTCTGGCTATATGCCCATGTTTATGACAACAATAGCACTCTGGTCCCTTCCATGGAGGTTTGTTACCTTTCTCTTGATGCTTATCCACATGATTTTCCCTCTTGGGCTGCGTGCGCCGTTCATATTGGTTGCGCCATTTCGTGTACATGGCACCGTGACTTATTGGTTCAGTTTCTCGTCCCTCGAACTCCTCGAGTATTTTCACCTTCAGTGTCTCCGTCGTCGGCAGCTCATCTCTGGACTCTATCGCAGTTCTAAACATGGAAAATGACGCTGGCAGGCTATACATTAACACAATTGCTAATACCTCGTCATTTATTTTTAGACCAATCTCTGAAAGTTCCTTCACTGCATCACTGAAGTCTGTTACATGTTTTCGGAGATC
This sequence comes from Neodiprion pinetum, assembly GCF_021155775.2. NCBI lineage: Eukaryota > Metazoa > Arthropoda > Insecta > Hymenoptera > Diprionidae > Neodiprion > Neodiprion pinetum. Next base: position 16,331,325 of record NC_060232.1, read on the forward strand.
CCCACCCTCAGGCAATTTAGTTAGGATGATTCTTTTCGATAGGGATGCTTTCCTTGCTGGGCCTTTCGACTGATGTAGACTCTGCAGTTTTTCCGAAAGTTCACGTGCTGATCCCAGGCCATCCACCGCTGCGTAATTACTCTTGCAAATCGACAACATAATTTTAGCCTCTGCTTTTGAATCAGCTTTTACCCACTTACTATAATTTTCTGCCGTTAACGCGGGTCTCACTGTATTCGGACCTTCTATGTGATCCCAGAGGTCTGCTTCTTTAAGCACCGACCTCATCTGAACCTTCCACGTGTTATAATTCTCACCAACTAGGGTCTCAATATGAAACGTTGACGCCATATTCGTCATCGTGCTTCTTCCACAATCCAGTGACAATCGTAGATCCACCCACTGGTACTTTACTTTTCCGCACTCTCTTGCTTGAGTGAACTTTTACACTACACTCCCGAACAGCGAAAGAGCACACCAGAATGTTCTAGACGCGTCACCTGGGCCCATAACCTGATATTTAATACTGGTGTTTGGTGAAAGTAGGTATGGATAAACTGTTCGTTGTTACAATTAACGTTTATTACAGAGTGATCAGGTGAAGATGAAGGTGCAAAATAAAAACGTTGTAATACAATAGGTGCGTGGAATAAATATACACGTGCTCAATACAATACACTCAGTTACTGAGTCCCGTCTAATCCAAGACGACCCGGTCAGTTTCGACTCACTCGACAGACTCCTTCTATCGTTTGCTTACAGTCGTTTATTACCTATGTATAAGTGACATCTATACTTTCACACGCATTGTACATTTGTATATTTCTCATGATCTTCGCATATATCAACATAAATGTTCCAAATTACAACTCATAAAGTAAATTAAATGGCATTTTCTTGATGAATCATATTTTTAATTTAATTAATATGTGAGCAAATAATTCAAAAATATATAGAATTTTTTTAATAATTATATTTATTTTTAATAAATTTCATTGATGTAGAAAAAATTTTTTTTTCAAAAATTTCTCTTTTTTTAAAAGTAAATTCAAAATTATAATACACACACACATATACAGGGTGACCACGATAAGGTGGCCACCCCCCTCCAAAATCTAGCCGTGTGATAATTTGAGAAATTTTTTGCATGATTTTTAAAGGATTTGCGACGATCTCTCCGATAGTAAAGTCAAAATTTTTTTAGAAACAACCGTTTTTGCGCGCGAAAAAAAAATTTTCGATTTCGAGACCAAAAATAGGGTTTAATTTTTTTTCTGAAAATACGCAAAATCCTGAGCGCGGATATCAAAAATTTTCCGGGATTCGTCAAACCAATCACCCAGAAACAAATCTCAAAATTCGAACTTTTTGTCGAAAATTCGGTACTAACTGGCGGAACAGGTGGAATTGAAATATCTGGTAAAATTGACCAGCGCCAACTTCACCCGAGTCCAGGTAGCGGTATACGATATGTCATTGACGATTCTGCGCGATGAGTTTCGTTGGACTGACTTTCTCTGCTTGCAGCTAGGCGAGCAGCAAGATTAGTAGTTTGAAAATATCTGCATTGAGAGAAGCGTGACAAAAACGTCTGCATTTAAAATTATCAATGATAATTACACGAAAGCAGCATAACGGGAGGTTAACAAGCATTTTGTTATCATCGGTTGCCAGTGACAACCGTTGTAGCACGGAGGTTAGCGAACGCTCGCGCGTGGCCGATCCGGCCGATCAAGATCCCGCTATTACCGTTTGCCGACGCGGCGACGTCGAGATGATGTAGCGCAAAAATTGAAATTCTTTCGAAAATGATCATCGAATCATCCCGATTCCGTCAAAGTGCAGCATTATTGACAAAGGCTTATCACTCTTATTTTACACAAAAATGATTTGAAGAAACGAACAGAATCCACCCGAATTTTGACAGTGTATTGCTTGTTCGTCGCAAAATTCTAGGTCAGTTTATTTATATTCTGGAGAACGATGCGCGAAAATTGGTTAATTCTGACACCGTGTATTTACTTTCGTACGTCGAATATTTCCGCGGCAACAAAGCACATGGGTGGCCGACTTTTCTGTGATTCTAGTAGTAACAATGAGCGCAATATTGCCACGACCCAGCGTTATTTTCACGCAATGATCAAACCGGGGACAGTAAACCACGGTTCGAAATTATTTTCGATGAAAATATGCCGTTGCATTCTGGAATTTCGTTAATTGTCCGACAAATTGATACGTAATGCGTAAGAACGAAATGACTCGCATTTGTTTAGAACGAAACCCTTCCATTGCTCTTTACTTCAATACGAAAATCGTACTATTCTTATCCAGATGACATAAGTATGTACGAAGCACGACAGGCTGAGGTATCGTTAAAGTACGGCGAAAGTATGGCCGATGTTATGACAGAAGTAGAAGTATGAAGGAATAATCGTCAGGTTATGATTCATCTACCTTTTACCTGTGATTTTTCCATTTCGTGGGCGACAAAGACAGTATTTTTTCGTAAATGCGATCGCTACGCTTCACTTTCCATTTCAATTCAATGACAGTTCGTCAATGACAATAATTAGCAAACTAATATTGAGTTTGTAAACCGATGCAGAGATTTGATACTTAATTCTATACAATTCCTTACAGATATGGTAATACAAATGTTTGATTGGTTTTTACATGTGCAATGAAATATTTTGTTTCATTCAAAATATGTACAATGCGTAAATTCGGGAATCCGTTATTTTTTCGGATCGCGCATAGTATTGCACAACAGAATTATGCACCTTCGATACTCCTCTTATGTTAATCCGTCCTCCTCGCTGAAAATTTTTTCAACGAATGCTGAAATTTACAGGGACGCGGGCATAATATTTGCAATGTTGCCCGCTACATTTCATACATTGAATAATGCGTAATTACTTTTCACTGCGTAATAAATATTCTCCGGCATTGCTTCGTGTTTGCCTTTCCCGGTTGGACTCATCTCTGTCAAACTATCGTTGTCTAAGATAATGTTGAAGAGTGCTCGGTTCGTTTCTTTCCGACTCTTGTACATAATCTCTGTGACGGCGGCCATTTGCACATTGTCAACCCACACGTCGTACCCTATGCTTAACCGTACTTGATGACAATTTAAAAATGATAATTATCTTATCAAAATTAGTGACCATTTAGTGTAAAAGTATTACCAACAGATCGTTTTCCGCTACTCGGTGCTGTTACTTTCAGGACAATTTGAAAAGTGTTCCATGAATTCGTTTGATTAACGCATTTATTCGTTTCTTTGTTTTAATTGCGACTGTAGTCGCAGTTTCATAATGTAGCTACACAACATTTTGTTGGAGACATTGAATTGATGCATTATTTACTGAAAATTTAATGCATTATGAAACGGACGCAGCATTATTGTAAATGGTGTATTTTTTCACAGATCACGAGTGCACCACCTCGACATACAAGTTTGAATTTCTGAATCGACGTGATCTGAGATACTGTATTCGTGCGTGTACATATAATTATTTTTAATTATTTAATTTATTTATTTATTTATTTATTCATTCATTCATTCATTGATTTAATTATTCATTGATTCATTCATTTATTTATTCATTGATTCATTCATTGATTCATTCATTGATTCATTCATTTATTTATTCATTCATTTACTTATTTATTTATCTTTTTTATTTTTTTTTTTTTTCTTTGCGTATGGCCAAATCGGTGGGGAAATCCTTTATGGACCGCCCTAGGTAGGGTACCGTCACTCCCAGGAGTGTGGGACTCGCCTTACAGAATACCCACTAAAACCACCACCAAAAACCGTTCCTTGCTGTCGTCCACACCCCACGGAACTGTCGTCGTACCTGTTTTTGAGAATCAAATATCACGATTAGAACAATACGAGGCAAATATTTTGATAAAATTAAATCCAACAAACGGATGTGAACTAGACTTCTCACCATTTTCGTGACACCATTCTCGCGTTACAGAAACGCTGAAACTCAGGTTTATTTGCAATAAGATTCATTAGAGTTCAGTAGTATTCAATACGAGCCTGTAGTGAAAAGAAACTTGTCTTGTATTTCATTTCTGGTCTCGTTCTGTGTTATCGTCCGCCAAAAGCCATTCCTAGCTGTCGTCCACACCACACGGAATTGTCGTCGCATCTGTTTTTGAGAATCAAATATGAGGATTAGAAAAATACGAGGCACATATTTTGATAAAATTAGATTTGACATTTTTGAAACTACAGATGCAGTTTAACGTGCATCAAAAACAAGCGAATTTACACTCGACTTTTTACGATTTTCGTGACACTATTCTCGCGTTACAGAAACGCTGAAGCTCAAATTTCTTCGCAATAAGAATCAATCATTAGAGTTTTGTAGTATTTAATACGAGCGTTTAATGGAAAGAAACTTGTCTTGCATTTCATTTCTCGTCTCGTTCTGTGTTATCGTCCGCCAAAAGCCATTCCTAGCTGTCGTCCACACCACACGGAACTGTCGTCGCATCTGTTTTTGAGAATCAAATATGAGGATTAGAAAAATACGAGGCACATATTTTGATAAAATTAGATTTGACATTTTTGAAACTACAGATGCAGTTTAACGTGCATCAAAAACAAACGAATGTGCACTCGACTTTTTACGATTTTCGTGACACCATTCTCGCATTACAGAAACGCTGAAGCTCAAATTTCTTCGCAATAAGAATCAATCATTACAGTTTTGTAGTGTTTAATACGAGCGTTTAATAAAAAGAAACTTGTCTTGCGTTTCACGTCTGATTTTGCCAGCTCTTCGTGTCCGCCGACAGCCGTACCTTGCTTATCCTCGAGATCCCACGGGACTATCGTCTAACCTATTTTCAACATTAAACAGCACAATAAGAAAAATACGAGGTGCCTTTTTGATGATAACGATTCCTATGTTATTCAAACATCATATACAGTTTTGTGTGCGGTAGAAAACAAAGAGAGTTTTGACGTCCCACCACTTCTGTTATACTATTTTCACACATCTGAGGATTTTTTTTTCAACCCTCTAAATAACAATAATAATAATTCATGACAGTTTCGCGTTGTCAATCATTGAAGATTTGTAAAAAGAATCATATCTCACATTTCATTCCTGGTTCCGTTGCCTGAGGAGATGCTCGATGTGCCCTCCGTTCTGCTGGACAGTGAGTGCGAGCCGTTTCCGGATAGACCCTCGCACCCGTTGCATCTCCCTAACAGGAATAGCGGCACACGCTTCGGCGATGCGGTGGCGCATGTCGTGTTTTGTTGTGGGGGCCCGTTCGTAGACGATTTCCTTGACTCTACTCCAGAACCAGAAATCACAGACGGTGAGATCTGGTGAGCGCGCTGGCCACCTAACCGGACCTCTCGTACCGATCCAGCGCTCCGGGAACATGGCGTCCAGGATTGCCTTGTTCGCGTTACTGTTGTGGGCAGGGGCCCCGTCCTGCTGCCACCAAACCTGGTCCATACGGATGGGGTTTCCGTCCATCAGGCGGGGGAGTTCCTCGGTGAGTACGGTCGTGTACTTGGCTGACGTGAGATTTCCGTCGAAGAAAATGGGCCCGAGGATCCTGTCCTGTAATACTCCAACCCAGACGTGGAGCTTCCAACGGTGCTGGTTGTCCTGTTCGACGATCCAGTGTGGGTTTTCCGGAGCCCACCAACGACAGTTCTGCTTGTTGACGAGTTCGAGGTTCGTGAACAGCGCTTCGTCCGTGAAGCACACGTTCCTGAAGAAATCGGGATCCTCCTGCAGACGCTCCAGTCCCCAGCGACAGTACGTCAGTCTTCGTTCGGCATCACCTGGGCACAGCTTTTGCACCGGCTGGTACTTGAACGGACGGTTCAGCTCGCGTGCGATTTTTCTCACAGATTCTCGAGGAACCTCTGTAGGGAATTAATTACTCCTTTTAGAAAGCACGAAGAGACAATTATCGCATTGACCCCTAAATATACGTTGAATTTGTGTCCAGGATTGTCTCGTCTCTAATAAATCTCACCCAACAGAACGAGGTATGACTTGGTAATAAAATTTCGCATCAAACCGACGGGGAAATATCTCGCCGAACTGACGAGTCAATGGATTTTCGGCTTAATTACAATTCACCTGGATGAATGTAGAATAACTTGATTAATGAGAATTAACTGAATCACTAAATATAACTGAAATGTTTAGAATTAACTGAGACACAACTGAATTACGGAAAATTAAATCAAGTATATGGGCTATTCCGCGTCAACCGGATCAGTCATCTCTCAGATATTTTTTTAATTCGGCATGTGGATTGTGTGGGAGAAGTTAGATTCTTGTGCAAAAGCGCGAATCTCATAATGCAAAATTCGATTTTTTATTAACAATACCAAATTAGACTCCCATTTTTTTCAAAAATTCATAACTTTGGCAAAAAATTAGATACAATATATTTTTTTTTCAAATTACGCGGAAAGCTCCATAGAATTTAAAAAAAATACGAAACGGTAAAAAAAAGTTGTTATCAATTGTTTATTTAACAATTAATTTTTCAAAGATTTTTAAAACAGTGACTGACACGATCAAAAATTTTTTTTTAAATTCCGACATGTTCCTTAAACTGTACTACAACCTGTGAATTAATTCCAGAGAGGTGTTTTTTTTCGTTTTCGAGTTAAAAATCATTAAAGGTGTCGATGCGCATGAAATTGCGGCGCGCCGAGTCTCTACGTATTGGCGGGCGGCCGGTTGCCGTCCACCGCTACCCCGCGGTGGCCTCGTAGCGTTATTTTAGAGTCATTTTCACGATGTAGGACATGATTGCAGAATCTGAAAAAAATACTGTAGCTTTACAAGGCCTGCTCAAAGCGATAAGTGAAGTTTCAGGAATGTGTTTTTCACCGTTTTTTTATTACAGAGATTCAAAATAACGGTTACACACCATGAAAGGGCACATAAATGATAATAATTACATAACTTGCTACTTATTTTAAAATAAAAACACATTCTTGAAACTTCACTTATCGCTTTGAGCAGGCCTTGTGAAGGTACAGTATTTTTTTCAGATTCTCCAATCGTGTCCTACATCGTGAAAATGACTCTAAAATAACGCTACGAGGCCACCGCGGGGTAGCGGTGGACGGCAACCGGCCGCCCGCCAATACGTAGAGACTCGGCGCGCCGCAATTTCATGCGCATCGACACCTTTAATGATTTTTAACTCGAAAACGAAAAAAAACACCTCTCTGGAATTGATTCACAGGTTGTAGTACAGTTTAAGGAACATGTCGGAATTTAAAAAAAAATTTTTGATCGTGTCAGTCACTGTTGTAAAAATCTTTGAAAAATTAATTGTTAAATAAACAATTGATAACAACTTTTTTTTACCGTTTCGTATTTTTTTTAAATTCTATGGAGCTTTCCGCGTAATTTGAAAAAAAAATATATTGTATCTAATTTTTTGCCAAAGTTATGAATTTTTGAAAAAAATGGGAGTCTAATTTGGTATTGTTAATAAAAAATCGAATTTTGCATTATGAGATTCGCGCTTTTGCACAAGAATCTAACTTCTCCCACACAATCCACATGCCGAATTAAAAAAATATCTGAGAGATGACTGATCCGGTTGACGCGGAATAGCCCATATACTTGATTTAATTTTCCGTAATTCAGTTGTGTCTCAGTTAATTCTAAACATTTCAGTTATATTTAGTGATTCAGTTAATTCTCATTAATCAAGTTATTCTACATTCATCCAGGTGAATTGTAATTAAGCCGAAAATCCATTGACTCGTCAGTTCGGCGAGATATTTCCCCGTCGGTTTGATGCGAAATTTTATTACCAAGTCATACCTCGTTCTGTTGGGTGAGATTTATTAGAGACGAGACAATCCTGGACACAAATTCAACGTATATTTAGGGGTCAATGCGATAATTGTCTCTTCGTGCTTTCTAAAAGGAGTAATTAATTCCCTACAGAGGTTCCTCGAGAATCTGTGAGAAAAATCGCACGCGAGCTGAACCGTCCGTTCAAGTACCAGCCGGTGCAAAAGCTGTGCCCAGGTGATGCCGAACGAAGACTGACGTACTGTCGCTGGGGACTGGAGCGTCTGCAGGAGGATCCCGATTTCTTCAGGAACGTGTGCTTCACGGACGAAGCGCTGTTCACGAACCTCGAACTCGTCAACAAGCAGAACTGTCGTTGGTGGGCTCCGGAAAACCCACACTGGATCGTCGAACAGGACAACCAGCACCGTTGGAAGCTCCACGTCTGGGTTGGAGTATTACAGGACAGGATCCTCGGGCCCATTTTCTTCGACGGAAATCTCACGTCAGCCAAGTACACGACCGTACTCACCGAGGAACTCCCCCGCCTGATGGACGGAAACCCCATCCGTATGGACCAGGTTTGGTGGCAGCAGGACGGGGCCCCTGCCCACAACAGTAACGCGAACAAGGCAATCCTGGACGCCATGTTCCCGGAGCGCTGGATCGGTACGAGAGGTCCGGTTAGGTGGCCAGCGCGCTCACCAGATCTCACCGTCTGTGATTTCTGGTTCTGGAGTAGAGTCAAGGAAATCGTCTACGAACGGGCCCCCACAACAAAACACGACATGCGCCACCGCATCGCCGAAGCGTGTGCCGCTATTCCTGTTAGGGAGATGCAACGGGTGCGAGGGTCTATCCGGAAACGGCTCGCACTCACTGTCCAGCAGAACGGAGGGCACATCGAGCATCTCCTCAGGCAACGGAACCAGGAATGAAATGTGAGATATGATTCTTTTTACAAATCTTCAATGATTGACAACGCGAAACTGTCATGAATTATTATTATTGTTATTTAGAGGGTTGAAAAAAAAATCCTCAGATGTGTGAAAATAGTATAACAGAAGTGGTGGGACGTCAAAACTCTCTTTGTTTTCTACCGCACACAAAACTGTATATGATGTTTGAATAACATAGGAATCGTTATCATCAAAAAGGCACCTCGTATTTTTCTTATTGTGCTGTTTAATGTTGAAAATAGGTTAGACGATAGTCCCGTGGGATCTCGAGGATAAGCAAGGTACGGCTGTCGGCGGACACGAAGAGCTGGCAAAATCAGACGTGAAACGCAAGACAAGTTTCTTTTTATTAAACGCTCGTATTAAACACTACAAAACTGTAATGATTGATTCTTATTGCGAAGAAATTTGAGCTTCAGCGTTTCTGTAATGCGAGAATGGTGTCACGAAAATCGTAAAAAGTCGAGTGCACATTCGTTTGTTTTTGATGCACGTTAAACTGCATCTGTAGTTTCAAAAATGTCAAATCTAATTTTATCAAAATATGTGCCTCGTATTTTTCTAATCCTCATATTTGATTCTCAAAAACAGATGCGACGACAGTTCCGTGTGGTGTGGACGACAGCTAGGAATGGCTTTTGGCGGACGATAACACAGAACGAGACGAGAAATGAAATGCAAGACAAGTTTCTTTCCATTAAACGCTCGTATTAAATACTACAAAACTCTAATGATTGATTCTTATTGCGAAGAAATTTGAGCTTCAGCGTTTCTGTAACGCGAGAATAGTGTCACGAAAATCGTAAAAAGTCGAGTGTAAATTCGCTTGTTTTTGATGCACGTTAAACTGCATCTGTAGTTTCAAAAATGTCAAATCTAATTTTATCAAAATATGTGCCTCGTATTTTTCTAATCCTCATATTTGATTCTCAAAAACAGATGCGACGACAATTCCGTGTGGTGTGGACGACAGCTAGGAATGGCTTTTGGCGGACGATAACACAGAACGAGACCAGAAATGAAATACAAGACAAGTTTCTTTTCACTACAGGCTCGTATTGAATACTACTGAACTCTAATGAATCTTATTGCAAATAAACCTGAGTTTCAGCGTTTCTGTAACGCGAGAATGGTGTCACGAAAATGGTGAGAAGTCTAGTTCACATCCGTTTGTTGGATTTAATTTTATCAAAATATTTGCCTCGTATTGTTCTAATCGTGATATTTGATTCTCAAAAACAGGTACGACGACAGTTCCGTGGGGTGTGGACGACAGCAAGGAACGGTTTTTGGTGGTGGTTTTAGTGGGTATTCTGTAAGGCGAGTCCCACACTCCTGGGAGTGACGGTACCCTACCTAGGGCGGTCCATAAAGGATTTCCCCACCGATTTGGCCATACGCAAAGAAAAAAAAAAAAAATAAAAAAGATAAATAAATAAGTAAATGAATGAATAAATAAATGAATGAATCAATGAATGAATCAATGAATAAATAAATGAATGAATCAATGAATAATTAAATCAATGAATGAATGAATGAATAAATAAATAAATAAATAAATTAAATAATTAAAAATAATTATATGTACACGCACGAATACAGTATCTCAGATCACGTCGATTCAGAAATTCAAACTTGTATGTCGAGGTGGTGCACTCGTGATCTGTGAAAAAATACACCATTTACAATAATGCTGCGTCCGTTTCATAATGCATTAAATTTTCAGTAAATAATGCATCAATTCAATGTCTCCAACAAAATGTTGTGTAGCTACATTATGAAACTGCGACTACAGTCGCAATTAAAACAAAGAAACGAATAAATGCGTTAATCAAACGAATTCATGGAACACTTTTCAAATTGTCCTGAAAGTAACAGCACCGAGTAGCGGAAAACGATCTGTTGGTAATACTTTTACACTAAATGGTCACTAATTTTGATAAGATAATTATCATTTTTAAATTGTCATCAAGTACGGTTAAGCATAGGGTACGACGTGTGGGTTGACAATGTGCAAATGGCCGCCGTCACAGAGATTATGTACAAGAGTCGGAAAGAAACGAACCGAGCACTCTTCAACATTATCTTAGACAACGATAGTTTGACAGAGATGAGTCCAACCGGGAAAGGCAAACACGAAGCAATGCCGGAGAATATTTATTACGCAGTGAAAAGTAATTACGCATTATTCAATGTATGAAATGTAGCGGGCAACATTGCAAATATTATGCCCGCGTCCCTGTAAATTTCAGCATTCGTTGAAAAAATTTTCAGCGAGGAGGACGGATTAACATAAGAGGAGTATCGAAGGTGCATAATTCTGTTGTGCAATACTATGCGCGATCCGAAAAAATAACGGATTCCCGAATTTACGCATTGTACATATTTTGAATGAAACAAAATATTTCATTGCACATGTAAAAACCAATCAAACATTTGTATTACCATATCTGTAAGGAATTGTATAGAATTAAGTATCAAATCTCTGCATCGGTTTACAAACTCAATATTAGTTTGCTAATTATTGTCATTGACGAACTGTCATTGAATTGAAATGGAAAGTGAAGCGTAGCGATCGCATTTACGAAAAAATACTGTCTTTGTCGCCCACGAAATGGAAAAATCACAGGTAAAAGGTAGATGAATCATAACCTGACGATTATTCCTTCATACTTCTACTTCTGTCATAACATCGGCCATACTTTCGCCGTACTTTAACGATACCTCAGCCTGTCGTGCTTCGTACATACTTATGTCATCTGGATAAGAATAGTACGATTTTCGTATTGAAGTAAAGAGCAATGGAAGGGTTTCGTTCTAAACAAATGCGAGTCATTTCGTTCTTACGCATTACGTATCAATTTGTCGGACAATTAACGAAATTCCAGAATGCAACGGCATATTTTCATCGAAAATAATTTCGAACCGTGGTTTACTGTCCCCGGTTTGATCATTGCGTGAAAATAACGCTGGGTCGTGGCAATATTGCGCTCATTGTTACTACTAGAATCACAGAAAAGTCGGCCACCCATGTGCTTTGTTGCCGCGGAAATATTCGACGTACGAAAGTAAATACACGGTGTCAGAATTAACCAATTTTCGCGCATCGTTCTCCAGAATATAAATAAACTGACCTAGAATTTTGCGACGAACAAGCAATACACTGTCAAAATTCGGGTGGATTCTGTTCGTTTCTTCAAATCATTTTTGTGTAAAATAAGAGTGATAAGCCTTTGTCAATAATGCTGCACTTTGACGGAATCGGGATGATTCGATGATCATTTTCGAAAGAATTTCAATTTTTGCGCTACATCATCTCGACGTCGCCGCGTCGGCAAACGGTAATAGCGGGATCTTGATCGGCCGGATCGGCCACGCGCGAGCGTTCGCTAACCTCCGTGCTACAACGGTTGTCACTGGCAACCGATGATAACAAAATGCTTGTTAACCTCCCGTTATGCTGCTTTCGTGTAATTATCATTGATAATTTTAAATGCAGACGTTTTTGTCACGCTTCTCTCAATGCAGATATTTTCAAACTACTAATCTTGCTGCTCGCCTAGCTGCAAGCAGAGAAAGTCAGTCCAACGAAACTCATCGCGCAGAATCGTCAATGACATATCGTATACCGCTACCTGGACTCGGGTGAAGTTGGCGCTGGTCAATTTTACCAGATATTTCAATTCCACCTGTTCCGCCAGTTAGTACCGAATTTTCGACAAAAAGTTCGAATTTTGAGATTTGTTTCTGGGTGATTGGTTTGACGAATCCCGGAAAATTTTTGATATCCGCGCTCAGGATTTTGCGTATTTTCAGAAAAAAAATTAAACCCTATTTTTGGTCTCGAAATCGAAAATTTTTTTTTCGCGCGCAAAAACGGTTGTTTCTAAAAAAATTTTGACTTTACTATCGGAGAGATCGTCGCAAATCCTTTAAAAATCATGCAAAAAATTTCTCAAATTATCACACGGCTAGATTTTGGAGGGGGGTGGCCACCTTATCGTGGTCACCCTGTATATATATATATATATATATATATATATATTGTTACAACGGGGGGAAATTACGAAAGATCTAAGAGAATCAAAGAGTTCTCTGTGCGATTTGAGCGAACGCCGAGCCAAAGAAGTCTCACAAACAAGGAATATTTGAGAGAAAATAGATGTATTTGGACACAAGCTCTCTTTTTAAAGTCTAGAGACTGACTGTTTTTACAATAATGTCGGTTGACGCAGCAACCTTATTCTTTTTAAAGACATAAGAGGTTTATAAACGTCTTTTATCTATGATGACTACTAGATCATTCAAAAGGGGACAAAACGGGTGATTTCACCCTTTGTAACATTACTCCCCCTCGAGGAAAAGAGTTGACCCGACTCGGAAAAGATAAACAATTACAAAAAAATGTGATCTAGCAGTCAGTGCTCGAAGGTGAGTTGGAGCTGTGGCTCTAAAAATTTAAGAACTCCCTTTTTTACTGTCTGGCATTTGCCCACAGTCTCAAGGTAAACCACAGAAAACCTTGAGCAGATAGTTGAGCATTAAATAATCTCATAAATTTATGTGCCTTGTTTTATAAAGGTAAGTGTTATTAAGTGTTATGTATCTTCATGAATTCGAAGTTATCAGCAACGGTCGAGATCGATGTCGAAAAGAAATCCAATCCTCTTCATGAAGGATTGTCCAAACGAAACAGGTTCGGGTGAAAACATCGAGGCGAGAACCAAAAATTCCAGGACCAAACAGGATAGAAACAGACTCCTTTTCACAGGAAATAAGGGAATAGATGGGTGACTGATCCTAATCTTCTTAAGAAACAGCTCATCCTAGAGTTTTGGAAGGACGAATGTGAGTGATGGTATGACAATTCAAATTCACTAAGTGAATTCGGGAGAATACACGAATAAAATAAATTAATATGTATTCAAAAGAAAAGAAACGATCTTATCTGAATCATTTCTGCGTCCTTCTTCAAAATGAGGCCACCAGTCATTCTCAAGAATCGGGAAAAGATTGGATGGGAAAAGGCTGTGTCAAGTAACCTGAAAAGTACTCACAAAAACTGACATATGGATTAGAAAAATAAGAGAGGATCGACCAAATGCTCACTACTTCAATCAAGCGCAGAACCGAAACTCTCTTCAAGCCAAAGAAATCGATGTATCAAAATTTCTCGAATCGAACAACATCGAACTAACCTTAACCTGTCAACGAACTTTCTAACCTTCAGAGAGCTACTGAAACGATGCTCTTGATTGATAAGGAGCTAAGCAATCCAAATGAACGACTTTAGATTTCGAACGAGGGGAACGTCTAATTCTAAAAACAACGTCGTTAATCCGGTCAACAATAAAATAAGGACCTTCCCAATTACTTTGGAGTTTGGGACAACGCCCTTGTTGCCGACGAGGTTGAAATAACCAAACTGAATCTCCCTTCTCAAATTTTAAATTTCTAGCTCTAATATCATAACGATCCTTAGTCTTATCGGAGACCAAACGAATTCTTTTCCTAGCGAATTCATGAACCTCGTCCAATTTTTGACGGAAAACGGAATTAAAATACACCTGGGACGAAGCCACGGAAGGATTGACACCCTTTTCTAAATCTGACGGAAGTCGAAGATCCCGACCTGTCAACATCATAGCTGGAGAAAAACCAGTAGTATCGTGAATTGCAGAGCGATACGATAAAAGAAATAAGGGAATCCACTCATCCCAATCTTTCTGATCCTGATCAACGAAAGAAGAAAGATAACGAAGAAGCGTCCTATTCAATCTTCCTACCATTCCATTAGACTGCGGATGCAAAGCGGTGGTACGAGTTTTTCTAATCCCTAAAATTTGAAGGAACTCCTTCATCAAATTTGACTCAAAATTTCGACCCTGATTTGTGTGTAATTCAAGAGGAGCTCCGTAACGACAGACGAATTCTCGAACGAAAGCTCGAGCAACGGTGCTAGCTTCTTGATTCGGAATTGGGACTACTTCTAACCACTTTGTAAAATAATCTGCTATCACCAAGGCATACCGATTTCCTGACCTAGAAAGAGGAAGAGGGCCTAGGATATCCATTGCGACTCTTTCAAATGGAGCTCCTACGTTATATATTTGAAGAGAGCTCTTCCCTTTTTCACGAGGTCCCTTCTTGGCTAAACAAACCGTGCAAGTTCTACACCAATTTTCAACGTCAGCTCGACAGTGAGCCCAAAAATACCTTTCTCTGATCCTACCCAAAGTCTCATTCGAAGCGAAATGGCCACCAACAGGTGAATCATGAAAGCTTGACAAAATCTCAGCTATCTTTTCTCTAGGAACCAGAAGCTGCCAACGAACCGACCTGGAGTCAGGTGATTCCCATTTCCTATAAAGCAACTGATCGAGGAGAAACAAGGAGTCCCACTGCGCCCAGTAAATTTTCAAAGACTGACTCATAGAAGATATTTCTTCCCACTGAGGCCTGACTCCTGTGGGTTTCCAATTCCGAACTAGGAGGAGATCTGAATCTTTCCCCTGGGCGATGATCCAGTCTTCTTTATTTTCAACGAGAAAAATTTCACGAACGTTAAGCGAGGGAACTAGCTGTTTATTTAAACGAGAGCACTGTTTGCAATCGTCCCCGCACGAACGACGAGAAAGTGCATCAGCATTACCATGCAGAACTCCGGGACGGTGTTTAATTTCGAAGTCATATTGACCTAACCTCTCCAACCATCGAGCTACTTGGCCTTCAGGTGATTTGAACGAAAGAAGCCAAGTTAAGGAAGCATTGTCTGTTCGAATCAAAAATTTCCTTCCATAAAGATAATGATGGAAATGGCAAATAGATTTTACCATCGCTAATAATTCCCTACGGGTAACACAATAATTGCGTTCCGGTTTAGACAAAACCCGACTGAAATAACTAATAACGTGCTCTTGATTATCCTGAATTTGAGACAAAACCCCGCCTATACCACAGAGAGAAGCGTCAGAATCTACGATGAATTGAGAATCGGTGATGGGATAAGCTAATATCGGCGACGAAGTTAATAATTTTTTAAGGAGAACAAAAGCTCCTTCGCATTCGGGAGTCCAATCGAAAACAACTTTAATTCCTGTAAGAGCATGGAGGGGTCTCGCTATAGAAGCAAAGCCCTTAACGAAACGTCTGTAATAAGTACAAAGTCCTAAGAAACTTTGAACCTTTTCTTTTGAATCGGGACGAGGCCAATTCAAGACCTTTTCCATTTTAGAAGGATCTGTCTTAACACCTTCCGCTGAAACGACGTGTCCGAGAAAAGATACTTCCTTTTTGAAAAAATGACATTTTTTGGGACTCATTTTTAGACCAGCTTGGAATAAACGACTAAAAACCTGCTTAAGATTTTCCAATTCCTCATCAAAAGTCTTACCAAACACAATGATGTCATCGAGATAAACTAAACAAATCTTGCCAGTCAGACCTTGAAGGGCGAATTCCATCGCTCTTTCGAAGGTAGCTGGTGCATTACAAAGGCCAAAAGGCATAACTTCAAATTGCCAAAGTCCACCTAACCCTGTGACAAAAGCTGTTTTCGCTTTGTCTAACGGATCCATTTCGACTTGCCAATAACCACTCTGTAAATCAATCGTAGAGAACCAACGGGCACCAGAAATTAAATCAAGGGTATCTCCTATCTGAGGAAGCGGATATGCATCTTTCTTGGTAATCTCGTTCAACTTCCTATAATCTATACAAAACCTCTTGGAACCATCTTTTTTATTGACCAAGACAATGGGAGAAGCCCACGGACTAGAAGACGGCTCAATAACATCTGCTGTTCTCATATCCTCTACTAATTTTTCAACTTCCCTGCGACCGTTTAAAGGAAGCCGTCTAGCTGCCTGTTTAATCGGAGCGTTATTCCCTACATCTATCGGATGCTTAGCTATGGTACATCTCCCGATGTCGGCAGAGTCTTTAGCAAAAGTCTCTTTAAAATCGTTAAAAAGGCAAACGAGACTGTTAGTCTGAGCGATATCTAAATCTTTAGAAGACCTAGTAAAGAGTTCCGTGAGATAAGAAGGAACGACTAAAGAGTCCGAAACATGTTCTAAAACGCGCAAAGACGAGAGGATTTCTTTCTGTTCAGAAGAGTTAATGAACCTAGACGTTTCAAGGTTGATTTTACGGTAACCAAAACAGAGAGTCGAATCTCCGGTAGAAATGACGCAGTTGTGAGCGGAAAGAAAATCTTCGCCTAAAATGCCTTCATCTTCTATATCAGCTACTAGAACTTCATGTGGGGATTGAACACAATCCGCTACTGTTACCTGCACGACCATCTTACCTACTACAGGGGTAGTTGCTCCGGTAGCAGTGCGAATAGACACAGAAGGAATAATTGAAGCAAGAGACGAAATCATATCTGGACGAACAACGGAAATTTCGGCTCCAGTATCTATCACCCACAAACAACTTAGTCCGTTAACGGAACCTTTAGCATATAGGCCGGTACGACGCAGGCCTCTAACCACGAACTGCGAAGCAATAGGGCTAAGGAACTTGGAAGAAACCGATGATATCCGCCCTTTCGAAACATCGGTAGCTAGTTTCCCGAATTCTGAGGAACAGAAGGTTGTGCTGCCCAAACCGGATTAGAGGGAGCCCTCTTGGAGGCATTTTTGCGCCACGAATCTTCCGCAGTCTTCAACTGACGGTCGCGTTTAAAACAATTCTTCGCGATATGACCTCTTACGCCGCAAAACTGGCACTCTGAGACAGGCCGATTGGAGTTTGATCTATTGTAACGAGAGAAACCACTATTTTTCCTTCCTGGAAGAGAATCTGAGCTAGGCTGATTGACTGAAGGACGGGACGAAGAATTTTCTGAAGGTTCAGCTTGGCTCAAACGATGAAGTTGACGCGAACCTAAATCCGCCTTGTTTATGGCTTCTAATTCTAAGCCTTTAATAATTGCTTCATGTAGAGAAGTTGGAGCTGCGAGCCTCAGATGATACCGAAGCTCCGGATTCCGAATCGCATTAATGAATTTCGCCCGAGCTATCTGATCTCTAGCTTTTTCTGCACAATCAGTAAGAGAATGTCGAGCGAGACGTTCGATGTCATTTCCGAGAGAGGCTAAATCTTCCTTGGGCCCTTGACGTCTATTTTCGAACTGAGTAAAATAAAGTTTGGAAAGATGTTCTTCGCCAAACCGGAGTTTAAGAGCCGCACAAATGCTATCGAAATTTTCAGAATCCGAATCTGAAAGCGATCCAAGAACTACCAAAGCCGGACCAGACAAAGACGCTGTCAAATTAGCTGCTTTCTGGGACGGATTCCAACCATTAACCTTACTAATCATGTTAAACTGACGTTCGTATAGACTCCAAGCAGACGAACCGTCATACGAACCCGGCTTCAAATTCGATTGTTTCGAGGGCAACTCTACAATACTCGCGGGAGGTACAGAGACCTGATTGAGTCCGAACGAGCTCTGAGTCTGCGGAGGGAGAACATTGACAGTTCCGCGTGATTTTAAAAAGGCCAGGAACTCTGCCTGAATATCTACGCTAGGATGAGACGACGCGACAGGAGGCTCAACTACTTCCAAAATATCACGTGACGAAACATCGTGGCATCGCGGAAAAGAGCTAACCTGAGCTTGTCGCAAGACATGAACAGGTGGAAAATTTTTAGCAACAGGGGGAATTTCACCTCCCCCATAAATAGCGTCAGACCTTGATTGATCCGGAATTGAATGAATGGAGGTCCTCCTTGCCGGGACCGGGACTGAAGAAAGAGAAGTCCTTCTACCTGGGGATGGAACTGGACGTATCGGGAATTCCTGCGGCCGCTCCTGAAGCTTCTGCACACCTTGCAGGATCCCGATCAACGCCTGGGACACGATTTCTTGTTGTTGACGCTGTTGCGAGAGGAGTTCGTGCAGAAGATTCTGCTGTTCTTGTTGCTGCTGTTGTAGCAGTTGTTGATGTTGTTGTTGCTGTTGTTGATGTTGTTCTTGCTGCTGAATCTGACGCATCAGCAAATCTTGGTTTCCCTGGATGAGCTCTGCCAAGAGAGCTAATTGGGGCTGGGGCTGAACCTCAGCTTCCGAACGACGAGAAATGGAAGGAAACGCTGGTTCAGGAGAACGCTGGCACGATGAAACGCGTCCGGCAGCTCGTCGCTCCGCGCGTGATGCTCTCGACGTAGGAGTTTGTTGCATTATTGTTTTGTATACTTCTTTACACTCAAAATCCACTCAAATAGCACAGAAGAGATCCCACTTCTGACACCAATGTTACAACGGGGGGAAATTACGAAAGATCTAAGAGAATCAAAGAGTTCTCTGTGCGATTTAAGCGAACGCCGAGCCAAAGAAGTCTCACGAACAAGGAATATTTGAAAGAAAATAGATGTATTTGGACACAAGCTCTCTTTTTAAAGTCTAGAGACTGACTGTTTTTACAATAATGTTGGTTGGCGCAGCAACCTTATTCTTTTTAAAGACATAAGAGGTTTATAAACGTCTTTTATCTATGATGACTACTAGATCATTTAAAAGGGGACAAAACGGGTGATTTCACCCTTTGTAACAATATATATATATATATATCTTATACATTAATAGAATTATATATAAATACATTTATTTAAATATATATGTTATACATTAATATGATTGAATATAAATGTAGGTAATTAAGTTGAACAATTCAATAAAATGAGAAAATAATTAATTTAAATAAATTATTTTTCCTAAATTGAAGAATGGTTAATTTTTGAAAATTAAAAATATTAAATTGAATAAATAATCATTTATCTATCTGTATGTTTTCCTTAAACCTTATAATAAGTTCTAATCCATTGTATAAATGTTTCAAATTACAATTCATAAAGTAAATTGAATGGCATTTTCTTAATGAATAACATTTTTATTTTAATTAATATGTGAGCAAATAATTGAAAAATATATTGGATTTTTTTAATAATTATATTTATTTTTAATGAATTGAATCATTGTAAAAAAAAATTTTTTTTTTAAATTTCTTTTTTTTTTTGAAAAGTCAATCAAAAATTATAATATATATATATACATATATATATATATATATATATATTGTGACGTGGATTTTTCCCGCTCCTCGGTCACTCGGAGAAAATGACCGAGAACTTACCGCGTGCACTATAATTTGGCGTCCACGATGTACCCTGGATCTAAAACAATATCGCAAAGTTTTGTTGGGCGCCTGGCGTGATTAACACGCCTCGAAATCATTAATGCGCTATTCCTCGGGCATATGCTCGATAGCTTAGTACCGCGGAAAGGGGAGGGATAATTTTTGGAGAGAGAGAAAGACACTCGCAATACACACGCTATTTAACAAAAGTAAAATAAAATCTTATATTTCACAATAGCGGTGATACAAAACAAAAAAATATAATTCAAAAATCGCTCATCGCGAGTCTAAACTAAACAGAAAATTACACGTAACCTACTCAATTTCTTACTCTAATGAGCTTGCGGCTCCCAAACTAAAACGTCACTCAACGATCACAAAATCCTCATACGCAATTCTCAATTTGCAAATTCGCCATTTGTTCTCCATGGCGATTATTGCTCGAAACGAAACTAAGACTAATTATTCGACGGTGCGCCGTCGGGCTACCGAACAGACGGCGTCCTCAATCTCACTCGAGAGCTCACCCGACTCGGAGCTTCGACGCTACCGCGAGCTGCCCTAAATCTAAACGAATCCGCAAACGCTACTTTATATTAAACGCAACTAAAACTCAATGCTCAAACTTCTCGTCCCAACTGCTGCTCAACGCAACGGCAATTTTGACTATACATCACCTAAACTCGACTAAACACTATCTTAACTAAACGTAAACTTAACTAAGCGCAAGCATCACTACATTTAACTTCCACTAAACACAAGCTTAAGGTAACGCAACTCAATCTACATTATCTTAAATATCGGGTACGGAACTCAATGCAGGCGCAACTAAACGTAACCTAAACTATACGCAATCTCAACGCATCCGAAATCAAATCTATTCAAAATCCTCCAAAACGTTACCCGCTAATCCGAGCACTCCAATTCGGCACTTCCCGACCTACTCGAGAGGTGACACTTAAATAAAAACGATAACGCGGCTCGACCCGGTACAGCGAAATTCGGCTATACTTGATTTCACTAACGAGAAAGACTCAACTAAAACCCGTGACTCTACTCAACTTTCTCAGAAACTCAAAATTTACTCTACTCTAACACGCGGACTCAGGCTACGGCCATCAAGCAAAAGAATCGGCAAAAGAATTTCGAGTATTTCTCTACAACGCAAATCCAAAACGGCTGTCCGTTACTCGATAAGCCTTTTCGCAATTATGCTCGAAATTCAATCGCGGGGATAGAAGCAGCGCTTACCTTCTACATCCTTGCAACCCCCTTTCCACTCCCCTCGCGATTTTTGGGGGACTCCATGACTTCGCGAAACTTCCCCAAAACGTGACTACTTATCACGACCGCCAGAACTAGAGTGGTTTCAAAAACCTACTACCTGCCGCAACACGGATCTTGATACGCCATCCCACACGTGACGTCATACCCACAAGAATACGCAATAATCGATCCGTCATCGATTTCGTCGATCGCGCAACTCGACACGCACCTTCGATAGCATGGCTGCGCAGAACTTGAAGCTAGGCTGCAATCTCGTCCTCCGCGCAGTTCCATGACGTCTTGGCGGTGAGCGTGGTGCTCCCTCGGCGCTAGTCGGTCCGTCACAAGTTCGCTGGTCAATTGTTGGTGGGGTGAAGGGGGAGAGGCTGCGGCGCGCCGGCCGCCAGCGGGAATCGCGTCCACCTTGGATTCCCGCGATGCGGGGATCTGCGTTGGCTCCCCCTCCGCAGCCTCGACATCCTTCTTTCGCAATTGTTGCTATTCCGCCATTTCGCAATTTCCTCGAATTCGGTGTCGACTTCTTGCCTGATGCCGTTGTAGCTCGAAAAATAAAAAAAACAAAAAAAAAACCTGAAATATCTTACGTTATTCGCTAAGGTGTCCCCTCTCGTAGTTTCGGATGCGTGACTCTAGTCCTGGCGCTCTTTTCCAAAAACTTCGCGACTCAATTTCGGAAATTCCTAAATTTTTGGTTCCGCCCAGGGTTCACGGAGCCCCCTGTAACGGGCATCAAAAATGCCACGTTACAATATATATATATTATACATTAATATAATTGAATATAAATGGAGGTAATTGAGTTGAATAATTTATTAATATAAAAAAATAATTAATTTTTAAAGATTAAATATATGAAATTGAAAAAATAATCATTTATCTATCTGTATGTTTTCTTCAAACCTTACAATTAGTTCCAATCCATTGTATAAATGTTCCCAATTACAATTTATAAAGGAAATTAAACGGCATTTTCTTAATGAATAATATTTTTTATGTGATTATTATGTGAGCAAATAATTAAAAATATATGGAATTTTTCAATAATTATATTCATTTCCAAAGAATTTCATTACTACGAGAAAATTTTTTTTTTCAATTAAATTAACAACTATAATATATTTATATATATATTTTATAATTCTGAGTTTACTTTTGAAAAAAGAGAAATTTGAAAAAAAAAAATTTTTTTTCACTGTAATAAAATTCATTGAAAATAAACATAATTGTCGAAAAAATCCTATATGTTTTTCAATTATTTGCTTACGTAATGATTAAAATAAAAATATTATTCATTAAGAAAATAACGTTTGATTTACTTCATGAATTGTAATTGGGAACATTTATACAATGGATTAGAAGTTATCATAAGGTTTGAAGGAAACATACAAATAGATTATTGATTTAATTTCATAATATTAATTCTAAAAAACTAATTATCCTTCAATTTAAGAAAAATAATTTATTGGCATTAATTATTTTCTCATTTTATCAAATTATTTAACTCAATTATCACCATTTATATTCAATCATTTCAATGTATGATATATTTATATATAAATGAATGCATTTATATCTAATTATAATAATGTATAATATATATGTATATTAGGCTGATTCAAAAAAAACGGCTAATTTTTTTTTTCAAAATCCTCACAGAAAAACTTCCGAGAAGGTGTGAAAAGACGCCTGTAAGAAACAGAGCCCTTAATATTATTATTAAGAGGTCGCGCATCGGGAATTTCTATTTCCCGTTTGAATAACACAGGAATAAATTTTTTTAAATTTTGCAGTTTCGTATTTTTGCAACGGCTCATTGAATTAGCGGACCAAAGCACATTTTTGTAGGAAATTTGACGCTCTACAAAAAAAGTCCTGACAAAGTTTTTGATAGTCACACTCCTTCAAAAGTTATTAGAGGTCAAAGTTGAACTTACAAAAAAATTCAATGTTTTTTTTTTTTTCGATGATACTATGAATCTTTTCTCATTATTTCGTTATAAAGATATATTTAACGAATATATCTGACTCTAATTGGGCTTTTTCAATCATTAATTTTCCCATCGAGTCAATATAAAGTTACCTTACAAAAATGCGATGCTAAATAATAAACATGTTATCATGGAGAATCCATAACTGATGCACTTGACTATTTGAAAATGTAATTGTTCCGAAATCTTTCCTCTTTATAACAAAATAATGAGAAAAGATTCATAGTATTATGGAAAAAAAAAAACATTGAATTTTTTTGTAAGTTCAACTTTGACCTCGAATAACTTTTGAAGGAGTGTGAATATCGAAAACTTTGTAGGGACTTTTTTTGTAGAGCGTCAAATTTCCTACAAAAATATGCTTTGGACCGCTAATTCAATGAGCCGTTGCAAAAATAAGAAATTGCAAAATTTAAAAAAATTCATTTCTGTGTTATTTAAACGGGAAATAGAAATTCCCGATGCGCGACCTCTCAATAATAATATTAAGGGCTCTGCTTTTCACAGGCGTCTTTTCACACCTTCTCGGAAGTTTTTATGTGAGGATTTTGAAAAAAAAAAATCAGCCGTTTTTTTTGGATCAGCCTAATGTATATATGTATAATATAGATATGTAATATATTATATATTATACATATATATTACGATTTCGAGTTTACTTTTGAAAAAAAAAAATTTTGAAAAAAAAACAATTTTCTTACAATAATTGAATTCATTAAAAATAAATATGATTATTGGAAAAATCCTCTATATTTATTAATTATTTGCTCTCAAATTATTGAAATAAAAATATTATTTATTACGAAAAATAATTGATTTGAATCTATTATTTCTTTATTTCATTAATTTATTTGACTTAATTACCTCCATTGATATTGAATCATATTAATGTATAATATATATATAAATAAATGTATTTATATTTGATCATATTAATGTATAATATACATATATATACATATATAAATATATACATATATACATATACATATATTATACATATATTATACATATATATATATACATATTATAATTGTTAATTTAATTTTAAAAAAAGAGAAATTTAAAAAAACAAATTTTTTTTTTTACTATAACTGAATTCATTTGAACTGAATATAATTATTAAAAAAATCCTATATATTTTTCAATTATTTACTCACATATCAATCAAAAAGAAAATATTATTCATGAAGAAAATGCAATTTAATATACTTTACGAATTGTGATTTGGAACATTTATACAATGCATTAGAACTTATTATAAGGTTTGAAGAAAACATTCGGATAGATTAATGACTATTTATTTAATTTCATATTTTTAATTTTTAAAAATTCATTATTCTTCAATTTGAGAAAAAAAATTCATTTTAATCAACTATTTTCTCATTTTATTAAATTATTCAACTCAATTACCTACATTTATATTCAATTATATTAATATATGAATATATATTATAATCTTGAGTTTACTTTCTGAAGAAGAGAAATTAAAAAAAAAAAATTTTCTCACAGTAATTAAATGCATTGGGAAAAAATATAATTATTGAAAAAATTCCTATATATTTTTCAATTATTTGCTCACATAATAATTAAAATAAAAATATTAGTCATTAAGAAAATGCCATTCAATTTACTTTATTAATTGTAATTAGGATCATTTATACAATGGATTAGAACTTATCATAAGGTTTAAAGAAAACATACAGACAGATAACTGATTATTCATTTAATTTCATATTTTCAATTTCTAAAAATCAAGTTGTTTTCAATTTAAGAAGAATAATTTATCTGAATTAATTATTTTCTTATTTTATTCAATTATTCAACTTAATTACCTCCATTGATATTCAATTATATTCATATATAATATATATATAAATAAACGTATTTATATTTCATTATATTAATATATAACATATATATATATAATTTTCAATTTACTTTCGAAAAAAGAGAAATTTGAAAAAAAAAAATTTTTTTAACATTAATTGAATTCATTAAAAATAAATATAATCATTAAAAAAATCCCATACATTTTTTAATTATTTGCTCACATATTAATCAAAATAAAAATATTATTCATCAAGGAAATGCCATTTATTTAATTTATGTATGGTAATTTAGAACATTTATACAATGTATTAGAACTTATTATAAGGTTCAAAGAAAACGTACAGATAGATGAATGATTATTCATTCGATTTCATATTTTTGATTTTTAAAAATTAATTATTCTTCAATTTTAGAGAAAAAGTTTATTTTAATTAATTATTTTCATATTTTATCAAATTATTCAACTTAATTACCTCCATTTATATATAATTATAATAATGTGTAATAAATATACAAATAAGCGTTTTTATATTTAATTATATCAATGTTTAATATACATTTATATATATGTATGTATATTGTAATTTTTAATTTACTTTCAGAAAAGAGAAATTTAAATGAAAAGAATTTTTTTCCACACTAATTGGATTCATCAAAAATAAATATAATTATTAAAAAAATCCTATATATTTGTGAATTATTTGCTTACATATTAATTTATATAAAAATATTATCTATCAAGGAAATTCCATTTAATTTACTTTATGAATTGTAATTTGGAACATTCATACAATGGATTAGAACTCATTATAAGGTTTAAAGAAAACATACAGATAGATAAATGATTATTTATTCAATTTCATATTCCTAATTTTTAAAAATTAATTATTCTTTAATTTGAGAAAAAATAATTCATTTAAAACAAATATTTTCTTTTCTATTAAATTATTCAACTCAATTACCTCCATTTATATTCAATTATATTAATGTATAATATACATATATATATATACATATATATATATATATATATATATATATATATATATTGTAACGTACTTTGACGTTACGGAAATAAATATGGATCCGCGAGTTTAATTATCAAGTCAAAAATCAAAAGCGTGAATAAAATGTTGTGAAAATGCTTTAATTGCGTAATATGTGTTTCTCGTTTAAAGTCTGAAACAAGACTGTTTTAACAATAATGTTGGTTGATGCGGCAACTTTATTCTTTTGAAAGACATAAGAGGTTCGTAAACGTCTTTCATCTATGCTGACTACTAGATCATTAAAGAGGGGGCAAAACGGGTGATTTGACCCTCTGTAACACTACTCCCCCCCGAGGAAAAGAGTCGTCCCGACTCGGGAAAGATAAAACAATTATAAAAGTGATTTAGCAGTCAGTGCTCAAAGGTGAGTTGGAGCTGTGGCTCTAAAAATTTAAGAACTCCCTTTCTTACTATCTGGCATTTGCCCACAGTCTCAAGGTAAACCACAGAAAACCTTGAGCAGATAGTTGAGCGTTAAATAATTCCAAAAATTTATGTGCCTTGTTTTATAAAGGTTAGTGTTATTGAGTGTTATGTATCTTGATGAATTTGAAGACATCAAAATCATTCGGATCGTCGTCGAAAAGAAAATTCATTCCTCTTCAGGGAAAATAGTCCGGTGAATCAAACACAGATGAGTATGACGAGGCGGGAAACCATAACTGGAAAAACTCTAGGTCCTAGGCAACGTAAAGGCTGATTCCCTCTGAGAACCGGCACAGGAAACAGGAAAAAGGAATGGGTGACTGAATCCAAGACTTCTTCAGAAACAGCACACCCTAGAGTTTGGAGGACAAATGTGAGTGGTGGTATAACAATTCAAATTCACTAAGTGAATTTGGGAGAATACGCGAATAAAATAAATGAAATATGTATTCGAAAGAAAAGAAACGATCTTATCTGAATCATTTCTGCGTCCTTCTTCAAAATAAGACCACCAGTCATCCTCAGGAATCGGGGAAAGATCGGATGGGACAAGGCTGTGTCAAGTAACCTGAAAAAGTACTCACAAAAACTGACACTTAAGGTTAATAAAATGTGAAAATCAAGCAATCGCTCATCGACCTCGAAAAATAATCGTGGCTCTATTCACATTTCAAAAGAAACCAAAGCCTGTGCGGCACAAAACTCGATTCCGGAGAAGAAGTTTCCAGAAAGAAACAACCGAAGAAAACAAATTTCAAATTGATTAGCAACTCAGAAATAACAAATCGTTGTAAGAAAATCTTCTATCAAAGACAGTCTTGAACCAACTATCCAACTCTTGAACCACGCAAAATGAATTTAAACGAACACAATTCATTAAATGCGGCGGCATTAATACAAAAATTCCTCACGGAGTACCTTGAAAAACTCTCCACAAAAGAAATCTCTAATTTTTTAAACTCCAAATAGAAAGAAATGTCATGTGGACAATTAAACGGAATTTTAGAAAAAGATAAGACGGATTACCTTTGCCAAGGCTGCTTCGATTTCCAGTAAGTATACCACAGTGAGAAACACAAATGATTTATAAGAAAATAAGAAAACATCATCATTTTTAGCTCAAAACCCGAATTGTTTGAACATAAAGTCTCCTTCCACATCACTTTCCATGAAGCAAAAGCAAAATGCTACCTCTGCGGACAAAGTCTGTACGTAACAGTAAGAAAGGCGGAAGGATGTGACGAGTGTGAACTGGTCAAAGAAGAAATAAGAAAAATTCTGAATGTTACCCGTCATTTCCCTCTTTAATTGAAATTGTATTGAGTAGATAAATTTTCCCATTGAATAGGAATAGTATTTTTCATAACAAGAAAATACCTTAACCTTGTCCGAGTGACATAGCGAGACAGAAACTAGAATAAACTTGGTCGGCTGTGGATTCTGCATCGATAACCAAAACAGGAGCCGATAAAGAAGAAAAGGTTTGTTTTACTAGCCAATCTTCATGAACCTCATAAATAGTTCTGAGTAGCTCTAAAGAAATGCTCGATTCCTCCTCACGAGAACGGGAACTAACTCGAGCAAAAGAAGTTTCTGGGGAAACTCGCAAATAAACAATCAAATCTACTCTGAGCTCAGACGAGCGAATGAGAAGATCGAAATTTTGCATCAATAAATGAGATTCGAAGTCGCGAAAATTACCTAACCTTCGACGAGCTTCTACAAAACAATTGCTACTGAATATCGATCTTTCCATCACCTTCACAGGCAATAAAGTTGTCTGAAGATGTCTTTCTAACATAACCATTTGAGCAAAATGCCGAAAATAGAAGCAATAACGATCTGGGTCCTGATACATCAAATCTAGAAGATTAATTCCAGCTACATCTCGATATTCCTCAAGAGGTTCTAAAAGTGTACAGACCTGGCGATCTGCTAAAAACCTCTTGGTGAAAGTTGTTTTTCCGCATCCGATATTTCCTTCAATAATAATCGTAAGCGGTCGAGTTTTACTCAAATGAATTCCAAAAGGCGAATTCTTCTCCCAATCGATGACCGACTGTAAAGAAGGTCAAGTCGATCACAGTCGTCAAGGATGTTTGTTCGAAGATCTAAACTCGAAGGATGTTCCTGGTCTTGGAGAGACTGTTCCAGGTTGATCTTCTTCAAAAGGAGCAAGACGATCCGGGTGAACCACTTTCTGACGCGAATGAGGAGATCTTTGTATTCTATAAACAAAATCATTTATCCGGTTAACCACTAAGGGCCTTCTCAATTTCTTTGTAGCTTTGGACATCGTCCTTTCTGTCTTCGGGGTTGAAAGAGCCAGACAGAATCTCCAGGATTAAATTTTAAATCTCTGGCTCGAATATCATAACGAGTTTTTAATTTATCTGAAGCCATAGAAATTCTATTCCTAGCAAAGTGATGAATTTCTTCTAAACGTTGTTGTAATGAAAAGGCATAATCTGTTTGATGCTGTCTTTGCACAGGAACAGGGCCTTTCTCTAAATCTGACGGAAGTCGAAGATTTCTTCCAGATAGCATGAGGGCTGGCGTCTGCTTCGTTGTCTCATGAATCGCAGATCTGTAAGATAAGAGGAAGAAAGGGATCCAGGAGTCCCAGTCTCTCTGATTCTGCTCTACGAAGGACGACAAATACTGTAGCAAGGTCCGATTCAGACGCTCTATTATGCCGTCAGATTGCGGATGCAAAGGAGTCGTACGAGTTTTTCTAACCCCTAAAATCTGAGTAACCTCTTTCATTAAGGTTGACTCAAAATTTCGGCCTTGATCAGTATGAAGTTCTAGAGGAACTCCGTGTCTACAAATAAACTCTTTAACGAATGCCTGTGCTACAGTAGAGGCTTCTTGATCAGCGAGAGGAACCACTTCAGGCCACTTAGTAAAATAATTAGCAATAACCAAAGCATATTCATTTCCAGAATGGGTTATCGGGAGAGGTCCGAGAATGTCCATTGCTATCCTTTCAAATGGAGCTCCCACGTTGTAAATTTGAAGAGAGCTTTGTCCCTTCGCTCGAGGTCCTTTCTTTGCCGTGCAGATTCGACATCTTCGACACCAATCTTCAACGTCCATCCGGCAACGGGGCCAAAAGTAGAAGTTGCGAATTCTGCCCAGAGTTTTATTTGTAGCGAAGTGTCCGCCTGCAGGAGAATCATGATAAAGAGCAAGAATCTCCGGAACTCGTGACCTGGGAACCAAAAGTTGCCACCTGATTTCTTTCAAGTCTGCAGATTCCCATTTTCGGTATAAAATTCCATCAATTAAAAGGATAGAGTCCCATTGAGCCCAATAAATTTTCAAATCTGGCTCGGCTAAAGATATATCCTGCCAGTCCGGGCGAGTTTCTGCTTCTTTCCAAGACTTCACTTGATTCAAAGTGTCGTCCTCTTGTTGTGATTTTCTCCATTCCTCCTGGTTATTTTCGAGAGAAATCTTCCGTATTATAAGAGAGGCGTCACGATTTTTCTCTAATCGTACACACTGTTTACACTCTGGCATTTCCTCGCAGGGTCTCCGAAAGAGAGCATCGGCGTTTCCATGAAGAATTCCTGCTCGATGACGAATGTCAAAATCATACTGACCAAGCCTTTCTATCCATCTAGCTACCTGACCTTCGGGAGATTTGAACGGAAGTATCCACCTAAGAGAAGCATGATCTGTTCGTATCAAAAATCTCCTACCGTACAAATAATGGTGAAAATGTACTGCGGTCTTAAAAACAGCTAAAAGTTCTCTACGAGTGACACAATAATTCCTCTCGGTTTTACTCAAAACTCTGCTGAAATAGCGTATCACTCTCTCCTGACCTCCCTGAATTTGTGACAGAACCCCGCCTATTCCTGAAAGAGAGGCATCCGTATCTAAAATAAAAGGAAGTTCGACCTCTGGATAAGTTAAAATCGGCGAAGAAATAAGATTTTCTTTTAATTTCTTGAAAGCCTCTTCGCATTCCGGGATCCAGTCAAAAGGAATCTTGATTCCGGTCAAGTGATGGTGAGGTTTAGCTATACTAGCGAAACGTTTTAAAAATCTTCTGTAATACGTACAAAGGCCTAAACAGCTTTGAATTTGTTCTTTATTCTGAGGTGTCGGCCAAGACGAAACCTTCTCTATTTTGGATGGGTCGGTCTTCACACCTTGTGCTGAGACGATATGTCCGAGGAAGCCTACTTCTTTCTGGAACAGATGGCATTTTTTCGGGCTCATTTTCAGGCCTGCTTGCTTTGGCCTAGCGAAAACTTGTCTGAGATTTTGAACTTCTTCTTCAAAGTTCTTGCCAAAAACGATTATATCGTTTAAATAAACAAGGCATATTTTGCCAGTGAGCCCATGGAGAACAGCTTCCATCATTCGTTTGAAGGTAGCCGGGACATTACTCAAACCAAACGGCATAACCTTGAATTGCCATAATCCTCCTAAACCCGTAACAAAAGCTGTTTTTTCTTTATCTAGAGAATCCATTTCGACCTGCCAGTATCCGCTCTGAGAATCTATGGTGCTGAACCAAGTTGCACCAGCTATCAGGTCGAGTGTCTCGTCGATTCTGGGTGGAGGGTAAGAATCTTTCTTCGTTATATCGTTCAGCTTCCTGTAATCGATACAAAATCGTTTGGATCCGTCCTTTTTGTTAACAAGGACGATGGGTGAGACCTAGGGACTAGAC
This sequence comes from Neodiprion pinetum, assembly GCF_021155775.2. Lineage (NCBI taxonomy): Eukaryota > Metazoa > Arthropoda > Insecta > Hymenoptera > Diprionidae > Neodiprion > Neodiprion pinetum. The sequence goes on from NC_060232.1 coordinate 16,362,521, forward strand.
GATGGTTCAATCACATCGTTCTTTAGCATGTCTTCCACACGCTTCTTTATTTTTTCTCGGGCGTTGAGAGCGAGTCTTCGAGGAGCTTGTTTTATTGGTGAACTCTCTCCGACGTCGATCTTGTGCTTGACAGAAGTACATCGGCCCTTATCACCACCATCTTTGGCAAAAGAATCTACAAATTCTAGCAAAAGAGATTTAAACGATTCTACCTGAGCTGAATTTTACGAAATCGAAGATTTCTCAACAAGGCTCTGTAAATGTGAAGGGAAATGTTGTTGCAAATCATCCTCTGAAAGTTCCATTTCCCGAATTCTAGAAGGAGTCCAATAAATTCCATTTCTATTTGTACAAAGAGTTATTTCGCGATTGTTTGAAACTAGTGAATTTCCCTTAGTCGAGATAACACAGTTTTGAGCTGTGAGAAAGTCTATTCCCAAAATACCTTCATCCTCTATATCTGCTATAAAAACCTTATGTGGAGAGTCGATACACCCAAAAAGGTTAATTTGGACAGTAACCTGTCTCGAAACCGGGGTCGTCTCTCCAGTGGCTGTTCGCAGAGATGAAGAGGGAACAATCTGGTCATCGGATTTAAAGAGATCCGATCGAACTACGGTTACTTCCGCGCCCGTGTCTATTACCCATAGACAATCGACGCCATTTACAGTACCGCGCGCGTAAAGACCAGAGTGTCGTAGACTTCTAATTAAAGACTGTTCTCTAAGAGGGCTTTCACTCCTACTAATCTGCGATGATTTTCGCCCCGTCAAATCATCTGGAATTAGTTTTTTGGGTGAGTTCCTGTTGAAGAACTCGACTGAGGATTTGCTTCCCCTATTTCTATATTTTTCTTACGTCAGTTATAAGAGTTTGGATTCGAACCTTGCATCGGTTTTCCACTAATTTTGTTAATTAGAAAACAATGATTGGCGTCATGGCCTGTTTTTTTACAAAATATACAAGTCAAGCCGGTTTGACTTGTCATGACCACGTTCTTAATTACACGCTTGTTTTTGTGGTTTTGAAAAGAACCACGATTCCTTGGTTTAAAATTACTATTGTTATTTCTATTTCTATAATTTTGAGGCATTGGCTCCTCCGAGTGTTCAAAACTTCGTCTTTCTGAGGTGTTTTCGGACACCTCAATCCGACGAAGCTTGCTCAACCCGAAATATTGTTTTCTCATTGCCTCCACCTCAAGGGCTTTGGCCGTTGCCTCCCGCAGAGAAGTGAGACCCGATGTCCCAACGGCCATTTTAATTTCTGGATCATTGATTGCGTTTAAGAAAGCTTGTGTCGCTAATAAATTACGAGACGGCTCGTGATCTGGCAAAGCTACACAAGAAAGCCGTTCAATATCTTGACTAAGAGACGCGAGGTCTTCGTCTCGTCCTTGTCTTCTAGTCTGTAATTGAGCCGTGTACAATTTTGTCAAGTGGTCATTTCCGTATCCTAATTTAAGCGCAGAGCTAAGTCTTTCATAGTCGGAAATTTCTCCTTCAGATAATGCCGTTAAAACATTCAAAGCCGGCGTTCGAAGACAAGAGGCAAGGCTGTGGGCCCTCATGGCGGAGTCCCACTGGTTATGTTTTGCAATTGTATTAAACTGACGTTCATAATCTGCCCATGGAATCTTTTCATCAAAAATTGGCGGTTTTAAAGGATAAAAGGGTTTCTCGTTAATTTGAGAAGCAACCCCAGGAAATCTTGTATTATTTAATTGACTCAAATGGGAACAACGAGGTTGAACCTGAGGCAGAGGCTCGGAAAAGCCAACCTCATTATTCACTGTTGTTCTACCAATTCGGGATTCATCTATTCCCCTAATAAAAGGCACAGACCTAGAGTCTCGGACATCCTGGAACCGTCCTGGATGTTGGACCTCCTGAACAGCGGGAACGGGAACAGGAGAGGGAACAAGAGAGGGAAGCAGAGTAACGACTCTGGAACCTCGAGGGGTGACAGCCGGTTCTTCTGAGCCATTCATCTGATGAACAGCCTGAAGAGCTGCCACAGTCGTCCGGAACAGTTCATGAAGACTGGTCTCGGATCGTTCTTGAGCTTCTCTATCAAGCCTCCGCTGCTCCAACTGAGAGGCAATTTCCCTTTCTCGTTGTTCCTGTTCTCTTTTTCGCTGTTCTTGTTGATCAAGAAGCAGCTGAAGAAGTTGCTGTTGTTGACGTTCGGCGGCTTCTTGTTGTTGAGACATGATTTTCAGCAGATCAATCTGAGAGACTGTCGAAGGAATTGGATGAGGGTCCACTGAAGGTGATGGAATCGTTTCAGGGACCCGCGGATTCTCCATAATGAAAGGTTCTTCTCCGTCACTTTCCCTTCTACGTGAGCGCGTCATACGACTATTTCTCATAATTAAAGTTCGCGCACTGAATTGACCCGATTGAAAAGAAACTCAAGATCCCACTTCTGACACCAATGTAACGTACTTTGACGTTACGGAAATAAATATGGATCCGCGAGTTTAATTATCAAGTCAAAAATCAAGAGCGTGAATAAAATGTTGTGAAAATGCTCTAATTGCGTAATATGTGTTTCTCGTTTGAAGTCTGAAACAAGACTGTTTTCACAATAATGTTGGTTGACGCAGCAGCCTTATTCTTTTGAAAGACATAAGAGGTTTATAAACGTCTTTTATCTATGCTGACTACTAGATCATTAAAGAGGGGGCAAAACGGGTGATTTCACCCTTTGTAACAATATATATATATATATATATATATATATATATATATATATATTTATATATATATATAAAAAAATTTTTTTTCAAATTTCTCTCATTTTAAATTTTCTAGATTACTTTTAAAATAGAGAGAAATTCAAAGAAAAAAAAATTTTTCTACAGTGGTTAAATTCATTGGAAATAAATATAATTATTAAAAAAATCCTATACATTTTTTAATTATTTGCTCACATATTAATGAAAATGAGAACATTATTCATTGAGAAAATGCCATTTGATTCACTTTATGAATTGTGATTTGGAACATTTATACCATGGATTAGAACTTATTATAAGGTTTAAAGAAATCATACAGATAGATGAATGATCATTTATTTAATTTCATATTTTCAATTTTCAAAAATTTATCATTTTTCAATTGAGAGGAATAATTCATTTAAATAATTATTTCCCTATTTTATCAAATTATTTAACCTACTTACCTCCATATATATTCAATTATATTAATGTATAATATGTGTATATATATATGTATATATATGTATTATAAATGTATTTATATGTAATTATATTAATGTTTTATATATTTATAAATATATATATAGCTGAATTATATATATATATATATATATATATATATAATTTTCAATTTACTTTTAAAAAAAACAAATTTTTGAAAAAAAAATTTTTTCACATTAATTAAATTCATTAAAAATGAATATAATCATTCAAAGAATCCTATATATTTGGTAATTATTGGCTCACATATTAATTAAAATGAAAACATTATTCATTAAGAAAATGCCATTCAATTTACTTTGTGAAATGTAGTTTGGAACATTTATACACTGGATTAGAACTTATTATAAGGTTTGAAGAAAACATACAGATGAATGAATGATTATTTATTTAATTTCATATTTTTAATTTTTTGAAATTAGTTATTCTTCAATTTAGGAAACATGATTCATTCAAATTAATTATCTTCTTATTTTTTGAATTATTTAACTTGATTACCTCCATTTATATTCAATTATAATAACGTGTAATATATATATAAATAAATGTATGTATATTCAATAATAATCGTGTATAACATATTAATGTATAATAATATATATTATTATATATACACATTCATTTGTATATATATTATACATTAATAGGATTGAATATCAAGGGAGGTAATTAAGTAAAATAAATTAATAAAATAAGGAAATAATAGATTCAAATAAATTATTTTTCGTAATAAATAATATTTTTATTTCAATTAATTTGAGAGCAAATGATTAATAAATATAGAGGATTTTTTTAATAATCATATTTATTTTTAATGAATTCAATTATTGTAAGAAAATTGTTTTTTTTCAAAATTTCTCTTTTTTCAAAAGTAAACTCGAAATCATAATATATATAAATAATATATAATATATTACATATATATATTATATATATATACATATATATTATACATTATTATAATTAGATATAAATGCATTCATTTATATATAAATATATTATACATTAAAATAATTGAATATGAATGATGGTAATTGAGTTGAATAATTTGATGAAATAAGAAAATAATTAATTTAAATAAAAAAATTTTCCTGAAATTGGAGGATAATTAGATTTTCAAAATTAAAAATATGGAATTAAATGAATAATCATTCATCTATCTGTATGTTTTCTTTAAACCTTATAATAAGTTCTCATCCAATGGTATAAATGTTCGAAATCACAATTCGTAAAGTAAATTAAATGGCATTTTCTCAATGAATAATATTCTCATTTTAATTAATATGTGAGCAAATAATAAAAAACATCTAGAATTTCTTCAATGATTATATTTATTTTCAATGAATTTAATTACTGTAAAAAAAAATTTTTTTTTTTAAAGTTTCTCTTTTTTTGAAAGTAAACTATAAATTATAATATATATATATATATATATATGTATGTAATATTTATTGATCCCCTTGGGGTTACAAGGACCTCCCTTTTCCTCTTCCTTTACAATATTTTTACATGTTTTCTTAACCTATTCTTACCCTATTCTTACTTCCTACCTTATCCTTACTTAATTTCTAATTGCCTGTGCCCTGTGCCATTGCCTTGCCATTCCCTTACTTTCCGACTTATCCTTTTCTTATTTTTCATACTTATCTTCACTCAACCTTATCCTATTTTACCTTATTCTATTCCCTAAATCGTCCTTATCCTAATCGACTTCCATTTCCCATTCATCTCTCAATCTTTTATTCTCTTGTACATCCCTGATCCTTTCCAGGTCTCTCATCCAGACTTCTCCCACCCCCTCCTCACCTAACATCTCCCTCACCACCTCCTGCCAGCTTTCCTCCCTTCTATCCCAGCCCACGCACCTTTCCCATACGTGCTTCCATGTTCCTCCTTCCCCCCGCACACCCTACACCTTCTCTTTTCCTCTTCTTCCCAGTACCTTGCCTCCTTCATCTCGCTTCCTAATCTTAATCTTGCCAGCCTTATCCACCTTTTTTCTCCTGTTACGCCCCGACGTACCGCCTTGGCGTACCTTTTTTTTAAATTCCATTTCATTTTATTTCTTTGATTACTTCAATGCACATATATCATTTCATCAAAATCTCATATTCTAATGACGGCGAGTTCCACCCCTCCTGGCAAAAGTCACGTAGAGACCAACGATGATCCCTAGTATAAGGTTCAACTTTATTCTATTTAACTGGTACCAAGAACTGAGATAGGAGACTGCTGAATTAGCATCAGTAGCGCTCAGCCTGGAAATATCCCTCTTTTTAAGTTAAAACTATAATCAATAACTAGGATAAACCACTACCTTTAGAACCACCAAATTGAAATAGATTACTTATTGGAATGTATGAATGAATGTGTGAACATTGCATGTAAATATCTTTTGTTCATATCTTCAATGTGTCACCGACGAGATTGAGAATCGTCGGAACACCGTCGAAGAGCGAGAAGTAACGCTGACCATGTGGATTTGGGCACCAGGAGGTCGCCCTCGCACCTCATTGGCTAATTACCGTTGTAACTAATTACAACTGCAGCTCCTTGGACCCTCGGGCCCAAGAAGCCGCGTCTTTCGTCTGTCAAGTCGCGAAGTGCGTGGACGTAAACCCGGATTAGCCCTCTCGAGCAAGAGTAGCGTTTGGAAAATCTTAGTTGTGACCGACCTAAAATCTCGCGCTAATTCGTCAAATTCGAGCATTCAGTTATTCTGTTAATTGCAAAAGACTCACTATCTTCTACATTTTCATCTTTTCTGTGCTTTACTAAATCTAGTCATTTCGCGAATAGACATTTTTATGATATTCCATTTTCCTTAATTAAATTGAGTTCGGCCCTGATTCAAACGAATCAGGTAATTCTAAGTAATAATAATAATAATTACACCATCATTTTCAATAAATGAATCGTTGCAATCAATTTCATCATACATTAAAATCAGAAAATTGACACTTTCAACCTTGCGATAACAAGATATCATTCTAAATTCACAAAGACTAAGTGACCGGCGTTCAACATCATTCGATTCATCAACTCTTCCAAATTTGAGGTGAGGCCCCCTGGTCCAGCACTCTACCGACGCAGACCGACACGATCCGACGGCTCTCAATCTCGTCGACCGATTCAACTAAAGCTGAGTCAATTCGAGTGTTAATCTTCGAAATTAGACGAATTCTTGTCTCACCTTGATAATCAAAAACTACTTCAGTAAATTCACAAAAACCAAGTCTAGAATTGGTGGCTAGCTTCACTACCCCCAATTAAATTGTATTTATTGTTTCCAAGAATTGAAGAATAAGACTAAACGATTATATATATATATATATAATCGATTTGAGATAATCTAAAAAGAGAGATACAATACAATAATCACGACCAGCTAGTTATAACCATCGTTCAGAGTAGATGTTCCTGGTACCAAATAATAATATCCTCTAGGATAGTATAACACACGATTTTTTATAAACTTGAAAACTTTATAAATTGTTATTTTTGGCTCATACACCATCGATTGTTACCAGATATTTCAATAACTAAATTGCACCACAATATACTTCATCTTTTACCAGTTAAATCATATTAAACATTTATTTTGAATGACCTTCTTCCCATTTTCTTTATTATAAAATTACCTCAACTATTTAAACAAACCTCACAGACCTGTACAGGTCTATGGCAACACGATCCTACAAATTACCGGCTTATCGAAAGGTAAGTCTTTCTCAGTTTCAATTATTATTCATTGTCGTTACGTGGGAGCTAGATTATTCAATTAATCATTAACTACCACCGCTCAGTACACACTCACCCCCACGTAACACTCCCCATCCCTTTCCCAGATATCCTGGTATCCCTTCTCCTTTCACTAGCCTGTACCATCTGTTGTAACTCGATTCCCTTATTTTCTCCCACCTCTCTTTTCTCTGTTCTTCCCTCTCTCTCTCCTCTATTTCCCTAAACTCCATCTCGCCCCTCTCCCTTCTCGCGACTACCTCTGTACTCTCTGCTCCCCTTTCCGCAAAGAAACTTTCCCTTTCTCTTTCCCACCTCGATCCCTGCCTCCCAGCTGCTGCCTTGTCCCTTATCTCTTCCCAGCATCTCCTAGCTAACTCGCTACCCTCCCCTCCCTCAAGCTTTCTTTCAAAATTCCATGCCCTTCTCCCTGCCCTTATCCTTAGCTTCTCCCTCTGTAGTTCCTCTCTTACTAGATATCCCGGTGTTCTCCCATCCACTCCTAATGTCCATCTCAAAAATCTATCCTGTACCGCCTCGACCGCCCTCCACTCCCTCCACCCCCATATCTCCGATGCATACTCTATTACCGTCCATACTAGCCTATTAAATAACCAAACCCTTTTTTCCCAATCCCTCCCAAACCTTCTTTTTCCTATTCCCCATACCTGCCTCATTACTACCCCTGCCTTCCGTACTCTCTCTTTCACCTGTGCTTCCTGTCCCCCGTTGCACTTTACTCTATACCTTAGATAGCTGAACTCTTTCACCTCCTCTATCTTTTTCCCTTTCCATCTCCAATCTATGTTTTTCCTTCTACCGCCTCCTTTCCTAAATCTCATAATCTTTGATTTCCCTACATTTACCGTCAGCCTTTTCCTATCCATATACCTTTCTAACTTCCTAATCATTACCTCCATTTCCTCTTCACTTTCCGCTAGTAACACTATATCATCCGCATAAGCTAACGTGCATACCCTGCCGCCGGCTAACTCCACCCCCCCAACCTTTCTCCCTCTCCCCATTTCCTCTTCTAAGTCCGCCAGCAGCAGGTTGAACACATGCAGACTGAGCGGACATCCCTGCCTAACCCCTCTCGATTTTCAGAACGCCTCTCCTACCTTTCCCCCGCTCCTCACTCGACTCTTTGTTTCCTTGTAAATTTCCTCTATCCTTACCCTTAGCCCTTCCCTTACCCCTCTCCTTTCCATAGTCTCCCACAGCACCTTCCTGTTCACTGAATCGAAAGCCGCTTTCAGGTCCACAAAGAACGCCACCATCTTTCCATTATCCTTTCCCACCTGCCTATTGATTAAATAATTAAATACATATACATTGTCAATTGTACCCATGCCTTTTCTGAAACCCGTTTGGTTTTGCGGTATCAAGCCCTTTTCCTCTACCTCTCTTTCTAACCTATCCGCTAATGCCATCGCATACACCTTATATAGAGTTGGCATCAAAGTCACCCCCCTATACTCTTCTACCCTTCTCCCCTCCCCCGTCTTAACTATCAGCGCTATCAATCCCTCCCTCCAATCCTCTGGCCAGCCCTCCCCCACCCAAACTCTGTTACATGTTTTCCATATCCTCTGCTCCATTTCTTCCCCCCCATACCTCCATACCTCGCTAACTATTCCATCCCCCCCTGGTGCCTTTCCATCCCTCAGCTTTCCTATCACCTTTTTAATCTCTTCCCTCTGCAGCTCCCCTTCCCCGTCACCCTTCCTATTTACCGTCTCCCCGCCTTCTGTTACCTTGCTTTCTACCCCGCCTAGTAATCCCATGAAATACTCCCTCCACTCCTGATCTCCTATTTCTTCATTCACCCTCTTCCATTTCTTTCTTTCCCTATCAACTATCTCCCATACCTTGCTTTCTGTCCTTGCTTCCGCTGCTTCTTTTATGAATCCCTCATTTTCTTTCTTTTTCCTCTCCTCGCATAGCCTATTATATTCCCTTCTTTCCTTTCTATACGCGTTCCCTTCCCCCTCCCCCTTTCTCCATTTCCTCAGACTCTGCCTAACTTCCGCTTTTTTTCGCCTACATTCCTCATCCCACCATACCTTTTTCGCTTCCCTCCCCCTCCCTCATACATCCAAGGCTCGTCTAAACTCCCTTATTCTTTTCTTTATCTCTTTACCTACATCCACTTCTCCTATCCCCTCCCATTTGACTTCTGTTCTAAACCTCATCCTACCCTCCTCCGTCCAGTCTCCTCTACTAGTTCCCCCCACTCTTTTTCCCTTCCTTTTCCTAGCCACTGCCCCCCTCAACCACACTATTACCGGGTGATGATCCGAGTCAACCCTATCCCCAATCTCTATCCTTTTGACCCTATCCCTTACCTCGATGTCTCCTATAGCGTAGTCTATCACCGTCACCCCCGCCCCTCCTACATACGTAAATTCCCCCTCCTCATCCCCCTCTATGTTCCCGTTCATTATTGCCCATCCTGTCTCATCTAAAAATTGCACCAGCTGCCTACCTTCCGAGTTTATTTTCCTGTCCTTTGATTTCCTACTCCCACTCTCCTCCTCTCCTTCACGCCAGCATCCTCCCCCCTCCTGCCCTGTCCTGGCATTAAAATCACCCCCCAATAGCACTTTTACCCCTCCCTCTATCTCTTCTGCCCGCTCCTTCAATTCCCCTATCTTCTCTTTTAGATCCCCATTTACGTATATTCCTACTACTACCCATTTTTCCCCCCTACACTTATTTTCCTTGTTATCATGCCCTCTTTTACCTCTTCCCTCCCTCCCGCCCCACTTACTATCTCCCTTCTTACCCCTGACAGCATTCCGCCTATTGCTCTTCCCTTCCTATTTTTTCGAACCGCATACTGCACTTCCCATTAATACCCTACTGGCAACTTATTTCTGATCCTTTCCCACCCCTTCTTTTCTATCCATGTCTCCATTAGAAATATTACATCCCACTCCCCTAGCCCCCTCCAGAAATCTTCATCCTTTCTCGCGAGCCCCGCCACATTCCAAAAAGCTACTTTCCACCCCTCCCTTTCTGTCTCGCCTACTCTCCTCTCTCTCCTCCTTATCTCCCTCCCCACCTGCCTCTGTCCCCCCCCACTACCCATTCCCCCGACTGCCTTTCCCTACGTACCCTTCCCTGTGCTTCTATACTTCCCTCTTGTCTTTCCTCGCTTGCTGACCTTTCCCTATCGCTTTCCCCTACTTTTCCCCTCCCCTCCCTTTGCCCCTCTTCCCTCGCTCTCCCTGTACCGTCCCTAAGCACCTCTCCTATCTCATCCCACTTCCACATTTTCCCTTCTATCCAGATCTTTGCATACCCTATTCTTACTCTGTTTCCCCTTCTCTCCTCAATAGCTGCTATCTCCCTCAACTTCCATTTCATTCTCCTCTCTGCCCAGGTGAGATCCTCGTCTATTCTCTCCTCCCTCCCTTAGAGGAGGCTAGTTCTTCCCATTACCTGCCTCTTTTGCTACCCATTTCCTAGTATTGCTATCCATATTCCCTTTTCTCCCCCCTTTTTCGCGCCTACCTCCCACATATCCTTTACCTCGACCTCTACCCCTATCAGCTGCAAAATCTTTTTCAACCCTTCCTTTTCTCTTCCCTTCTCTAGTCTCGCTCCTCTCACTACTTTATTTCCCCTTCTTTCATCCTTTTCTTTCCTCTCTATGGCCCACTCCATCTCTTTTAACCTATCTATTGTTACCTGCGCCACTTCCGCATTTCCCTGTACCTGCCTTTCCCCCGCCTTCTGCACTCTTCTTCTCTAATTCTATCAGCCTCTCCTTTACCCTTTCCATCTCCCCCCCTCGCCGCTCTTCTACTTCTTCTAGTCTTTTACCTAGATCCCTTATCACTTCCTTCATCTCCCCCCTCTCTACTTCCCACTGCTCTTCCCTTCTAGTCATTTCGCATTTAATCTTTTCCATTTCTTCCCTGATCCCCCTACCCTGCCCTTTGACCTTCTCTAGACCTATCTTTAGCTCTTCCCTAATCAACCTTTGCATATCCTGTATACCCCCTCCCTCTGCCCTCCCTTCCTCGCCTGTCTTACCCTCCGGCGACCGGTGCACTTTCCTGCTTTTCCCAAATACTCTTTCTCTTTCCTGCATCTCGTCTACATCCTCCTCCCCCTTTTCCCCTTCCTCCACCCTCTTTCTATTCCATAAGTCTAGCACCGTCGCCGTCGATCCCAGGCTATGCCTCCTATCCCTCCCTAACGCTGCTACTGCCCCCGGCCTACCTTTCTTTTTCTCCTCCTCTTCCCTGTTCGCCCCTTCCTTTTGGCCACCCGCGTTACTCATATTCTTTCTCTCCGTCACCGCTCCCTACCTTATCTATCCGCCGCCTACCTGTCTCTACTCTAACCCCTTCTTACTCCCTATATGTCACCGCCTATTCTTATCTCATCCGAATCGTTGCCGTCCGCCGGCTCGTTCTGCCTAACCTCGAAACTCTCCCCCTTTTTTCTTTTTCAACTGCCCTTCCCTTCTATTTCTGCCTCCCTATTCCCTTCACCCGACCTCCCGTCTATGTCTTCCCCGCTCCTTCACTGCCCTGTTTCCTTTTCTCCTCACCTTTGCTATCTTGCTGAATTCTCGCCTTTTCACTCACACTCTTTCGCACACCTGCCACTCACATTCAAAACGGAAACGGAAGTCCCAATATATATATATATATATATATATATATATATATATATGTGTGTGTGTGTGTGTGTGTAAATTATACATTCATATGATTGAATATAAATACATTTATTTATATATATATCATACATTGATATAATTGAATATAAATGGAGGTAATTAAGTTGAATAATTTGATAAAATAAGAAAATAATCAATTTGAATAAATTATTTTCCTTAAATTAAAGAATAATTAATTTTCGAAAATTGAAAATACGAAATAAATAAATAATCATTTATTTATCTGTATGTTTTCTTTGAACCTTACAATAATTTTTCATACATTGTGTAAATGTTCAAAATTACCATTCATGAAGTGAATTAAATGGCATTTTCCTAATTAATAATATTTTTATTTTAATTAACTAGGGGCTTCGCCCCTGCGCGCTTCGCGCGCCAACCCCATCTCGGCGCTACGCGCCTCGGGCACTCGGCGCTGCGCGCCTCACTATTTCCTTACGCATTGTCTAGTAGACAGGCGAATTCCTTCATGTTGATTTGATGACAAGTCTGCACTTGCAGTCCACTTCAATTCCTTCTGTGCTTACTTTTCTTTTTTTCATCAATCGAAGCTTCCATTCTTGGTTGAAAATTGGTGTTCCTTCTCTATTGATATCCATCTATCTCCTTGACTTGCTGAATTATTTTTGCTACCGCTCTGCCCGTTATTCTCCAAAATCACCTTCTTTATATTATTTTTTTCTCTATATTTGTGTTGCTGTTCACACCGCAAAACACCTCTTTCTCTTGTGGTTAACATAGATCCTGGTCGTCCTCTTGCCTGGTTATAGGAACATTTGTTTATTATTATTCTCTGGCTTATATGGTTATTCGCACTTACAATTTTATTTTCCTTTTTCTTTTGTGATACGTCCGACCATCCACCGTCTCCATCGCCTTGTCTGCTGGTTGAAACTCCTCCTTTCTGTTCGTTGGTTGAAAAGCCAGTATGATATTTTTTGTTCGCTTCCCTATATTTTCACTGCTGTTCTCGTCGTCTAATTTTTCGCTCTTCTATGTCCATCACATTGGTTGGTCGTCCTCTTGATTTATTTTCTAAATCAATAATCACAATCGATTCTTCTAATTCTTCCACACCCTTCGTTGAATTATTTTTACTACCGCTTTGCCGGTTATTCTCCAAAATCACCTTCTTTATATTATTTTTTTCTCTATATTTGCGTTGCTGTTCATTCCGCAAAACACCTCCTTCTCTTGTGGCCAACATCGATCGTGGTCGTCCTCTTACCTGGTCATACGAATATTTGATGGATATTATTCTATGGCTTATTTGGTTCTTCGCTCTTACGATTTTATTTTCCTCTTTCTTTTGTAATATTTCCGACGATCCACCATCTTCATCGCCTTGTCTGCTGCTTGAAACTCTTCCTTTCTCCACTGTCATCGTAAATCCTGGCTGTCCTTTTGACTGTTTGGTGACATATTTAGATTTACTATTATTTGATTTTTACTTTTCGTACTTATTACTCACTATCTGAATTTTATTTTGGTTCTGCAAGACATCAAAGTGTCCACTGTCTCCGTCGCCGGTGAAGAGTAGCGAGAATTGTGTTTCATTTTGTGATCCGATCCGGTGTGGATGAATTTGTTCTTCGCGATACACGATTAAACAAATCTTAAAAAGGTCCGCAGCTGCAGCTAATTCTGCTTCTCCCCCGTATATACCATTTTTATTCGTATGTGATTTGTAATCACCAGGTGACCTAATCACAGCACCGTTTGACTCATTATCTGTGATAAGACCAGCAAATGTAGACCAATCATCCACTATATTTGAAACGATACTCAGTCTCACCTCTGCGTGTCGATCTTGAGTGCAGTATACACAATACGCCAACGCGCGAAAAAGACAATTCCCGTCGGGAATCATCTTGATAATTTTCGTTTGCATGTTCATTTTTTGCGCGTCAGAAACAGATACCTATAAAGATATTTGTCAAAGACTGTCATAAACAGCCGATGACAGCTGTCAAAGGGTTTGCTAGATGCTTTTTGTTTTGTTTTCGGGATCTCAACCCACCGCCAACTTCATGCGTATACTATTGTTATTATAATCTTTTTTTTACTATTGTTATTATAATCTTTTTTTTACTATTGTTATTATAATCTTTTTCTACGTTCATTTGTTTGAAACTTTTTTATTAGATAGAGAGATATGTGAGCAAATAATTGAAAAATATATAGGATTTTTTCAATAATTGCATTTATTTCTAATGAATATAATTGATGTTAGAAATTTTTTTTTTTCAAAAATTTCTCTTTCTTTAAAAGTAAACTAAAAATTATAATAAATATATATATATGTATATAAATATATGTATATATATATACATATTTATATATATATCATACATTAATATAATTAAAGATAAATGGAGGTAATTAAGTTGAATAATTAATTAAAATGAGAAAAAAATCAATTTGAATCAATTGTTTCTCTTAAATTAAGGAATAATTAATTTTTAAAAATTGAAAATATAAAATTAAATAAATAATCATTTATCTATCTGTATGTTTTCTTCAAACCTTATAATCAGTTCTAATTCATTGTGAAAATGTTCCCAATACAATTCATAAAGTAAATTAAATGGCATTTTCTTCATGAATAATATTTTTATTTTAAATAATGCGTGAGCAAATAATTGAAAAATACATAGGATTCCTTCAATGATTATATTCATTTTAAATGAATTTAATAATGTTAAAAAAAATTTTTTTCAAAAATTTCTTTTTTTTTGCAGTAAATTCAAAATTATAATATATATGTATATATATTCATATACATACATATCATAAATTAATATATTATACATTAATATAATTGAATATGAATGGAGGTAATTAAGATGAATAATTTAATAAAATAAAAAGATAATTAATTTAAATGAATTATTTTCCTCAAACTGGAAAATAATTAATTTTCGAGAATTCAAAATACGAAAGAAATAAATAATCATTCATCTATCTTTATGTTTTCTTTGAACCTTATAATAAGTTCTAATACATTGTATGAATGTTCTGAATTACCATTCATGAAGTAAATTAAATTGCATTTTCTTAATGAATAATATTTGAATTTCAAATAATATGTGAGCAAATAATTGAAAAATATATAGGAATTTTTCAATAATTATATTTATTTCCAATGAATATAATTAATGTTAAAAAACTTTTTTTTTCGAAAATTTCTTTTTTTTCAAAAGTAAACGAAAAATTATAATATATATATAATATAATATAATATATATATATATAAGATAGTATCATATATATATATATATATATATTAGGCTGATTCAAAAAAAATGGCTAATTTTTTTTTTTCAAAATCCTCACATAAAAACTTTCGAGAAGGTGTGAAAAGACGCCTGTAAAAAGCAGAGCCCTTAATATTATTATTAAAAGGTCGTGCATCGGGAATTTCTATTTCCCGTTTAAATAACACAGGAATACATTTTTTTAAATTTTGCAATTTCGTTTTTTTGCAACGGCTTATTGAATTAGCGGACCAAAGCATATTTTTGTAGGAAATTTGACGCTCTACAAAAAAAGTCCTTACAAAGTTTTTGATGGTCACACTCCTTCAAAAGTTATTCGAGGTCAAAGTTGAACTTACAAAAAAATTCAATGTTTTTTTTTTCGATGATACTATGAATCTTTTCTCATTATTTTGTTATAAAGAGGATAGATTTCGGAACAATTACATTTTTAAATAGTCAAGTGCATCAGTTATGGATTCTCCATGATAACATGTTCATTATTTAACTCCGCATTTTTGTAAGGTAACTTTATATTGACTCGATGGGAAAATTAATGATTGAAAAAGCCTAATTAGAGAAACATATATTTATTAAATATAACAAAATAATGAGAAAAGATTCATAGTATCATCGAAAAAAAAAAAACATTGAATTTTTTTGTATGTTCAACTTTGACCTCGAATAACTTTTGAAGGAGTGTGACTATCGAAAACTTTGTAAGGACCTTTTTTGTAGAATGTCAAATTTCCTACAAAATTGTGCTTTGGTCAGCTAATTTAATGAGCCGTTGCAAAAATACGAAATTGCAAAATTCAAAAAAATTTATTTCTGTGTTATTTAAACGGGAAATAGAAATTCCCGATGCGCGACCTCTTAATAATGATATTAAGGGCTCTGCTTTTTACAGGCGTCTTTTCACACCTTCTCGGAAGTTGTTATGTGAGGATTTTGAAAAAAAAAAATTAGCCGTTTTTTTTGAATCAGCCTAATATATATATATCATACACTAATATATTATACAATAATATATCATACATTAATATAATTAAATATAAATGCAGGTAATTAAGTCGAATAATTTAATAAAATAAGAAAATAATTAATTTGAATAAATTATTTTTCTCGAATTGAGGAATAATTAATTTTTAAAAATTAAAAATATGAAATCAAATGAATAATCATTCATCTATCTGTATGTTTCCTTCAAACCTTATGATTAGTTCTAATCCACTGTGAAAATGTTCCCAATACAATTCATAAAGTAAATTGAATGGCATTTTCTTGATGGCTAACATTTATATTTTGATTAATATGTGAGCAATTAATTTAAAAATGTATGGAATTTTTTTAATAAGTAAATTTATTTTCAATGAATTTAATCATTGTAAAAAAAATTTTTTTTTTCAAATTTCTCTTTTTTTTAAAGTAAATTCAAAATTATAATATATATATATATATATATATATATATATATGTATATATACATATCATAAATCAATATATTATACATTAATATAATTGAATATAAATGGAGGTAATTAAGTCAAATAATTCACTAAAATTAGAAAATAATTAATTTAAATAAATTATTTTCTCTAAACTGAAGAATAATTAATTTTCAAGAATTCAAAATATGAAATAAATAGATAATCATTTATCTTTCTATATGTTTCCTTTGAACCTTATAATAAGTTCTAATACATTGTAAAAATGTTCCCAATACAATTCATAAAGTAAATTAAATGGCATTTTCTTGATGACTAATATTTATATTTTAATTAATATGTGAGCAAATAATCAAAAAATGTATAGAATTTTTCCAATAAGTTTATTTATTTTCAATGAATTTAATTATTGTAAATATAATTTTTGTTTCAGAAATTTCTCTTTTTTTGCAAGTGAATTAAAAATTATAATATATATATATTGTAACGTGGCGTTTCAGAGTCGCCTGTCACAAGGGCACACAACCGCTATTATTTTTAGTTTACACGTCCTCAGCAGGGTACTCCAACCGAACTCGATACACAATAGGCAATAACTACTTCTAACTAATTCTTTCTTGTAAATTCTTTATTTCGCGCTTCGGCGCAAGCTAACAAGGTACTTGGACGACAACGATCCCGATCAACAAGGGACCACTAGCTACCGTTCGCAGCTCTCGACGACTTCGCCTACTGACGGTCTCATCAGACTACACTGGCTACCTTGGTGCACCTTTATATACACCTGGGCTAGCATCCACCCGAACCTTCCGTATCGCCTCGACTGCCGGTGAACAGGGAGACAAAAATCCTCCCGGCCGCCGAGGGCACCGTTTCTCGAAGAGGAACCAGCGGCCAGCTCTATCGGATGCCGTAAGGATGGCGTGAAGGGCAGACCGTAGCCTGCCATCCTCCGACTTACCGGCCTGGTGCCGGACCGACCCCAAACCACTACGTCCAGGTTGATAAAGCCATCATTCTGAGGATCGACGCTGCCTTCCTATCGGCAGGGACTAATTGTGTGGGTCGTGGTCCACGGTTTGGCCAACCGTCTGACTGCACGACCTCAGGTACAGGCAGCTAGCTACTGTCTGTGCAAAAGGCCGGTGGAGGTGAACAATGAGGCGTCACTCTCCACCCGGTAACTTTGGCCGAGAGGCACCCTGTGTATGCCTCTGCCAAAGAAGTCCCCGATGATAGGCAGCCTGGACCGTAAACCGAAGCAGCTACAAAATCGTACGAGTTGGTGTCAACGACGAAATCGCGAGCAGCACATTACGCCACATCTAGCGGTAATTTTGGAAAACGTATGACCACGCAGTAACCAATATTCGCCACAGGGGGATGGCCTATTTGCGGTGGGGGTCAACCAACCAATCAAAGAAGAAGAATCACCTCACGGCAACCGCGAGATCGGCGAGCTGACCTACGACCTGCTATTCTACGCTTGACCTGCTGAGCGACAGCTTTGTTTTCCGCATCCTTCCGATTATTCTCCCGATTTAAGATACAGATACCTTTCCTTCTCCCGCTACCGTTCTATCGTTTATTCTTTCGTAAAATTTATCCTATAAACTCTTTTCATTCTTTTTCCCTTCCTTCTCAGTTTTGCTAGTATTACGTATAATTTAAATTAGAGTCAGTTTGTGTGCCTGAAGTCAACCGCCAAGGTAAGGCTTCTGCCTTTGAATAGTATCGTTACGAAGTTGCTCATAATTTCTATTCTTTCTTATGGTATTTATCGACTTTGTGTGAATCATGGTCCACGGCTTAAAGTTGCAGTAAGCCGCCGTGTGGCTGCATGATTTCGGTCATTAATATTATATTTACTGTTTCTTGGTTGCATCGTGTGATGCCAGTTTTGTGTGAATCATGGTCCACGGCCTAGAGTTGCAGTAAGCCGCCGTGTGACTGCATGATTTCAGTCATTTATTATTTTCGTATCTGAGCGACCTCGTAACTGCCGAATAATTATTTCTCTGTATTTATGATTTTTCTGATTATTTGTGAATCTCTATTAGCCTGCTTCTGCCCTTTTTATCATATTTTGAGTCCTATTGGCTTCATATTTTATTTTATACTCTTTTTGTAATAGTAGTGTGCTTTATATTTTATTTCTGTTATAGCTTATTATATTTTTATTTATTTTTGTGCCTATTGTATCATATATCGAGTTCCTTGGAGTACAAGCGAGCATAAAATCAGCCCTAGATATTACCGCACTTTTTCTTTATTGCTATTGGCAATTTCATATTATTTTTGCCTGTTATTCATTTCTCTGTATTTTGTTAAATTAAGTTCCGTGAATTATTCTTTTGTACTGCGGTGTATTTTAGTGTATTTCTTTATTTTGTAAACTCTCCGAAATTCTCAATCTCTCATAATTTTGTATTTTGGTATTCTCTCAAAAGTTATGTTTGGGAATTCACTATTCAATTCCTCAAGTATGTAATAATTATAAATTATCGAATCTACCGTTTATGAATAATTCTACCGAAGGCTATCTAGTCGATCGTTTGCCGACTTGGTAAATTGTTACTGAATGTCAATTTCTCATACTGGTTATAATTTATGGTAAATTTGTCGTATCATCTACCGAACTATCGTTACGTTGTTTTCTACCAATCGCGGCAAAGTTCTCTCGCTCTAATTGACAGAATAATAATTTTCGTAGCGTCATTTGCAACTTGGGTAAGATCACGTCGCCCAGTGACGTGTAGTTCTAAGTCAACTCTTGCATTATATCGCATCTCCCGACCTACGTTCATTTTTCTCTGTTAACTACCGTCTCTCGTTTTAAAGCTACCGTTTACTGCTATTCTACCGAAATTTTTGTGAACAACGATTATTTATTTTATTAACTACCGCTGTCGATACCATCTTATTTGCCTGTCTCACTCATGTAACCTTCTCGACATTATATGATCGATTGACCAGTTCATTTTCCTTTTGACTGGAGTTTATTCTTTATTTTGTTACTTTCTTCAATTCTGGAATTACTGTTAGCTGCCTTGAATTCCGCCACTCTACCGGGATGTACGCGATCGTACCTGTGCCTAGCCAGCCATACAACGGGTTCTCTATTTATCTCTTTTGTACGGTTTTGTGTTAATTTTATTGATTTGCATTATTGTTTGAAAATCGACGCTAACGCGTCTGGCGCCCAAAGTAATTATTTTGTTATAGTTTGATATTGCGGATAAGTAGGGAATCGCGCCAAAGTGTCAACGGTAAGTCCTCATCCGAGGGTAACAGAATTTAGCCTTACAATATATATGTATTCATATGTATATTATACATTAATATAATTGAATATAAATGGAGGTAATCAAGTTGAATAATTTGATAAAATAAGCAAATACTTAAATTGAATAAATTAATTGTCTTAATGAATAATATTTTCATTCTAATTAATATATGAGCAAATACTTAAAAAATATACGGGATTCTTTTATGAATTATATTTATTTTCAATGAATTTAATTATAGTAAATAAAATTGTTTTTTCAAAAATTTCTCATTTTTAAAAGTAAATTCAAAATTATAATAAAATATAGATATATACAGGGTGTCCCTAAATTGAGGGACACGGACCAGCCAGCGTGATACCTGACTGAAATGCAACCGAGAATTTCTTTACCGGAAGCTCGTCCGACGCATAGTTTTTGAATTATAAGCGATAGCGTTAGGCCAATCAGAGTGCACCATTTCATCTGGATTTGCCGCCACGGAAATTGCTGTTTTGTTCGCTGGGTGAATTATTATTATTCGGTTACAAAGTAAATATCGGCACCTCTCCTCACTCGCTGTTGTACCCCTTCTCGAGCGCTGACCTCGGTATTGTTGCCTCGGCACACGCTGCCGGCCGCACACCCACGGACGCACACTCGTGTGTGTGAAAATAAGCGAATGCCCAGTTACACAATACTACGAAACACACATCTACGAGTGAAAATAAAAATAAATCTCCAAATAAATCAGCGGATTTAAGATTTAATGTTATAAAACACTTCCAATCATCGATGTATGCATAAAACTAGAGATTTTAGATGATTGATATGCCGTTAGGGTTCAAATTCAAATAAAAAAGTAATTTCAAATCAAGAAGAAGAAAATTCCCAAATACCTGAATTCAAATGAAGCAATTTCAATTTAATAAATCTATCTGAATTTGAGGAAAAAATAATTATTATTATTTGGAATAGAAAAATGAAGTCGAATTACATGAATAAATTCAATCAATTCAACTCAAAAAAATATGGTGTCATTCAAATTCCTAGTTATTTCCTCGTCGATTCAATGTGGGTCTGGAGTGGCAAGTAACGTTGAAATTGTTGAGATCAATGCTAGTGATGGACACTTATCTGAGAATAATCGATGTATCGATTAATCGATTTCAACAAAGTAATCGGACACGGCTCGATTAAATTGGTAAAAATTAATCAATTTGGTAAATTTCTGCGTGTAGTCTTAATATCAGAAGAGATATTTCGATAATTCATAGTCTTATTCAAAATATTTTTAAGTTTGACAAATTTTGAGTAATTGATACTTAAATCACATACACCGATACTGTATTGCATCGTTCGTATGAGTAAACAAGCGGTTCCAGACCCACATTGAATCGACGAGGAAATAACTGGGAATTTGAATGACACCATATTTTTTTGAGTTGAATTAATTGAATTTATTCATGTAATTCGACTTCATTTTTCTATTCCAAATAATAATAATTATTTTTCCTCAAATTCAGATAGATTTATTAAATTGAAATTGCTTCATTTGAATTCAGGTATTTGGGAATTTTCTTCTTCTTGATTTAAAATTACTTTTTTATCTGAATTTAATTATTTTTCTCTCTAAACATAAAATTTGGCACGAATCTAAAGTAATTCGAAGTAACTTGACTTATTACAACTCTTCCTAATTCAGTTATATCTTAAATAATTCTCATGATTTCAGTTATCATTTTTAGTGATTCGGTGAATTCTCATTTATTCAGTTTTTTTGTGTTAACTCAGGTGAATCGTGAGTGATTTACAAACCTATTGACACGTCAATTCAGCGAGTTGTTGTTCCCTCGCATTATTGAAAAATCGGATGTCAATGATGAATTTCAAACTAGTGGAAAAGTTATGTTGCAAAGACACAAAAAATGTTCGGAAAGCATAATTCAGATTGATTGAATGACTAATTATGAACCCTAACGGCATATCAATCATCTAAAATCTCTAGTTTTATGCATACATCGATGATTGGAAGTGTTTTATAACATTAAATCTTGAATCCGCTGATTTATTTCGAGATTTATTTTTATTTTCACTCGTAGATGTGTTTCGTAGTATTGTGTAGCTGGGCATTCGCTTATGTTTCACACACACGAGTGTGCGGCCGGCAGCGTGTGCCGCGGCAACAATACCGAGGTCAGCGCTCGAGAAGGGGTACAACAGTGAGAGAGGGGAGGTGCCGATATTTGATTTGTAACCGAATAATAATAATTCACCCAGACGAACAAAACAGCAATTTCCGTAGCGGCAAATCCAGATGAAATGGTGCACTCTGATTGGCCTAACACTATCGCTTATAATTCAAAAACTATGCGTCGGACGAGCTTCCGGTAAAGAAATTCTCGGTTGCATTTCAGTCAGGTATCACGCTGGCTGGTCCGTGTCCCTCAATTTAGGGACACCCTGTATATATATATATATATTTTTATATATATATATATATACATATGTATATTATAATTTTCAATTTGATTTCAAAAAATGGGATATTGAAAAAAAAAAAAATTTTTCTTACATCATTTTAATTTTTCAAAATTATGTATGATTATTAGAGAAATCCTAAATATTTTTAATTAATCGCTTATTTTTCATTTTATTTCATTTTTTTATCATTTTTTCCATTCACAATCATTTTTTATTTCATCACATTATTTACCTCAATTACCTTCATTGATATTTTATGATTTTATTGTATATTATAAATATATATACATATATACATATATAAATATATATATATATATATATATATATATATATATATATATATATAGATATATGTATATGTAGGTATATATATATATATATGAATAGATATATGTATATTATGATTTTTAATTTACTTTCAAAAAAAAGGAAATTGAAAATGAAAAATTTTTTCTACAATATTTCAATTTTTTGAAATTATGTATAATTATCATAAAAATTCCGAATATTTTGAATTATTCGCTTATTTTTTATTTCATTTCATTTTTTTATAATTTTTTCCATTCACAATTATTTTTTATTTCATTACATTATTTACCTCAATTACCTTCATTTATATTCTATTATATTCATGTATAATATAAATATACATGAATAAAAATATACATATATATGTATATATATATATATATGTATACATATATATATATATATATACACATATATATGTAGATATATATATATATACATATGTATATTATAATTTTCAATTCACTTTTGAAAAATGGGAAATTGAAAGAAAAAAAATTTTTCTCACATTAGTTTAATTTTTCAGAATTATGTATAATTATTAAAAAAATCCTAATTATTTTTAATGACTCGCTTATTTTTTCATTTTATTTCATTTTCTCATAATTTTTTTTATTCACTATCATTTTTTATTTTATTATATCAATGTATAATATAAATATATATAAATATATATATACATATATATATATATACATATATATACATATAAATATATATATATATATATATATATATATATATATACATATATGTATGAATATATATATGTATATTATAATTCTCAGTTTACTTTCAAATGGAGGGAAATTAAAAAAAAAAATTTTTTTCGCAATATTTCAATTTTTTAAAATTATGTATAATTATCAGAAAAATCCGAAATATTTTCAATTATTCGCTTATTTTTGATTTTACTTTATTTTTTTATAAATTTTTCAATTCACAATTATTTTTCATTTTATTACATTATTTACCTCAATCAACTTCATTTATATTCTATTATATTGAGGTATAAAATAAATATATATAAATACTAGGGGCTTCGCCCCTGCGCGCTTCGCGCGCCAACCCCATCTCGGCGCTACGCGCCTCGGGCACTCGGCGCTGCGCGCCTCGTTGTTCGGCGCTTCGCGCCTCACTATTTCCTTACGCATTGTCTAGTAGACAGGCGAATTCCTTCATGTTGATTTAATGACAGGTCCTGCACTTGCTGTCCACTTCAATTCCTTCTGTGCTTACTTTTTTTTTTTTCATCAATCTAAGCTTCCATTCGTTGGTTGAAAATTGGTGTTCCTTCTCTATTGATATCTGTCTATCTCCTTGACTTGCTGAATTATTTTTGCTACCGCTCTGCCCGTTATTCTCCAAGATCACCTTCTTTATATTTTTTTTTTCTCTGTATTCATGTTGCTGTTCACTCCGTAAAACACCTCTTTTTCTTGTGGTCAACATCTATCATGGTCGTCCTCTTGCCTGGTTATAGGAATATTTGTTTATTATTATTCTCTGGCTTATTTGGTTCTTCGGACTTAAAATTTTATTTTCCTTTTTCCTTTGTGATACTTCCGACCATCCACCATCTTCATCGCCTTGTCTGCTGGTTGAAACTCCTCCTTTCTCCATTGTCATCGTAAATCCTGGCTGTCCTTTTGACTGTTTGGTGATATATTTAGATTCACTATTATTTGATTGTTACTTTTCATACTTATTACTCACTATCTGAATTTTATTTTGGTTCTGCAAGACATCAAAGTGTCCACTGTCTCCGTCGCCGGTGAAGCGTAGCGAGAATTGTGTTTCATTTTGTGATCCGATCCGGAGTGAATGAATTTGTTCTTCGCGATACACGATTAAACATATCTTAAAAATGTCCGCAGCTGCATGTATTGCATTTTTATTCATATGTGAGTTGTAATCACCAGGTGATCTAATCACAGCACCGTTTGACTCATTACCTGTAATAAAACCCGCAAATGTAGACCAATTATCCACTATATTTGAAACGATACTCAGTCTCACCTCTGCGTGTCGATCTTGAGTGCCGTATACACAATACGCCAACGCGCGAAAAGACAATTCCTGTCGGGAATCATCGTTATAATTTTCGTTTGCATGTTCATTTTTTGCGCGTCAGAAACAGATACCTATAAAGATATTTGTCAAAGACTGTCATAAACAGCCGATGACAGCTGTCAAAGGGTTTGCTAGATGCTTTTTGTTTTGTTTTCGGTATCTCACCCCACCGCCAACTTCATGCGTATACTATTGTTATTATAATCTTTTTTTACTATTGTTATTATAATCTTTTTCTACGTTCATTAGTTTGAAACTTTTTTATTAAATGGAGAGATATACAGGGTGTCCCTAAATTGCCTCCCACGGACTAGCCAGCGTGATACCTCGTTAAAATCCGACCGAGAATTTTTTTTCCGGAAGCTCGTCCGACGCATAGTTTTTGAATTATAAGCGATAGCGCTAGGCCAATCAGAGTGCACCATTTCATCTAGATTTGCCGCCACGGAAATTGCTGTTTTGTTCGCCTGGGTGAATTATTATTATTCGGTTACAAAGTAAATATCGGCACCTCCCCTCACTCGCTGTTGTACCCCTACTCGAGCGCTGACCTCGGTATTGTTGCCGCGGCACACGCTGCCGGCCGCACATCCACGGACGCACACTCGTGTGTGTGAAACAAGCGAATGCCCAGCTACGCAATACTACGAAACACACATCTACGAGTGAAAATAAAAATAAATCTCCAAATAAATCAGCGGATTTAAGATTTAATGTTATAAAATACTCCGAATCATCGTACCGTGATAACGGAGGTACGTGAATATCACTGTCAACGAATTGACGCGCTCGTCACATCTTCCATAATTACTCACCCAATCAAGCTGGCTCAAAATCGTCAAAATAATGTTGAATTGAATTATTTAATTTAGTTTCACAGAAAAATCGGAAAAAAATTGACGAAATTTTTAGGTATTGACGTGAATTGGGGTAAGTTATCGAGAATTCTTGCGAAAAAAACTAATTCAATCGAATTGAATGAATTAATTTGAACTAACGGAAGAAACAACAAGGAATTAATTGAAATTATTCAGATATTCACTAGAATCAAAGTGTATTACCGAGAATTGATGGTAGAAGTACTGCATTAATTGAATTGAAAGAATTCACTCGAATAAAGTTGAATTTAGTTGAATTAATCTAAATTAACAGAATTGTGTTGAATCAAATGAATTATTCTGATTTGTTTCAACCTGCGGAATTAATGTGGCAAACAAATGTTAAGTTATTTCCCCCTCGACTTATACCTTGCCTGAGCTTATTCGTGGATTGTTGACTGTCGATAAAAGATCTTATGAAATCACCGTATCGATACGAACGACAAATCAGCTAAACTTCGGGTGACGATTGATTTCTTATTTAGACGCAGTGATTAAGTATGCGAGGATTCGTCGTTACGTACGTATAGCAGGTATTCCGTATACCCACCAAATTACAGACTCTACGAGCCTGACTATTTTACATTTCATCAGTTAAATTGTTGTGACAATCGTCACATGAAAGAAAGGCTGATTTTCATTCAATAATTTATCAGCCCAATTCAACTGTCCTTTGTTAATTTTTCAAGCTACTTCGTGAACGTGAACTTTCGTATCGTAAGAAAAACTCATACAAACTCAGTGATGTGAAATTATTATTTCAACGATTTTGTATAGTATTTATCTGTTTTTCGTCTTTCGTTTTTTCTCACGGTGGTTTTATCAAATCTAAATAATTTTATCGTAATCACGATAGAATATCGTTGGTCCGGCCCTTGATTAGCCGAGGCTCCGGGGTATAAATAATGCCATAAAATAAGGCACCGACTCGTTAGATTGGTCCGCATCAGTCGAGTAGTCCAGTCGGAACCTACATGACTTCATTCGACAAGGAACTAAGACTCGGCAATTTTTTGACTGGTTAACTAGATCTGTAAGTTTGCCCTACAAAATGATTCCAAATATGCCGACAATTTTTTCTAGATATTTCAAAATTCCGTAATTCAGCGTGGTTTTTTTTTTTTGCTCATTTTAGAGAAAAACGGTTCCCACACGGTTGTCCATCGTATTGCCCTCAAATTAGACTTATACGAAAATCACAAATCATTGTTAGTTTACTTGTGAATTGCCGCTAGGCACAGACATCGAGCATGTTGTTTAATTGCTGTCATAAATTCAGTGAATTTTCAATGCCATATCCTGAAACTCATCCGACGTGTAGAACAATCTTTTCATGATATTCTAGTTCTGATTCGATGTTTTAATGTAGGTAGCAACGAGAAAATAATAATGGTATTATGAGCGTTTGTTCTTTACAATCTAGTTTGTTATTGCAAATTTGTTGAACGCATTTTTTTTTAATTCCAGTTTATTTTTTATTCCAGAACGTAACGCAGTACGCAAATTATTACGTGTGAGTGCACGTTCAAACCACGCGTTCGACTTTACCCTTATCTTGCGGTCATGCCAATAAAATACTGAAAAATGACAGTTACCAATTTTTTTTACCACTGACACACCATTGCGAAAAAATTAAAAAAATTACGGAAAATCACATCACAGCAAATATTTATACCGTAAAAAAAAGAAACTGATGCCTATCTAAAATCCACCGGAAACCGGCGATCTGAATGTTCAAAAATTTTTAGAAGATGGAATTTCTTAAAGGAAAATCCAAATAAAATTCTCGGTATGTACACATGGCTGGTGGGTCTGTGTTTTTATTCCAAATATTCTGAGTAGCAATATCGGAGTCATCGTGAAAAAACTGAAAATCACGTTTTATGCGCTAACTTCAAGCTAAATGGAGCTAGCAGGGTAAAATTTCGTATGGGTCAGTCACTTACCACACTGAGAGAAATTTTTAGCTCCGATTACCGCTCAGTTTTTAACTATTTTCATTTTTTACCACAATCGAAAAATATTATAGTTCTGGGTAGAAAATGAAAATTACTTCTCTAGCTGTGACCAGAAAGTTTAGTATCCGTTACTATTCTTTTTCATTGCGATCACTGTTACTACATTTTCTTGTAACTGTTGTCAAAATTTAATGCTTTGTGCAACAATAAATTGACTCTAAAGCCTTGTTCAACTAAAAAAGTACAGTAAACCGAAGAAATTCATTTTGCGTTGCGATTACCAAAAAAAGGATCGACAATAGCGCAAAAGGATTACGTGTACCTCGTTCTTCGTAATTCCAACAATATTCAAACAGTTTTTTTTTTAACGATACCTGTTTCACTGATTTCATCTAGTTACTATAACAAATTACATTTTTGTCAGTGCACCACAAATTCGCAGAATTCGTTTCGAGAGAGGGCACTTTCGCATGCTTAATCAACTATGCCGTTCACAATACATTACCCACGCGAAAGTGTGGCCGAATAAAAAGTTTGTTAGTCTTAACAGAATATTTCAGCATTTTTTTTTTTTTTTTTTAATTTGCAATCAAATTTTCATAACTCTTCACTCTTCTTAACTTGGTTGGAAGAACGCAAAAGCATTTTTCGAGTCCATTAAATTATGTAGTATTGTATAAAATTCGGTAGGCATTTGTTATACTGTATTTGGAATTCACTGAACATACTGCTGAATTTACCTGACAAGTTTACAAAGGAATTCGATTACAGTCCGTTAAAATAAAAAATCTCTAGTAGCAAAAGTAATCGGTATTTATCTCTATTAATTTCACTGTACAATTTAGAAGAAAATACTGTACGTGGCCCGTCCGTGAAATGTTTTTGACTCGTACGATGATTTCAATACGAACTAAAGGTGCGAGCCGTTTAACTCGTTCTGGCGCGTACGGAAATCTTCGTTCTAGCCCTAAAAACACCTACTTTACGGGCATGCCTCTAAAAGTACTATTGAAGGTAAGATCGTCGGCTACCTGGCTCCACTGGTCGCCGATAAATGACCATAGACTGGAGCTGTAAAAACAATTGCCATCACGAAACATCGGGATTCGTAAGAGTCATTCTCAGGTAAAAGAGAAGCTTGATTCTGTGTCAGAGTCACATAATGATTATTTTTTAGGTGTTGAATTCTCGTCCACCGATGACGTGATGTATAAAAAACGGACTATTGCTTCTCTCCGAAACAGCTACTATTGTGTTATTGTAGTTCGAGAACCGAGAAAAAAATTTAAAAAAAACCCTATTACCGTTTTACAAATTCTATCTTTGAAGCGAATTAAGATATCATCAGACCCTCAGATGTTTATTTTTCATGTGCGTCATGAAATCAAGAGCCCTGGGAAATAATGATCGGCCACGGTGTTTCGATTTTTCACCGAAAAGATCATTTTCGTGTTCGTACCGAGCTGTGCTTTTTCATACATAATTTCGCATGAAAAAAGGGTGCTGCGGCACCCTTTTACTGCGGTAAAAGCGAACAAAAAAAATTAAAAATTTCGAAATATCTGCTGGATGACTTACAATTAATTTTTTATTTTCATTAAAAATATCGTCAAAGTAGTACCCCACGGGCGGAAAGAGAAACATCACGAAATTTTTGGCAGATTATTAATAATTCATTCACTTAACACGTATTTTTCATTGGACAACGCGTTAGGAATTTATATTAGATAACCCACCAAAACCTTCATAACATTTTTTTCAACTGTAGAGTACGTCTTTGATGATAAATTATGAATGGGAAAAGAAACGTAACTCGATGTGACAATCAAACACGATATTCGATGAACAAATCTCATTTTTCTCCCACTCCTAATCACGAAAAAACGCTGTACCTTAATTCTGGCAACGTAAGTTCTATTAAGTTCGATGAATCGATGATATCACAGTTACGAAATGAAAAATATCGGATGGCACTCTCGTTCATCTTCGTTACTGATGATGACCAATCCGTCTTTGCAAAATTATTTTGTGGCTCTGAAAAGTGCCGTTTTGTATTTGGCTCTAAAAAGTGCCGATTTTGATGACTCCTCACCGGTGCAGAAATTGTTCAAAATGTCCCCCGTTTTCTCGGAGGCAAAGCCTACAACGTTGGACCAGCTGGCCAATTGCTGCGCGAACGATTTCCGGCGTCACCGTCGCCGTTGCCTCAACGATTTTTACCTCCAGGGCTTCCAAAGAATTCGGTGGATCCTTATAGACGAATTCCTTGATCAGACCCCAAAGGCAATAATCTAGAGGATTCAGATCGGGTGATCTCGGTGGCCAAGCGATGGGACCCCCACGGCCTATCCACCTATCCGGAAATCGTTCGTTCAGAAATTGACGAGTCCGGGCACTGAAATGTGCCGGAGCACCGTCATGTTGAAACAACATTTCCGCTCGCCGTTCAAGCGGGCGGTCTTCGAGAAGATCTGGAATCCGATCTTCCAAAAACTGTCGATAGGTTTCACCGTCTAGTCTTGCGGGTAAAACGCAGAGACCGATCTGTAACAAGAATTACCCTCTATCAAATTGTTGCATAATAAATCCATAATGCTCGTCGAATCATTGATTAGTTTTGACTAATATTTAATATGAATCATACATATGTCATGATTTTACTGATTTACCGAGGTTGTTTGTCTCAACATCAGTAAAACGGATCTTCACTGAATTTTTTAAAATCAAGCCAACGAGACGATAGAAATTTATAATATCTGTATTCGAGCATTATCGAGTAAGCTTACCAACTCGTCGTCGATCATGCCACCCCACACGTTCAGGCTCCAACGAATCTGATTTCTACACTCCCGAATATCATGCGGGTTTTCTTCGGCCCAATTGTGAATGTTATGGCAGTTAAATACTCCATCCCGATCAAAATTTGACTCGTCTGTAAACAAAATATTAAAAACGAATAACGGGTCCGCTTCGCTTTGTTCCAAAACCCATGTGCAAAATATCCGTCTCGCGGCACGGTCGGGCCCGTGCAAGGCTTGCACCTTCTGCGTATGGTAAGGACGCAAATCGTTTGATCTTAATATTCGATGTACGGTCGAGTTATCCGTTTGGTACTCCGCTGCCAAACCACGTGTACTTTTATCGGGCGTCCCTGCCACATCCTCCAGAATTCGTTCTTCAAACTGTACCGTCCGTCTTGATCTCGGACGTCCTGCGTTTGATCGGTTGGGGACAAAGGTGCCAGTTTCTAATAAACTCCTTTCCAATCGTCTGAAAGTTTTCGCATCCGGATGTCGTCTTACTGGATATCGAACCGCGTACTCACGAGCTGCTGCCCCCGCGACGTTGTTGCACGCTCCCATCGTCAGTACCATATCATACATTTCACGATTAGAATACTCCATTGTTTAATAAAGAAGTTATTGGCTCTGAAAAGTGCCGGTTTTCAAGAGTTTATTGTTACTTGTATACGCGAGCGAGGCTAATAACAATATGACCCAATTTCGCAGTTGGAAGCGCGTTGTTTATAACAACTGACTTCCGAGTTGCTATGCAGTCGCATGAGATTTTCTACACAAAGGGTGTGAAATAAATACGAGTTCGATAAAATACGAAATACTAGCAGACCCGTTTAGTTTCCTGATTTGCTGGTACATCATTCGCTTGCTAAACTGGTAAGAGAAGACAGACTGAACAAACCTAGATTATTTAGGAATAATTTATTGAGTGTAACTTTGTGAACAGACAAAAATCTAGCAGGAACATGATTTACCAAGAACTCAAATGATCAGTATTTACTGATTATTTAGATCATCAATTGATGATTCCAAGAAATATGTCATTTAATACCGCTGAAATAAGTTCAAAGTATTTCGTATTTTATCGAACTCGTATTTATTTCACACCCTTTGTGTGGAAAATCTCATGCGACTGCATAGCAACTCGGAAGTCAGTTGTTATAAACAACGCGCTTCCAACTGCGAAATTGGGTCATATTGTTATTAGCCTCGCTCGCGTATACAAGTAACAATAAACTCTTGAAAACCGGCACTTTTCAGAGCCAATAACTTCTTTATTAAACAATGGAGTATTCTAATCGTGAAATGTATGATATGGTACTGACGATGGGAGCGTGCAACAACGTCGCGGGGGCAGCAGCTCGTGAGTACGCGGTTCGATATCCAGTAAGACGACATCCGGATGCGAAAACTTTCAGACGATTGGAAAGGAGTTTATTAGAAACTGGCACCTTTGTCCCCAACCGATCAAACGCAGGACGTCCGAGATCAAGACGGACGGTACAGTTTGAAGAACGAATTCTGGAGGATGTGGCAGGGACGCCCGATAAAAGTACACGTGGTTTGGCAGCGGAGTACCAAACGGATAACTCGACCGTACATCGAATATTAAGATCAAACGATTTGCGTCCTTACCATACGCAGAAGGTGCAAGCCTTGCACGGGCCCGACCGTGCCGCGAGACGGATATTTTGCACATGGGTTTTGGAACAAAGCGAAGCGGACCCGTTATTCGTTTTTAATATTTTATTTACAGACGAGTCAAATTTTGATCGGGATGGAGTATTTAACTGCCATAACATTCACAATTGGGCCGAAGAAAACCCGCATGATATTCGGGAGTGTAGAAATCAGATTCGTTGGAGCCTGAACGTGTGGGGTGGCATGATCGACGACGAGTTGGTAAGCTTACTCGATAATGCTCGAATACAGATATTATAAATTTCTATCGTCTCGTTGGCTTGATTTTAAAAAATTCAGTGAAGATCCGTTTTACTGATGTTGAGACAAACAACCTCGGTAAATCAGTAAAATCATGACATATGTATGATTCATATTAAATATTAGTCAAAACTAATCAATGATTCGACGAGCATTATGGATTTATTATGCAACAATTTGATAGAGGGTAATTCTTGTTACAGATCGGTCTCTGCGTTTTACCCGCAAGACTAGACGGTGAAACCTATCGACAGTTTTTGGAAGATCGGATTCCAGATCTTCTCGAAGACCGCCCGCTTGAACGGCGAGCGGAAATGTTGTTTCAACATGACGGTGCTCCGGCACATTTCAGTGCCCGGACTCGTCAATTTCTGAACGAACGATTTCCGGATAGGTGGATAGGCCGTGGGGGTCCCATCGCTTGGCCACCGAGATCACCCGATCTGAATCCTCTAGATTATTGCCTTTGGGGTCTGATCAAGGAATTCGTCTATAAGGATCCACCGAATTCTTTGGAAGCCCTGGAGGTAAAAATCGTTGAGGCAACGGCGACGGTGACGCCGGAAATCGTTCGCGCAGCAATTGGCCAGCTGGTCCAACGTTGTAGGCTTTGCCTCCGAGAAAACGGGGGACATTTTGAACAATTTCTGCACCGGTGAGGAGTCATCAAAATCGGCACTTTTTAGAGCCAAATACAAAACGGCACTTTTCAGAGCCACAAAATAATTTTGCAAAGACGGATTGGTCATCATCAGTAACGAAGATGAACGAGAGTGCCATCCGATATTTTTCATTTCGTAACTGTGATATCATCGATTCATCGAACTTAATAGAACTTACGTTGCCAGAATTAAGGTACAGCGTTTTTTCGTGATTAGGAGTGGGAGAAAAATGAGATTTGTTCATCGAATATCGTGTTTGATTGTCACATCGAGTTACGTTTCTTTTCCCATTCATAATTTATCATCAAAGACGTACTCTACAGTTGAAAAAAATGTTATGAAGGTTTTGGTGGGTTATCTAATATAAATTCCTAACGCGTTGTCCAATGAAAAATACGTGTTAAGTGAATGAATTATTAATAATCTGCCAAAAATTTCGTGATGTTTCTCTTTCCGCCCGTGGGGTACTACTTTGACGATATTTTTAATGAAAATAAAAAATTAATTGTAAGTCATCCAGCAGATATTTCGAAATTTTTAATTTTTTTTGTTCGCTTTTACCGCAGTAAAAGGGTGCCGCAGCACCCTTTTTTCATGCGAAATTATGTATGAAAAAGCACAGCTCGGTACGAACACGAAAATGATCTTTTCGGTGAAAAATCGAAACACCGTGGCCGATCATTATTTCCCAGGGCTCTTGATTTCATGACGCACATGAAAAATAAACATCTGAGGGTCTGATGATATCTTAATTCGCTTCAAAGATAGAATTTGTAAAACGGTAATAGGGTTTTTTTTAAATTTTTTTCTCGGTTCTCGAACTACAATAACACAATAGTAGCTGTTTCGGAGAGAAGCAATAGTCCGTTTTTTATACATCACGTCATCGGTGGACGAGAATTCAACACCTAAAAAATAATCATTATGTGACTCTGACACAGAATCAAGCTTCTCTTTTACCTGAGAATGACTCTTACGAATCCCGATGTTTCGTGATGGCAATTGTTTTTACAGCTCCAGTCTATGGTCATTTATCGGCGACCAGTGGAGCCAGGTAGCCGACGATCTTACCTTCAATAGTACTTTTAGAGGCATGCCCGTAAAGTAGGTGTTTTTAGGGCTAGAACGAAGATTTCCGTACGCGCCAGAACGAGTTAAACGGCTCGCACCTTTAGTTCGTATTGAAATCATCGTACGAGTCAAAAACATTTCACGGACGGGCCACGTACAGTATTTTCTTCTAAATTGTACAGTGAAATTAATAGAGATAAATACCGATTACTTTTGCTACTAGAGATTTTTTATTTTAACGGACTGTAATCGAATTCCTTTGTAAACTTGTCAGGTAAATTCAGCAGTATGTTCAGTGAATTCCAAATACAGTATAACAAATGCCTACCGAATTTTATACAATACTACATAATTTAATGGACTCGAAAAATGCTTTTGCGTTCTTCCAACCAAGTTAAGAAGAGTGAAGAGTTATGAAAATTTGATTGCAAATTAAAAAAAAAAAAAAAAAATGCTGAAATATTCTGTTAAGACTAACAAACTTTTTATTCGGCCACACTTTCGCGTGGGTAATGTATTGTGAACGGCATAGTTGATTAAGCATGCGAAAGTGCCCTCTCTCGAAACGAATTCTGCGAATTTGTGGTGCACTGACAAAAATGTAATTTGTTATAGTAACTAGATGAAATCAGTGAAACAGGTATCGTTAAAAAAAAAACTGTTTGAATATTGTTGGAATTACGAAGAACGAGGTACACGTAATCCTTTTGCGCTATTGTCGATCCTTTTTTTGGTAATCGCAACGCAAAATGAATTTCTTCGGTTTACTGTACTTTTTTAGTTGAACAAGGCTTTAGAGTCAATTTATTGTTGCACAAAGCATTAAATTTTGACAACAGTTACAAGAAAATGTAGTAACAGTGATCGCAATGAAAAAGAATAGTAACGGATACTAAACTTTCTGGTCACAGCTAGAGAAGTAATTTTCATTTTCTACCCAGAACTATAATATTTTTCGATTGTGGTAAAAAATGAAAATAGTTAAAAACTGAGCGGTAATCGGAGCTAAAAATTTCTCTCAGTGTGGTAAGTGACTGACCCATACGAAATTTTACCCTGCTAGCTCCATTTAGCTTGAAGTTAGCGCATAAAACGTGATTTTCAGTTTTTTCACGATGACTCCGATATTGCTACTCAGAATATTTGGAATAAAAACACAGACCCACCAGCCATGTGTACATACCGAGAATTTTATTTGGATTTTCCTTTAAGAAATTCCATCTTCTAAAAATTTTTGAACATTCAGATCGCCGGTTTCCGGTGGATTTTAGATAGGCATCAGTTTCTTTTTTTTACGGTATAAATATTTGCTGTGATGTGATTTTCCGTAATTTTTTTAATTTTTTCGCAATGGTGTGTCAGTGGTAAAAAAAATTGGTAACTGTCATTTTTCAGTATTTTATTGGCATGACCGCAAGATAAGGGTAAAGTCGAACGCGTGGTTTGAACGTGCACTCACACGTAATAATTTGCGTACTGCGTTACGTTCTGGAATAAAAAATAAACTGGAATTAAAAAAAAATGCGTTCAACAAATTTGCAATAACAAACTAGATTGTAAAGAACAAACGCTCATAATACCATTATTATTTTCTCGTTGCTACCTACATTAAAACATCGAATCAGAACTAGAATATCATGAAAAGATTGTTCTACACGTCGGATGAGTTTCAGGATATGGCATTGAAAATTCACTGAATTTATGACAGCAATTAAACAACATGCTCGATGTCTGTGCCTAGCGGCAATTCACAAGTAAACTAACAATGATTTGTGATTTTCGTATAAGTCTAATTTGAGGGCAATACGATGGACAACCGTGTGGGAACCGTTTTTCTCTAAAATGAGCAAAAAAAAAAAACCACGCTGAATTACGGAATTTTGAAATATCTAGAAAAAATTGTCGGCATATTTGGAATCATTTTGTAGGGCAAACTTACAGATCTAGTTAACCAGTCAAAAAATTGCCGAGTCTTAGTTCCTTGTCGAATGAAGTCATGTAGGTTCCGACTGGACTACTCGACTGATGCGGACCAATCTAACGAGTCGGTGCCTTATTTTATGGCATTATTTATACCCCGGAGCCTCGGCTAATCAAGGGCCGGACCAACGATATTCTATCGTGATTACGATAAAATTATTTAGATTTGATAAAACCACCGTGAGAAAAAACGAAAGACGAAAAACAGATAAATACTATACAAAATCGTTGAAATAATAATTTCACATCACTGAGTTTGTATGAGTTTTTCTTACGATACGAAAGTTCACGTTCACGAAGTAGCTTGAAAAATTAACAAAGGACAGTTGAATTGGGCTGATAAATTATTGAATGAAAATCAGCCTTTCTTTCATGTGACGATTGTCACAACAATTTAACTGATGAAATGTAAAATAGTCAGGCTCGTAGAGTCTGTAATTTGGTGGGTATACGGAATACCTGCTATACGTACGTAACGACGAATCCTCGCATACTTAATCACTGCGTCTAAATAAGAAATCAATCGTCACCCGAAGTTTAGCTGATTTGTCGTTCGTATCGATACGGTGATTTCATAAGATCTTTTATCGACAGTCAACAATCCACGAATAAGCTCAGGCAAGGTATAAGTCGAGGGGGAAATAACTTAACATTTGTTTGCCACATTAATTCCGCAGGTTGAAACAAATCAGAATAATTCATTTGATTCAACACAATTCTGTTAATTTAGATTAATTCAACTAAATTCAACTTTATTCGAGTGAATTCTTTCAATTCAATTAATGCAGTACTTCTACCATCAATTCTCGGTAATACACTTTGATTCTAGTGAATATCTGAATAATTTCAATTAATTCCTTGTTGTTTCTTCCGTTAGTTCAAATTAATTCATTCAATTCGATTGAATTAGTTTTTTTCGCAAGAATTCTCGATAACTTACCCCAATTCACGTCAATACCTAAAAATTTCGTCAATTTTTTTCCGATTTTTCTGTGAAACTAAATTAAATAATTCAATTCAACATTATTTTGACGATTTTGAGCCAGCTTGATTGGGTGAGTAATTATGGAAGATGTGACGAGCGCGTCAATTCGTTGACAGTGATATTCACGTACCTCCGTTATCACGGTACGATGATTCGGAGTATTTTATAACATTAAATCTTAAATCCGCTGATTTATTTGGAGATTTATTTTTATTTTCACTCGTAGATGTGTGTTTCGTAGTATTGCGTAGCTGGGCATTCGCTTGTTTCACACACACGAGTGTGCGTCCGTGGATGTGCGGCCGGCAGCGTGTGCCGCGGCAACAATACCGAGGTCAGCGCTCGAGTAGGGGTACAACAGCGAGTGAGGGGAGGTGCCGATATTTACTTTGTAACCGAATAATAATAATTCACCCAGGCGAACAAAACAGCAATTTCCGTGGCGGCAAATCTAGATGAAATGGTGCACTCTGATTGGCCTAGCGCTATCGCTTATAATTCAAAAACTATGCGTCGGACGAGCTTCCGGAAAAAAAATTCTCGGTCGGATTTTAACGAGGTATCACGCTGGCTAGTCCGTGGGAGGCAATTTAGGGACACCCTGTATATACGT